>NC_135917.1:17164134-17488479 GCF_964194155.1 Cetorhinus maximus | reverse complement strand
AACCCCTCGCCCACCTATCCCCTTACCCACTTACCACACCCACCCTCTCTCCTCACCCATCCTATCCCCTCACCTACCCGAACCCCTCGCCCACCCTATCCCCTTACTCACTTACCTCGCCCACCCTATCTCCTCATCCATCGTATCTCCTCACCCACCCTATCCCCTCACCCACTTACCTCGCCCACCCTATCTCCTCACTCATCCTATCTCCTCACCCACCCTATTCCCTTTCCCATTTACCTCGCCTACCCGATCCCCTCACCCACCCTATCCCCTTACCCACTTACCTCGCACACCCTATCCCCTCACCCACCCTATCCCCTCGCCCACCCTATCCCCTCACCCACTTACTTTGCACACCCTATCCCCTCGCCAACCCTAACCCCTTACCCACTTACCTCGCCCACCCTATCCCCTCACCCACCCTATCGCCTCACCCACCCTATCCCCTTACCCACTTACCTCGCCAACCCTACCCCCTCGCCCACCCTATCTTACCCACTTACTTAACCCACCCTACCCCCTTACCCCCTCGCCCACCCTATCCCCTTACCCACTTACTTTGCGCACCCTATCCCCTCGCCCACCCTATCCCCTCACCCACCCTATCCCCTCACCCACTTACCTCGCCCACCCTATCCCCACACCAACCCTATCCCCTCACCCACCCTATCCCCTCGCCCACCCTATCCCCTCGCCCACCCTATCCCCTCACCCACCCTACCCCCTTACCCACCCTACCCCTCGCCCACCCCATCCCCTTACCCACTTACCTCGCCCACACTATCCCCTCGCACAACCTGTCCCCTCGCCCACCCTATCCCCTCGCCCACCCTATCACCTCGCCCACCCTATCCCCTCACCCACCCTATCCCTTCGCCCACCCCATCTCCTCACCCACCCTATCCCTCGCACAACCTGTCCCCACGCCCACCCTATCCCCTCGCCCACCCTATCACCTCGCCCACCCTATCCCCTCACCCACCCTATCCCCTTACCCACTTAATCGCCCACCCTAACCCCTCACCCACCCTAACCCCTCACCCACCCTAACCCCTCACCCACTTTAACCCCTCACACACCCTACCCCCTCAGCCACTCTAACCCCTCACCCACCCTAATCCCTCACCCACCCTATCCCCTTACCCACCCGAACCCCTCGCCCCCCTATCCCCTTACTCACTTACCTCGCCCACCCTATCTCCTCATCCATCGTATCTCCTTACCCACTTACTCAACCACCCTAACCCCTCACCCACCCTAACCCCTCACCCACCCTAACCCCTCACCCACCCTAACCCCTCACCCACCCTAACCCCTCACCCATCCTAACCCCTCACCCACCCTATCCCCTCGCCCACCCTATCTCCTCACCCACCCTATCCCCTCACCCACCCTAACCCCTCACCCACCCTATCCCCTCGCCCACCCTATCCCCTCGCCCACCCTAACCCCTCACCCACCCTATCCCCTCACCCACCCTATCCCCTCGCCCACACTATCCCCTCGCCCACCCTATCCCCTCACCCACCCTATCCCCTCACCCACCCTATCCCCTCGCCCACATTATCCCCTCGCCCACCCTATCTCCTCACCCACCCTATCCCCTCGCACAACCTGTCCCCACGCCCACCCTATCCCCTCGCCCACCCTATCACCTCGCCCACCCTATCCCCTCACCCACCCTATCCCCTCGCCCACTTACCACACCCACCCTCTCTCCTCACCCACCCTATCCCCTCGCACACCCTATCCCCTCACCCACCCGAACCCCTCGCCCACCCTATCCCCTCGCCCACCCTAACCCCTCACCCACCCTATCCCCTCACCCACCCTATCCCCTCGCCCACACTATCCCCTCGCCCACCCGAACCCCTCGCCCACCCTATCCCCTTACTCACTTACCTCGCCCACCCTATCTCCTCATCCATCGTATCTCCTCACCCACCCTATCCCCTCACTCACCCTATCCCCTCACCCACTTACCTCGCCCACCCTATCTCCTCACTCATCCTATCTCCTCACCCACCCTATTCCCTTACCCATTTACCTCGCCTACCCGATCCCCTCACCCACCCTATCGCTTCACCCACCCTATCCCCTTACCCACTTACCTCGCACACCCTATCCCCTCACCCACCCTATCCCCTCGCCCACCCTATCCCCTTACCCACTTACTTTGCACACCCTATCCCCTCGCCCACCCTAACCCCTTACCCACTTACCTCGCCCACCCTATCCCCTCACCCACCCTATCGCCTCACCTACCCTATCCCCTTACCCACTTACCTCGCCAACCCTACCCCCTCGCCCACCCTATCTTACCCACTTACCTTACCCACCCTACCCCCTTACCCACTTACCTTACCCACCCAACTCCCTTACCCACTTACCTTATCCACCCTACCCCTTACCCACTTACCTTACCCACCCTACCCCCTTACCCACTTACCTTACCCACCCGACTCCCTTAGCCACTTACCTTATCCACCCTACCCCTTACCCACTTACCTGACCCACCCTACCCCCTTACCCGCTTACCTTACCCACTCTACCCCCTAACCTACTAATCTTACCCACCTTACACCCTGTCCCACTTATCTTACCCACTCTACCCCCTTACCCAGTTACCTTACCCACCCTAACCCTTAACCACTTACCTTACCCACTCTACTCCCTTACCCTCTTGCCTTAACCACCCTACCCTCTTAACCACTTACCTTACCCACCCTACCCCCTTACCCACTTACCTTACCAACGCTACCCCCTTACCCACTTAGCTTACCCTCCCTATCCCCTTACCGCTAACCTTACCGACCCTACCCCCTTACCCACTTACTTTACCCACCCTACCCACTTATCTTACCCACTCTACCCCTTTATTCACCCTACCCTCTTACCCACTTACCTTACCCACCCTACCCTCTTACTCACTTACCTTACCCACCCTACCCCCTTGCCCACTTACCTTACCCACCCTACTCCCTTACCCACCCTACTCCCTTACCCACCCCCTTACCCACTTACCTTAACCATCCTACTCCCTTACCCACTTATCTTACCCACCCCCTTTCCCACTTACCTTAACCACCCTACCCCCTTACCCACTTACCTTACCCACCCTACTACCTTACCCACTTACCTTATCCACCCTACCCCCTTACCCACTTACCTTATCCACCCTACCCCCTTACCCACTTACCTTACCCACCCTACCCCCTTACCCACTTACCTTACCCACCCTACCCACTTATCTTACCCACCCTACCCCTTTATTCACCCTACCCTCTTACCCACTTACCTTACCCACCCTACCCTCTTACTCACTTACCTTACCCACCCTACCCCCTTACCCATTTACCTTACCCACCCTACCCACTTACCTTACCCAACCTACCCCCTTGCCCACTTACCTTACCCACCCTACTCCCTTACCCACCCCCTTACCCACTTACCTTAACCACCCTACCCCCTTACCCACTTACCTTACCCACCCTACTCCCTTACCCACTTACCTTATCCACCCTACCCCCTTACTCACTTACCTTATCCACCCTACCCCCTTACCCACTTACCTTACCCACCCCACCCCCTTACCCACTTACCTTACCCACCCTACCCCCTTACCTTACCCACCCTACCCTCTTACCTACCCTACTCCCTTACCCACTTACCTTACCCACCCTACTCCCTTACCCACTTACCTTACCCACTCTACCCCCTTACCCACTTACCTTGCCTACCCTACTCCCTTATCCACTTACCTTACCCACCCTACTCCCTTACCCACTTACCTTACCCACTCTACCCCCTTACCCACTTACCTTACCCACCCTACCCCCTTACCCACTTACCTTACCCACCCTACTCCCTTACCCACTTACCTTACCCACCCTACTCCCTTACCCACTTACCTTACCCACCCTACTCCCTTACCCACTTACCTTACCCACCATACCCCCTTACCCACTTACCTTACCCACCCTACCCTCTTAGCCACCTCCTTACCCACCCTACCCTCTTAACCACTTACCTTACCCACCCTACTCCCTTACCCACTTACCTTACCCACCCTACCCTCTTAGCCACTTACCTTACCCACCCTACCCTCTTACCCACCCTACCCCCTTACCCAGTTACCTAACCCATCTACTCCCTTACCCACTTACCTTACCCACCCTACCCCCTTACCCACTTACCTTACCCACCCTACCCTCTTACTTTCCGTACCCCCTTACTCACTTGATTTGAAAGTTTACTTTTTTTTAAGACTCATTTCTAACTGAAGCTTCTTTGTGCAACATCATTGATTGAATAAAGGTTGAATTGTTTCTTACATTGTCTAATCTGTCAGGTTTTGCATTCAGAATCCCACAGGGAATAATCCATCACAAATGGTTTGTGCCAGTTTGCTTTGTTTTTGGGCAGGTTTCTATGGCTGGAGCAAGCAGCTGCTGAATGTCTCTGAGTGGCCAACACCCACTGCCCACCTCCCAACCACTGGGCTCCAAGATGTCCAGCTTGGGACTGTAAGGGGATTCTGTGAGTCTTCTTAGCTGTTATTTCTAGGCTGAGTCCTTCCTGCATGTCAAAATTGTGCATTGCGCAGCAGGCCACAGTCCAAGCCATCCTGTGCAGTGTGTGCTACAGGACACTGCCCCAACTGTCTGGGCACCTGAACATGGGCTTTCAGAACACAGCTTGTAGTGTTCTCCACCATCTATTGGCTCTGCATGTGTGCACGATTGGAGTGTGCCTGTAATAAAAACAGAAAATGCTGGAAATACTCAGCAGATCAGGCAGCATCTGTGGAAAGAGATACAGTTAACGTTTCAGGTCGATGACCTTTCATCAGAACTGGGAAAAGTTAGGGATGTAACAGGTTTTAAGAAGGTGAAAGGAGGGAGGATGGGAAAAGGAACAAAAGGGAAGGGCTGTGATAGTGTGGAAGGGAGGAGAGATTAAATGGAGAGATAATGGGACCAGTAAAGAAACAAATGGTGGGTCTAGAGGAGGTGTGAATGGCAGAATGGTGAACAGCTGCTGTCCAAAAGCAAAAACAAGGGAAAAATTAGAGTAAAACCAAAACCTGAAAAGAAAAAGGAACAAAATGGTGGCAGAGATTATGGTCTGAAATCGTTGAACTCAGTGTTCAGTCCAGAAAGCTGTAAATCGAAAGATGAGGCTCTGTTCCTCGAGCAGGTGTTGAACTTTGTTGGAATGTTCCTGAAGGCCGCAGACAGGAAGGTCAGCATGAGAGCAAGGTAGGAAATTAAAACAGCAGCAACTGGTGTTCTGCAAAGCGGTCACCTAATCTGTATATCTGTATTTGACCTCCCCAATGTAGAGGAGATCATGTTGCGAACAGCAAATAGAGTAGACTAAATTCAAAGAAGTACAAGTAAATCGCTGTTTCACTTGGAAGGAGTGTCTGGGGCTTCAAACATTGAGGAGAGAGGAGGTGCAACACCTGCTGTTTCACTTGCTTAAAAGCTGGATCTCTAATTTTTCCTGCTTCTTATGAAAGGCCATTGACCTGAAAGATTGGGTAGAATTTTCCCCCCTTTGGGGGTGGGTTGTGTGAGGCCGGGTGCGGATCAGGCCTGCGCTGCCATTTTACGTGGGTGGGCCAATTAAGGCCTGACCAGTGTGACACCCACCCAGAAGCTCCCTGAGTCAGGAGTGCGAGCGCAGAAATGTGCCTCAGGGAGATTCGTTTCAAGTTTTAACCATTGAATAAAGTGTTGAAAAGATTTTTATGACATTTCCCCTCATGTGAAACTGTCACATCAACTGGGACATGTGCATTAATTTCAGTAAAAATTTTTGAGAAAATTTAAAATCATTCATGAAACCTCATCCCGCCCAAGGATGAGGTTCCATGAAAAATGCGAAGGCCACCTGGGTTCTTTGCCTGCCCCCCTGCCAACCTTAAGGTTGAAGGGGCAGCTGCGTTAATTATTTTAATTGTTAGTTAAATGGCCTCAATAGACCTTTGACAGTTTGGCGGGCGCACAGCCAAGTCAGCTGCACGCCCACCGAACTGAAAATCGAAAGGACGCACGCCTGACGTCACCCCCCGTCCTTTTACAGGTCGGCGAGCGGGCCCCGCCCCCACTTGCCAAACTGAAGATTCTCCCCATTAACTCTGTTTCTATCTTCACAGATTCTGCCTGAACTGCTCAGTATTTCCAGCATTTTCTGTTCTTATTTCAGATTTTCAGCATCTGCAGCATTTTGCTTTTGTGAAGCATTCCTGTGCTGTATTGTGGATGGCATGGAAATGATGTTATCAGCCATACCTTCAGGGAGTAGAAATGTTCTCCACAATCCATCCGTCTTCATTATCCTTCCTCGCTGAATAAAAGAGCGATGGTGGAGGATAAAGGCATCAAGGCAGCATCCTGAATGCAGGCATTGCAGACAATCTGCATGTTCAACAAATGGAACCCCCTCCTGTTAACAGAATGAAACTGAAGCTTCACTCCATAGCCCCTGTTCCTTGATCCTCAACCCCACAGTTCGTATTGTGATGATCTGGCTTGGATAATTGTATCAATCCACAATTGTAAAAATTGAGCAGCATGGTGATCTTTATCTCTGCTGTTAACACTCTGTGGGAGGTAGACTGTGACTTTCGGTCTTCCTGCAGAATTTCACACTGGTAGCCGATTGCTTCTGTCATGAGGTTCCAGCTCCACACATACTGCTCTTCTGAAAGATCCTGGTACACTCTTCCTTCTCTGTGCACCCTCTGGGGCGGGGGTTGATAGTGCAGTCTCCTGGCATGGTGCCTCACTTGTTGAGCTTCAGCCTCTACTGCTTCTCTCCATCTGCCTTAAAAAAACTGAATACAGGGATGCCTATTGGAAAGACCTTTGCAGCTCCTTAGACCTTCTGAACACTTTGAGAAGGGTGGAAGTTCAAAACCTCACAGTTTCAGAAACTCAAAGGGCCTGACCAGGAAAAGTGCAAATGTCAGAAAGAAACAGGTTAAAAAAAGACGCAGAGAAACAATGCTACAGAACTCCAGAGATGATCTGCAAAGTTTGGAAATTCCTCCTTGCCTCAGAGTCATTCAATCATGCTGGTATTAGGTGACCTATAACCCTGCTATGCCTGGATTTTTGCAGCCACCAGAAAACCAATGTAAATTCAGGAAATGCATGCAAGCTGCTGGCTTGCTTGGGGCTAAAGCTGTGTCAATGACCAACAGTGGTTTGTAACATGTAAACTAGCCTGAGTCACTTACGCCTGAATATCCTTGATCATTTATGCTGAAACTCATCATTGTGCCATACTTACATTGCTGTTTTGGCAGAGATTTTGAGGAAATTTCCATGTCTGACCATGGCAGTAGTAAACTGACAGGCATTTCTAGTTTTGGTCTGTAAAGCCTTGATTTTAACTTTCAGTAGACCATGGCAGGTGACAAACTGTCCTGACCATAGCAGCTGGTTCGGGCAGATGCCCTTTAAAATCGGAGTCTGTGGGATCAGTGGGTGAGTATCTGGCTGATTTTAACCGTCCTCCTACTAACTTTCTGTGGGATGGACAGGATTAAAATTGCCCCCTAAGAATCTGGCTGGCTCCTAACAATGTCAAAGTTGTGGTTGAAGTAATCTCAAAGAATCCCAGTTATGCTAAAAATCTAATTGTTTCCTGACAAAAGAATCCAATCTGGAATATTATCTCTTGCCATTTTAGAGCCTCAAAATGCACCCACCGAGGTGGATGGAATAAACCTGGAAGAGATTCGTGAATTTGCAAAGAATTTTAAGATTCGTCGACTGTCTCTTGGACTGACGCAGACACAGGTTGGACAGGCACTGAGTGCTGCAGAGGGACCAGCGTACAGCCAGTCAGCCATCTGCAGGTAACACAACCACCAAGGTGGTATTTCGAACTAAGCAGGTGGCAGGAGAAGTAATACTTAACAGGAGAAAGTAAGTGTCGGGAGGAATAACTCCCATGCAAGGATTAAAAGAAAATACCACAAAAGTTGGAAGTTTGAAATAAAACCTGAAAATGCACAGCCGCTCAGTCATCATCTGAAAAGAAGCAAAAAGTTAACTTTCAGTTGGGTTCCTTCATCAGAACTGGAGATATTTTAAGATTAAATAACTTCCCTGTTTCAATCAGCCACTTTAAAGCAGCATATTCATCATTGATCTGAGGTCCTACCCAAAGGCTGCATAGAAAGCAGTGCAGAGCAATATCCTTTGCAATCCTCAATGTTAAGCTTCATGTTCTCCACACAGCAGGAGAAATTATATTTTATTTCAAGTATTTGCTATATGGTTGGAGACTTTTAACCTCTTAATAATTCACTCGGCTAGGCCGCTAGGTAGCTGAGACATACAGGCAGCGAATATCTGAGGCTGGATTCCTGGGGCAGGATTTTCCCTCCTGCGGGTTTCTGAAACCTGCTATCGGGCTCAAATAGGGGTCAGAAGCCCACACTGTGTGGGGAAACTCTTTTGAGTTATCAACAGTCACAGATTGCAACTCTTTCGAGTACAATCACAGTTCTTGGTTTCCAGGAGTGGGACATGAACCCACAACCCTCTGATTCAAAGGCAAGGGTGCTATGAACTGAGCCACAGCTGACACCTCCTGTGTGGGGAACAGGCACCCGGCTGTGATTTCCCTGAATCTGCCAATTAAAGGCCAGAGAGTGGACTTGCTGCCTAAATTAGGACGGTAGGCGGGATCTCAAAGCTGGAGGGCCAATAGGAGGCCTTCTAGCTTGGAACCAGCAGCAAGTTGCCAAGGCAGGTAAATGAGGAAGAGGGCACCCCAATTTTGACATTTAAAATGAAATAAAAAGCAGATCAAGCAGCTGGGCCACTGTTGTGGTGGTGGTCTGCAGCTGCAGATGGCCTCTAAGCCTGCCTGGAGTGCTGGTGTCCCAGTCTGCTGCCAGGAGGCAGCTAAACTCTTCCCTGACATTGCCAGGGATCTGGAGATTGACTGGAAAATCCCATTTGGTCTCTGACAATTGGCCTTAAGTGGCCATTAACAAGGTGAATTGGTTACCCTCTGCTTGCCCTACTGGTCCCCACCCGCCCATCCCACCTCTGGGAAAATTGTCAGGGGTGGAATGCAGCAAAGGAACTTCCTGCCTGCCAGCCTCCATTCCTGCCCTGGCAGGGCTTAAAAATGCAGGCCCTGATCTGTGTTGAGCTAGGCTAATCTTAGTTGTTTTTGGCCTCAACTCCCCAGATTTGTGCAAGAAGAGTTGTTCCAGTTTCCTGCTTCTGATTCCTATCTAAACTCCTGCTTCCACAGGATTGGGCTTGGCTCTGACAGACCACCCGGTCAAATAGCTTGCTGACACTCACTGGGATCAGGTAAAAAAAATAGCCACCTGAGTGAGGTAGAGAAAAATAACCACAATCTGTGCAACTGTACCTGAGAACAGGAGAAGGGGAAGGTAGGGGATGGAAAAAGTTGGAGAAAAGAGAAAAAGGTTTTGTAGTTTTTACTTCTCTCCATATTTTATTTCTCCTTTGATTTTCACTTAAATGAAATTGTGGTGGTAAAATAAACTTTTTTTTAAAATACATTCTTGAGATGTGAGCAACACTGGCAAGGTCAGCATTCTTGCCCATCCCTAATTGCCCTCAGAAAGGTAGCAGTGAATTACCTTCCTGAACCACTATAAGCACGTTGAATTAATACAACTGAGTGGCTTGCTAGGCCATTTCAGAGGGCAATTAAGAGTCAACCACATTGCTGTGGGTCTGGAGTCACATGTAGGCCAGACCAGGTAAGGGCAGCAGATTTCCTTCCCTAAAGGACATTAGTGAACCAGATGGGTTTTTACAACAATCTGATCGTTTTATGGTCGCCATTACTGAGACTAGCTTTTTAATCTAGATTTATTTCACTAACTGAATTTAAATTCCCCAGTGACTCTGATGGGATTTAAACTCATGTTTCCAGATAGAACCTTAGAACCATAGAAAAGTTACAGCACAGAAGGAGGCCATTCGGCCCATCTTGTCCATGCCAGCCCAAGGACACCCAGATGCCCTTTCTAATCCCACCTTCCTGCACCCGGCCCATAGCCCTGCAGCTTACAGCACTTAAGGTGCAGATCCAGGTACTTTTTAAAAGAGTTTAGAGTTTCTCTACCACCAACTTGGGCAGCGAATTCCAGATACCCACTATACTCTGCATTAAAAAGTTCTTCCTCATGTCCCCCCGACACCTTCTGCCGCTTATCTTGAATCTATGTCCCCGGTTCTAGAATTCTCCATCAAGGGAAACAATTTTATCCTGTCCACTCTATCTATTCCCCTCATAATTTTGTACACCTCAATCAAGTCACCTCTCAGCCTTCTTTGTTCTAAGGTAAATAACCCCAATATATCCAATCTCTCCTCGTAGCTACACTTTTCTAACGCTGGCAACATTCTTGTAAACCTCCTCTGCACTCTGTCCAGAGCTATTACATCCTTCCTGTAATGTGGTGACCAGAACTGCACACAATACTCCAGTTGTGGCCTCACCAGTGTTTTATACAATTCCAACATTATATCCTTACTTTTATATTCTATACCTCTGCCAATGAAGGAGAGCCTTCTTTACAACCTTGTCCACTTGAGCTGCTGCCTTCAGGGACCTGTGTACTTGTACGCCAAGATCTCTCACTTCATCTACCCCTCTTAGTATATTCCCATTTATTGTGTAATCCCTGTAACTGTTTGACTTCCCTAAATGTATGACCTCACACATTTCTATGTTAAAATCCATCTGCCACTTTACCGCCCACTCCACCAACCCATCTATATCGTTTTGGAGATTATGGCTATCCTCTACACTATCCACTACTCGGCCAATCTTTGTGTCATCTGCAAATTTCCCAATCGTGCCCCCCACGTTCACGTCCAAATCGTTAATATATAACACAAACAGCAAGGGTCCCAACACCGAGCCCTGTGGAACACCACTTGAGACAACTTTCCATTTGTAAGGGCATCCATCGACCATTACCCTTTGTTTCCTGTTACAAAGCCAACCTTTTATCCAGTTTGCCACATTACCCTGAATCCCATGGGCTTTTACTTTCCTGACCAATCGGCCATGTGGGACCTTGTCAAATGCCTTGCTAAAATCCATGTACACAACATCCACTGCACTACCTTCATCAACCCTTCTTGTCACTTCCTCAAAGAATTCAATCAAATTTGTGAGGCAAGACCTTTAACAAATCCATGCTGACCATCCCTGACTAGTCCATGCCTTTCCACATGACAGTTAATCCTATCTCTCAGGATTGATTCTACTAATTTGCTCACCACCGATGTAAGACTAACTGGTCTATAATTGTTTGGCATTTCCTTTGATCCCTTTTTAAACAATGGAACTACGTTTGCATTTCTCCAGTCCTCCGGTACCTCCTCTGTATCTAGTGAAGATTGGAAAATCATCCTCACAGCATCTGCTATCTCCTCCCTGACTTCCTTCAGCAGCCTCGGAAACAATCCATCTGGCCCTGGTGACTTATCAACTTTCAAGGATTTCAACCCTTCGAGTACTTCCTCTCTCTTTATAACTATCCCATCCAATATCTCGCAGTGTTCCTCCTGGACTACTATATCTACGTCCTCCCTTTCCTTTGTAAACAGGGAGACAAAATATTCATTCAAGACCCTTCCCACAGCCTCTGCATCTACACACAAGTTTCCATCTTCATCTCTGATAGGTCCCACTTTTTCCTTAAGTAACCTTTTAGCATTAATGTATTGGTAAAACATCTTTGGGTTATCTTTAACTTTACTTGCTAATCATTTTTCATGCCCTCTCTTTGATTTCCTTATTTCCTTTTTTACTTCGTCCCTGCACTTCCTATATTCGTCTAGGCTATTTGCAGTGCTTTGTTCTTTGTGCCTATTGTACACTTTCTTTTTCTGTTTGATCTTCCCCTGTATTCCTCTAGACAACCAGGGGGGTTTAGATTTGGCAGTACCACTCTTACTTTTGTAGGGGACTTGTCTACTTTATACAATTAGGATCTTGCTTTTTAGTGCTTCCCACTGGTTTTCCACTGTTTTATCCTCCAGCAGTGCTGTCCAGTCCACCTCAGCCAAGTCCCTTCTCATTTCTGCAAAACTTGCCTTCCCCCAGTTCAAGACGTTTACTCCAGCCTTATCTCTGTCCTTTTCCATGGTAATGCTAAATCTAACTGAATTGTGATCACTGTCCCCGATATGGTCGCCAACTGCCACTTCACCTACTTGCTCTTCTTCGTTCCCCAAGACTAGGTCTAGAATTGCATCTCCTCTCGTTGGGTTTGTCACTAATTGGTTGAAAAAATTTTCCTGGACACACTGCATGAATATTTCTCCCTCAGTGCCCCTTATATTGTTTGAATCCCAGTTGATATTAGGATAGTTGAAGTCTCCTACTATTATTGCCCTCTTGTTCTTACAAGCAGAAATTTGCCGACATATTTATATTTGTTTGTAATACTCCTTGCATTGAAGTATAAACAGTTTAACCCCGTCAATTTCCCTTGCTGGACACTTTGTAAACTTTGCTTCTCCTGTAACTCCATGTCTATCACAATGTCCCTAGCTAATGTTCTACCTCCATTTTTCTGATCTGAATCTGACCTCTCTGATCCTACTCCTGGGATCCCATCCCCCTGCCACACGAGTTTAAATACTCCCCAACAGAACTAGCAAAAGCCCCCGCAAGGGCACTGGTCCCAGCTCTGCCTGGATCTTTCGCTAAGCCTCTGGGTTACTAATCTAGTTACATAACCCCCAACGAACAATCACTATGCTACTGTATCCTGTTAAAATTATAGAAAACTACAAAGGAATTGGAGATGAGATTGATCTCTAAATACCAGGCTAGACTTTGCAGCAGCAGTCTCATCTATGTTCAGCATTTGGTGCTGCAGGTATTGGTGGAAGTGTATTCAATGGGCCTACTTCTGCAGAAAGCTTATTTCTTAGCCAAATGTATTTGTTTTTTATGCTGTTGTCAACATTTTCAGCTCCTGCCTTTTGCTGTGTGACCCTTGTTATTTACTCTCCCTCCCATACTAGAGATGATAATGTGGGATTACCCCAATATCTGTTTTTACGGAGTAACTCAAGGGCAATGGAAGGCCGCCAGGCAGAATGGAAGGTGCATGGCAAACACCCCCTGGTATCCCCACTTCAGGCAGAACAGAGCAACGTACTCTTAGCTTCATTTGATCCAGGAACAGTGCTTGCAGAGGCAGGTACCCTTCACAAAGGAAGCCACGAGGGACAGGTCAGATGCTGCAGCCCAATTCAATGACACTGCACAAGAATCACAACAATCCTAAACATCTCCACTGGAGACATCAGAAAGATTAGTACCACACAAAATAACTAGGAAAGCTGCTGGAATGTTGCTGAAAACCTAACTAGTTTCCTAACATCATTACGGGAAGGAAGCTGCTATCCCTACCTGGTCTGGCTTACATGTGACTTCAGTCCCACACTGCAGGGTTGGTTTTGAATGCCCTCTGAAGTGGCCTAGCAAATCAGACAGTTGTACAAACAATCCGTATGAAGACAGCCCATCCCCCCTTTAGGACAACAAGTGACAGACAGAAGTGGCATTGCTAGTGTCAAGCACATCCTTCAAACAAAGTACTTGCAAAAATGGCCAGTCAACTATATATAGGAGCAATAAGCATATCATAGTTTGTGCTGGAGCTAGCAATTACATCCAGTTACTCATTGACAGTTAACAGTACCTGACAGGACACTGCAGTTTTGCCAAGTTTGCAGAGCAAGCAAGATTTCCCAAGGAGATTGCACCCTTATGACCTTTGAAGTCTTCAGGTCACTGTCACCAGCTATGTCAATATAAAGGATTCCAGTCTTGGCATGTCTGACTTCTTTGCAACACTGCATTGTGCAGTTGAATGCTCACTCTCCTGGAAGTTACCACATTGCTTTCTTTCTAAAAGTAGTCCAGAATGCCAACAGTCCATCACCCAGTGGGGCAGGCGTCTGTGTGGCTCCTGGGAGACCAAGGTTACTCTTTAGAGGCATGATTGAAGACTCTGTGCGCTTGCCCCAGGACACCAGCTGAGGAGCAATGTAACACAGTGCATCTACCACTAAAATGTGGTGTCAGCAAGCTATCCATAATGGATCTGCACTAAATGTTTAACTGTGAAATTCAATACGGTACAAAAGCAGGTGCAGGGATCGTGATGTGCGATTAACCCATTTCCAAGACAGGCAGCAGACAAAGCTTGCTCATTGACATTGTTGCAGCATACAGTCAGCACTAAGTGCGCTGTTGAGGGACTAGCATGCCTAAGCAGGGTCGCAGAATTTTGAGATGCTAACATGAGTTCAAGTTCCCAAGTTTGTTATTTAAAGCCAGCCTGTACCTCTTAAAGGGAAGGTGCGTTTTGACTGGAGCAGGTGCTGGAAGTGGGTGGGAAAGAGCACCTGACCTGCAAGAAGCATGACTATGGTGCAACAGGTGAGAAAATGGGATCCAAGGTTCTCCAATTCAGCACTGGAGATCTTGGTACAGGAAGCAGACAGGAAAGGAGAGATCCTCTATCCATATAGGACCAGGAGACCCTCCAGATCAACACTAAGAATGCAGTGGGAGCAGATAGCCATCACGGTCAATGCCAAGGACCTGGATACAGTGCCATAAGAAGTCCAATGACCTCTCACAAATGATTAAGATCAGTGAACGTATCCTTAAATTCTGTATCCTACCAACTGCACTGCTAGCTTCAGATGCTGCTCAATTCACCACACCCCCCTCACTCACCTAACAACAATCTCCGTCAATCAAGACTCATAGCTAACATTCCTTCACCTCATCCTCACACACTTAACACTTCTGCACACACCCACACCTCCCAGCTTGCACATACTGCCAGCTATTCAACTGTGGCAGGCACATCACCCAAACACATTTAACCAGATTCATTGATACAATTCTCTCTCTTTCAGGTCAAGGTGGTGCACAATTAGCGGTGGAAGGAGCTACTCAGTGGAAGACAGGCACAGATGTCTGTCCCCACTCCCCATGGAGAAGTGGCCATGAATGAGGGCGTGACCAGCATTGCAACTGAAAGCATCGAAGATGATGGTATGCTCGTCCCTAATCCTCCTCACATCCCACTTTCCCCTCATCTGCAGTCGCTGCGGATTGTGTAAGCAGATACCTCTTTGTTACCCTTTCCCACCACCATCACAACCCAACCCTTGTGTCTTTCTCCTTTCAGATGCCCAAGAGCTGACATCCAGCCAGTCAGTGGTGGAAGAGAAAGAGGTGAAAGAGCAAGGAGACAGTGCTGGAGGTGAAACACCATCACTCACTGTCACACTCACAGCCACCAGTTCAGATACAGTCACTACACATACTTTAGAGGCAGGATCTGCACATGCTGAGACACTGGGCATGAGTGACCTGCAGCCAGAGTGGGTTGGAAGGATAGCATGGGTGCCAGCTCACCCAAGGGCAAGGTCACACACAAGTTCTACTGCAGAGGACCCAGATGAGGACTTTGATGGGGCAGCACACAGGTAAATGGCTGATGGGCATACACACAGAAATGCTTGGTGTATTGGCAGGCCTATCACAGAGCCTGTTGTCACTATGAAGGAGCATGGATGCATCTGATGCCAACCTTGTACAGGGCTTTGTGTAGAGCTTGAAGCCCATCCCTTCCAGCATGGAAGCGATGGCTAACTCCATGGCAGCATTTACAGATCCATCCATGATAGAGTGTCTGATGGTTGATGTCTCAAGTTCAGCAGCACAAGTGGAAGACACGTAATGTCTGATTGCTTCAGTGGAACCTCAGACTGAGATCAGGAGATATCTGCTTGTTACCACGAATGCTCAGACTGCTGTTATCATGACTGCTGCTACCAGTGGTCAAAAGGGCTTGCAGTCTCTCATGGCAGCCCAGCAATATGTCCTCCAACACATTGCTAGGATTGCTGAGGTGACACTACAAGGGAATAGCAGTGGCTCCATGGAGCACAAATCTGCTGTCCCCTCTTAGGATGACAGCACTCATGCTCCCACCTCTGCAGTCCAAAGCTGGGTGCAGTCAAGTCTGGGTCCTCAAGCTCCGGAGTTGCTTGAGGGTGTCCTGCAAGGCCATCTGTGGCTTCAGCTAGTGAAATTCACCAGCTATGCTGCAGCCACTTGGGTCATACAGTGTAGGAGCACGAGGCCAGGCAAAGGCACCTGCAAGACAGAAATTAAGGGCGAATGGTTGACTTTTGTATGGAATATTGGATGGTTTATTTGATAAAGTTGGTTTGGAATGGTTGTTTTGTGGTGGTTTTTCTCCCAGCATTGGTACCTGAAGAACGCTCAGCAACAGGGAAGGCAAGCTGTAGGACTTTTGGTGAGAGGGGAGTTGGTGTTGTGTTCACTGATACGGCAGTGGGATGTGTTTTGGCACCTGCTCTTTTCCTCCTGCTCTTCATCTTCACCCTTCCCTTCTCTTTCCTTCTACTCCTTCTCCTCAGCTGCTCACCATATATCTGGTGACAAGAGCTGTTCCTTCATGATGGTAAAGTTGCAGATACAGCAGACCACGATGAATCGTGTCACGCATTCTACTGAGCACTACAAGGTCCAGGCAGCGGGAGCCCACATGCACATCGGAGTCATGAGTCATGCAGTCAATGGATAGACTTTTGTTACCCAGTAACCACGCTCTGATTCCTTGTGGTGGTTTAAATGTTGACGGTACAGCGGACTGGCGCAGAATGAATGCATCATGGCTGCTGTCAGGATACTGGGTATTGACACAGTATAGTTACACATCAGCTGCACATGAGGGAATGGAAACTATTGGAGTTGCAGTACATCTCTCTGGAATAACATACGGCACCCACAAAGCAACGTGTGCCATCAGTGGCAACCTGCATTATGAGGAAGCCCGCTATCCTGGTGAAACCACGTGTTCACTTTACCTGCTTCACACTGGAACGAGAGAATGTAATGTAACCCTCTCCCGCTTTGCGTACGGACTGTCAGTAACCTGCCTTATACAACAGCAGATGGTGAACTGCGAGTTGTTGGAGATGTCACCTGCTCCAATCTGTAAGGATTCCAATGTGAAGAAGTTCAAAGCCATGGTCACCTTTACAGCCACTGGCAATGTCATCCTTGCCCAGCTCTGAAGCTACAGATCTGCCGACAACAGATGGCACATTTCTGTTAGCACCTCCTTAGTGAAGTGGAAATGGTGCACACACTGTTCCTTGCTGAGGCTGAGGTAGGAGAATTACTCCCTGAAGACCCTGAGTGGATATGGTCTCCTGCTGAGAGTCCTTCTCCTCCTCCTGCTGCTCTCTCTTCGAGCAGCATGTCCTCCTCTGTGTCACCTCTTCTCATTCCCCCTGTCATACTGCAGGCCAAGGAGATGGAAACTACACCATCCTGACTTGAAAATGTTTCACCGTTCCTTCATTATCTCACTACACCGTAGAATTCACCTAACTTTAATTAGCAATTCACAGACCACCAGATATTATTACTGTTAACTCAGCAACAGTTAGTAGAAATCATTCAACAATTAATCTGAAAGTGGCTTTAATTTGTTTGTGGCATGTGGTGTTGCTCACTAGGCCAGCATTTATTTTCCATCCCTAACTGCCCCTTGAGAAGGTGGTGGTGAGCTGCCTTGAACCGCTGCACTCCATGTGGTGTTAGGAAGGGAGTTCCAGGACTTTGACCCAGCGACAGTGAAGGAACGGTGATATATTTCCAAGTCAGGATGGTGAGTGACTTGGAGGGGAACTTCCAGGTGGTGGTGTTCCCATCTATCTGCTGCCCTTGTCCTTCTAGATGGTAGTGGTCGTGGGTTTGGAAGGTGCTGTCTAAGGATCATTGGTGAATTCCTGCAGTGCATCTTGTAGATGGTACACACTGCTGTCATTGTGTCAGTGGTGGTGGGAGTGAATGTTTAAGGTGGTGGATAGGGTGCCAATCAAACTTTGTCCTGGATGGTGTCAAGCTTCTTGGATGTTGTTGGAGCTGCACTCATCCAGGCAAATGGAGAGTATTCCATCACACTCCTGACTTGTGCCTTGTAGATGGTGGACAGGCTTTGGGGAGTCAGGAGGTGAGTTACTCAGGATTCCCAGCCTCTGACCTGCTCTTGTAGCTGCAGTATTTATATGGCTAGTCCAACTCAGTTTCTGGTCAATGGTAACCCCCAGGATGGTATTGGCATTAAATGCCAAAGGGAGGTTCTTATACACTCCCTAATTGGAAATATCATTGCTTCGCACTTGTGTGGAGCAAATGTTACATGCCAGGTTTTCCAGCTGTTGCTGCATTTGGACATGGACTGTTTCAGTATCTGAGGAGTCGCGAATGGTGCTGAACATTGTGCAATCATCAGCAAACATCCCCACTTCTGACCTTATGATGGAAGGAAGGTCATTGATGAAGCAGCTGAAGCTGGTTGGGCCTAGGACACTACCCCGAGGAACTCCTGCAGCGATGTCCTGTAACTGAGATGATTGACCTCCAACAACCACAACCATCTTCCTTTGTACTAGGTATGACTCCAACCAGTGGAGAGTTTTCCCCCTGATCCCTATTGACTACAGTTTTTTAGGGCTCCTTGATGCCACACTCGGTCAAATGCTGCCTTTATGTCAAGGGCAGTCACTCTCACCTCACCTCTGGAATTCATCCTTTTTGTCCATGTTTCGACCAAGGCTGCAATGAGGTCGGAAGCTGAGTGATCCTGGTGGAACTCAAACTGAGCAGGTTTTTGCTGAGTAAGTGCCGCTTGATAGCACTGTTGATGACTCTTCCATCATTTTACTGATGATCGAGAGTAGACTCATGGCCGGGTTGGATTTGTCCTGATTTTTGTGTACAGGACATCCCTGGGCAATTTTCCACATTATTGGTAAGATGCCAGTGTTGTAGCTGGAATAGTTTTGCTAGGCGTGCAGCTAGTTCTGGAGCACAAGCAGTCAGTATTACAGCCAGGATGTTGTCAACTCCCTTTGCCTTTGCGGTATCCAGTGCACTCAGCCATTTCTTGATATCATGTGGAGTGAATCAAATTGTTGGGACCTCCGGAGGAGGCTGAGATGGTTCATCCACTCGGCACTTCTAGCTGAAGATTGTTGCGAATGCTTCAGCCTTATCTTTTGCACTGATGTGCTGGGCTCCTCCATCATTGAGGATGGGGATATTTGTGGAGCCTCCTCTTCCAGTGAGTTGTTTAATTGTCCACCACCATTCACGACTGGATGTGGCAGGACTGCAGAGCTTAGATCTGATCCGTTGGTTGTGGGATCGCTTAGCTCTGTCTATCACTTGCTGCTTATGCTGTTTGGCATGCAAGTAGTCCTGTGTTATAGCTTCACCAGGTTGACACCTTATTTTTAGGTATGCCTGGTGCTGCTCCTGGCATGCCCTCCTGCACTCTTCATTCAAGCAGCGTTGATCCCCCAGTTTGATGGTAATGGTAGAGTGGGGGATATGCTGGGCCATGAGGTTACAGATTGTGTTCGAATACAAATCTGTTGCTGCTGATGGCCCACAGCACCTCATGGATACCCAGTCTTGAGTTGCTGGATCAGTTCGAAGTGGGTGTACAGGTCCACAGGTTACTGAAAGTGACAACGCAGGTGGATAAGGTAGTCAGGAAGGCATATGGCATGCTTGCTGGGAAGTCATGCTGCAGCTGTATAGAACCTTGGTTAGGCCACACTTGGAATATTGCGTGCAATTCTGGTCAACACATTACCAGAAGGATATGGAGGTGTTGGAGAGGGTGCAGAGGAGGTTTACCAGGATGCTGCCTGGTCTGGAGGTTATTAGCTATGAGGAGAGGTTGGAGAAACTCAGATTGTTCTCACTAGAGCGACAGAGATTGAGGGGCAACTTGATAGAAGTTTACAAAATTATGAGTGGCATGGACAGAGTAGATAGTCAGAAGCTTTTTCCCAGGGTGGAAGAGTCAATTACTAGGGGACATAGATTTAAGGTGAGAGGAGAAAACTATAAAGGTGATGTGCGGGTCAAGTTTTTTATGCAGAGGGTAGTGAGTGTCTGGAATTCGTTGCCAGAGGAGGTGGTGGAAGCAGGTACGATAGTGGTGTTTAAGAGGCAGCTTGACAAATACATGAATAGGATGGGAATAGAGGGATACGGACCCCGGAAGTGCAAAATGTTTGAGTTTGACAGGCAATATGATCAGCACAGGCTTGGAGGGCTGAAGGGCCTGTTCCTGTGCTGTACTTTTCTTTGTTCTTTGTTGTTTGAAATCTAATCCATTCAGCAGGGTGGTAGTGCCTCACAGCATGATGGAGAGTGTCCTCAGCTTGAGGAAGGAACTTTGTCTCCACAATGTCTGTACAATGGTCACTCCTACCAACACTTTAATGGACAGATGCACCTGCAAGAGGCAGACTGGTGAGAGTGAGGTCAAGTGGTGTCCCTCCTGTTGTGTCCCTCACCTCCTGCCTCAGACCCAGTCTGGCAGATATGTCCTTCAGAACTCAGCCAGTTTGGTACTACATTGAAGTCCCCCCAACCAGAGTACATCCCAACTATCCTCAGTGGTGTTCAACATGGGGGATCACTGATTCATCAGTTGAGTTTGTTGCTTGACTAATCCATGGACAGCTCTCCCATTTATTCCACAGATGTTACTAAGGAGATGTTACAGAGCCAACTAGCTGCCAATGCCTAGGATGATGCTGATTGGTCAATGATCTGTCAACATTTATTCTTATTCAACTTTGTTGTAGTAATACAACTGAGTGTCTCCTGTGGTCTCCTGGGCATAGATGATAAGCCATTTCAGCTGTCAATTAAGAGTCTTCCACATTGCTGTGGGTCTGGAGTCACATGTCGGCCAGACCAGGTAAGGACGGCAGATTTCCTTCCCTAAAGAATATCAGTGAACCAGATGGGATTTACAACAAAAAATCTGGTAATTTCATGGTCACCATTACTAAGACTAGCTTTTTACTCCAGATTTATTTCATTAACTGAATTTAAATTCCTAGGCTGCCTTACTGGGATTAATGTATCTTGATCATTAGCCCCGGCCTCTGGATTACTGGTCCAATAACATAACCACTATACTGCTGTACACACTGACTGACATCATGACCTGCCTACTCTGCATACATCGGACACACACTTCCAGCATTTGTGCTAACAACCTCAACAAAATGGCATCCAGCATAGTTAGCACCAGAAGTGTGTGCCCATGGCGCGGATGTTATCTTGGACCTGAAACTGTGTCCATCATGCCAAAAATGCAGGCGTTGTCCAACTTAATTTTGCAGCCTTAAAGTTTTGAGACTTTTCGTGCAGTGATTACACAGCCTTACACGTAAGGCTGAGAATGAAGGAATGCTTCCAGATTGCTGTGGGAGTGCAATGGAAAAATGTGGTCTCCTGGGCATAGATAATAAGCAATTCACTCACTTTAACACAGAAAGGAGACTGCATAATCATGTATTTTTGTAAAGTGCTGATGATTTTTTCCCCTTGCCTGTTCTGGTTGTGTTATCAAATGTTGTGCAGCACTGAGTTACTGTACCCTGAACACCATCTGCGGCTGTGTTGTTCTGCTTTGGGGCTCATATCTGTTTCACTGAAACACCGCAGGCCTGCTTTGTATCACTTTGGAGAAAAGCCTGTCCACAGTCTGCTTGCTGGACCAGGGACCTCTCTTGCCCTCTGCACATGTCAGTGACATTTTTGGGTGTCATCATTTACAGTGAAGCTTCAAAAAGAATTTCTTGTGCCCTGTTCCCTTTCAGTTGTTGCAGGTTTTTAATTCCTGCAGCCATAAACAAGTTTCTACCACCTAAAAGGCAGCTGTCTCCCAATCAAACAAAGCCAGTGCTGCTCGGCAGAGGGGATTGATTACACTCTGTGACAGAGGGAGACAAAAAGAATTGGGCCTTAGGCAGCTGATGTGATGTTACAGGTGCTGGTGGTCTGCCCCGACTATGCAAATGAACCCATCCACGCAATTTGTGACAGGGTCTGGTTCTGGGCTGGGATGGGCAGTGATCCTGCTCTGTGGACCCCAGAAATTTCAGGGCTTTACAGTTTTGGAGAAGCTGAAAAGACTGAGATTTCAGTCCATTGGCGGCCTTTACCAATGCTCAAAGTGGAGAGAGCTAAGAGGTCACTGGCAAAAATGAAGAGGTGCTGACATGAACCTGCAGGCAGCTGATACCAGCCCACCTCAAACACTTCCCTTTCATTATTGTTGAGGTGGAGGTGATTCTGTGCGAGGTGGTTAAAAACAGAGAATGGTTACAGCATAGGAGGCCATTTGGTCCATTTTGTGCATGCCAGCTCTCTGCAAGAGCAACTCAGCTAGTTCCGCTCCCCCGCCTTTGCGCTGTAGCCTTGAACATGTTTCTTTGTCAAGTGATTATCCAATTCCCTTTTGAAATCTACAGTTAAATCTGTCTCCACCACCCTCTCAGCCAGTGTATTCCAGATTCTAACCACTCGTGAGAACATAGCAACATAAGAAATAGGAGCAGCAGTAGGCCATTCGGCCCATCAAACTCTGCCATTGAAGAAGATCCTGGCTTACTCATGATAAGTAAGGGGGTGAAAGGTTATGGGGGAGAAATCAGATCAGCCATGATCTTATTTAAATTGCGGAGCAGGCTCAAGGGACCAAGTGGCCTACTCCTGCTCCTAATTCATATAGCTGTTCTGACGTGGCTTTTTCTCCACTTTCCTCTCTGTCCCCCATAGCCCTTGGCTCCCTTGTCAATCAAAAATCTATTTAACTCAGCCTTGAATATATTCAATGACCCACCCTCCACTGCTCTCTGTTATTATGACCAGTCCCCAGGCAAGGTCCCCCTAATTTGTTAACTTCCCGAACGGGACCCAAATTTTGTTATGTTCCCTGGTGAGGAGGAATGAGCTGGCTCCCCTTCTTTATTCAACCCCCTCGATTGGTCACTACAAGGTTAATTTAAAAGCAATCCCTTCCCTCCATGGATACCCTTTCCCAATCCAAATGTATTTACTTTTTTAGGAGGAACCAATTTAACCAGGCTTTCTCGAGTCAAAGAAAGAGTAAGGCCAGAATTTCCCGGCCCCATAGGCGTCGGGTGTCATGGCGGGCAGGGGGTGGAGCAATATGGCGGGAAGGCCAAAAATGTGTTTTATGCCATCGTGAAACTAGTTTGCTATGGTCTGCTCCGCCTGTCAATGGCGGCCGCGTTTCCTGCCACCACACATTGGGAACATCATTTTAATACATTTGCATCGAATTAATAAGCCCTGCTCACCGGAATCATCCCTCCACGTCGAATTTAGCGTCCACATCAGAACAGCATGCCTCATGACTGCCTTTAAAAGGTGTGCACCTGGCCAGCTGAACTTTGAGGGGAACTCGGAGGTGAGTGCACACAACCATGTGTAGCGCTTGTGAGCATCACCTGTAGGACATCAAGGAAGAGGGCGTTGCACATTCGCAGGGGACACAGGCAAGTCGCTTTGCCCGCCTGGCTTTCAGTGCAGTGCCCGGGCAAGGGCTTCAGTGCAGGTCAGACCACGGGTGAGGTGGGAGGGGGAGCACAAGGCAGCACAGACAGAGTGAAGGAAATACTCAGGCACATGCCGAGGGCTAAGTGGGGTGAGGGAAGAGGCCAAACACTCGGAAAAACTTGTCAAAAGTAAGCATTCTTCCACAGCTGAGACTGTTCATCTGCAGCTCCATTGACAGCCTTGGAGTTGGGCCTCTGAAGCTTTTCTGCCCACTCAAGCAACGCAAAAGCATGAAGTTGCCACCAAGAGCTCCAGAACTTTTCACCCCTCGGGCACAGGCTGCAGATTAATGTGCATTTCAGGGGGCAGCAGAGCAATTGGCTGACTGGGCAAGTTGTACAATCCCTTAGCGAAAGGCAGCCATGGCGCAGACACTGGGGGAGGCACTCACAGCCCCTTGCAATGTCTTTATTAAGATGTGGACCAGTATCCCCCATGGTTCAAGCTAACAGCACAGCCTTGCAGTGTAGGTTAGGAGAATGCCTGTGCCTGAGCTGAGAGCACAGCCTGCAGTCCAATAGCCAAAGCTGCTGCCAATCGGTCAAGTGGAGGTGGATGAGGTTTCGGACAGCCAATGAGCGCACTACACACTGGCCATCCAAGTGCTGGCCAGCACTCTCCTGCATGTGTGAAGGGCGTTCAGACTTAACCAAGGGAGGTTAGACCCACGCGCCTCTCTCTCTGATCCTGCAGGTGGGGAATATCACGATCATTAAGCCAGGTGATTTAGCAGTAAACCTCCTGGCTTACAGAGAGCAGAGAAGAAGGGAGCAGCGGAGGTGCCTGGCTCGGCAAAGGGAGGAGCATCTCACTCAGAATGAAGGGTGGCAGGGCCTGCAGCACACACAGCTGAAGATCCACAGAGAGCCGTTGCTCGTCGGCGCCTTGCTAGACCCAGGGTCTATAGACAGCACTTGTCATCCCTGCAGCTGACTGAGAAGCAGAGGACTGCGCATGTCTAGGGAAATGGTCAGTCACATATAACACCTGCAGCAGGATTTGGCACCAGGGGGACATGGAGGGCATCCACTGCCAGTGGCCGTGAAAGTGACTGTGGTGCTCAATTTTTACACCATTGGCTCCTTCCTGGGCTCCACAGGTGACCTATGCAGAATCTCGCATGCCTCCATGAACAAGAGTATCCAGGAGGTCACGGGCGCCACCTTCACGAGGGCACTTCGACTGAGATCAGGAAAGTCAGGAAGCAAGAGCACTGGGATTTGCGCAGATCTCAGGTTTCCCACAGGTGCAGGGTGACATAGACTGCTCTCACATGGCGCTCAGATCTCCGTGGCAACAAGCGGTTACCACATCAGCTGGCGTGTGACCACCACAAATGCATCCTGCAGGTCTGCGCATGGTTTCCATTGAGCGTACATGACTCCTACACCTTAGCAGGTCTCAGATCCCTGACATCTTCCAGGGTCCACAGAGTCTGCAGGGTTGGCTCCTCGGGGACAAGGGCTACCCACAGACGACCTGGCTGATGACGCCTGTGCAGCAGCCTCAGACTGCAGCAGAGCGACGGTACAGCGAGGCTCATGTCGTGAGCCAGACTTTGGTGGAGCAAACTATAGATATTTTGAAACTGGGGCTCCGGTGCCTGGACAGGGCCAGTGGGACACTGCAATACAGTCCCCAGAGGGTGTCGCGCATCATCATCGCTTGGAGCACCTCCATAACCTGACGCTGCAAAGGGGGGAGACTGGCTGAGGAGGAGATGGAAGAGTTGGACGTCTCCTCTGATGAGGAAGACATCAAAGGGTTTGACAGTGATGATCTCCTCGAAAGCGAGGATGCCGGTGATGAGGCCATCGCACAGGCCAGACGGGGCAGATGCGCTTGGGAGGCCCTCATAGCTGCAGGATTCATGGAGGATGATGACACGATGCAGTGAGGACAGTCCTGACACCCTCACCTTACACCTGTGAATGTTTGACTCCTGTGTGGCTGATGGCAGCGCACGTACCCTCTATGATAAGACTCATGTCATGGAGATGCAGTCGAGGCCCTAATACACGCTGGATTCCAGGAGGATGATGACGAGCTGCAGTGAGGACACTCCATAGATCATCACATTACCTCCGAGAATGTCTGACTCCTGTCTGACTGAGAGCAGCTCGCTTACACTCCATGATCAAGGTTATATCATGGAGACGCTTCATCACTTTGGTCTGAAGGCTGCACAAAGCACAGGGAAGAGGCCCTGGACTGAGACACCTGCCTTTATCTTGTGCAGGAACCAAGGTTTCACATCTGAGTGACACGAACACTGCTCATCAGAACAAGGAGCCATAGGCAGGGAGACATTCTTGGGAGTTTATTTACAATAGTGAACATTATGTACAAGTGATTAACACCCGTGCCCAGGCTATGCAACTACATCTTCTTAACTTTCCTAACCCTGCCACTATGTCTTGGTGCTCCCCGGACATCCACAGTGGAGGTGGAGGCAGCCTGCTGACTATGACGCCCTGTCTGATGACCTTGGTGGGCATCCTCTAGACGGTTGAGACCTGGAGGGCCCCGGCCTGCTTTCGGGATCCTACTGTGTGGCAGTGGCACCCTCCTCGGCCTGTGGAGCTGGAGCTGCTGGGGTCACAGGAAGAGGGGATTCGGATGGGCCAGACACTCCCGGAGTCACCTAGGTGGATGGCCCCGGGGTGTGCACCTGCTGACCCTCCTCCCTATGGGTGCCCGAGGGCCCCTGGCTGACTCCTTGAGGAGAAGGGGTAGCTGGGGTGAGATCGAGCTGCCCCACACCCCTCTCGCGTACACACTGTTGGAGGCCAACTATGGCATCAGTGATGGGGTTCAGCCCGCGCAGCAGTGCAGGAGCAACGTCCTGGACCAAGGTCTCCATGGTGGACGCCATCCTGCCAGTGTTGATCTCGGTGCGTTGCAATGTCGGCGCTATCACCTCAGACTGAAGGCAGACAGACTCCTCCATCGTGCCTTGCAATCTGAGGAGTGCAGCGGACATCCCTTCCTGATGTTCCCGAGCTTGTCTTTGCAGCTCCAGCAACTGTGACATGACCGAGTCCAGAGGCTCCTCATCTGACTCGGACTCAGCAACGTTCTGGCCTCCAGCAGTCCTCTGAGTGCCAGGGACCTGGGAAGTCCCTGCCTCCACCTGCTGTGGATCAGACAGTGCGATGTGCTCACCAGATTGTGACCCTGAGGCTATTCTAAAGCTCGGTCCCACTGAGGTGTGGTGTCTCTGCGCTGGTGGAGGGTGTGGGTGAGCGCTGGGATGGGTTTTCAATGGGGTGTCATCAGATTCTTCTTCCGAGGTGTCTTTGGGGCTTGAGTCGATGGCCTAGCTTGTAGACCCCCTCGGCTGCTTGTAGACCCCCTCAGCTGCATCTAGACCCCCTCGGCTGCTTCTAGAACCCCTCGGCAGCTTGTAGACCCCCTCGGCTGCTTGTAGACCCCCTCGGCTACTTGTAGATCCCCTCAACTGCTTCTAGACCCCCTCGGCTGCTTCTAGACCCCCTCAGCTGCATCAAGACCTCCCTCGGCTGCTTCTAGACCCCCTCGGCTGCTTGTAGACCCCCTCGGCTGCTTGTAGACCCCCTCGGCTGCATCTAGACCCCCTCGGCTGCATCTAGTCCCCCTCGGCTGCTTGTAGACCCCTCGGCTGATTCTAGTCCCTCTCGGCTGTTTCTAGACCCCCTCGGCTGCTTGTAGACCCCCTCGGCTGTTTCTAGACCTCCTCGGCTGTTTCTAGACCCCTCGGCTGCTTCTAGACCCCCTCGGCTGCATCTAGACCCCCTCGGCTGCTTCTAGACCCCCTCGGCTGCATCTAGACCCCCTTGGCCGCTTCTAGACCCCCTTGGCTGCTTCTAGATCCCCATGGCTGTTTCTAGACCCTCTCGGCTGCATCTAGACCCCCTCGGCTGTTTCTAGACCATCTCGGCTGCATCTAGACCCCTTCGGCTGCATCTAGACCTCCTCGGCTGCTTCTAGACCCCCTCGGCTGTTTCTAGATCCCCCTCGGCTGCTCCTAGACCCTCTCGGCTGCTTCTAGACCCCCTCAGCTGCTTCTAGACCCCCTCGGCTGCTTCTAGACCCCCTCGGCTGCATCTAGCCCCCTCGGCTGCTTCTAGACCCCCCTCGGCTGCTTCTAGACCCCCTCGGCTGCATCTAGACCCCCTCGGCTGCATCTAGACCCCCTCGGCTGTTTCTAGACCATCTCGGCTGCATCTAGACCCCTTCGGCTGCATCTAGACCTCCTCGGCTGCTTCTAGACCCCCTCGGCTGTTTCTAGATCCCCCTCGGCTGCTCCTAGACCCTCTCGGCTGCTTCTAGACCCCCTCAGCTGCTTCTAGACCCCCTCGGCTGCTTCTAGACCCCCTCGGCTGCATCTAGCCCCCTCGGCTGCTTCTAGACCCCCCTCGGCTGCTTCTAGACCCCCTCGGCTGCATCTAGACCCCCTCGGCTGCATCTAGACCCCCTCGGCAGCTTCTAGACCCCCTCAGCCGCTTCTAGACCCCCTCGGCTGCATCTAGACCCCCTCGGCTGCTTCTAGACCCCCTCGGCTGTTTCTAGACCCCTCGGCTGCATTTAGGCCCCCTCGGCTGCTTCTAGACCCTCTCGGCTGCTTCTAGACCCCCTCGGCTGTTTCTAGACCTCCTCGGCTGCTTCTAGACCCCCTCTGCTGCATCTAGACCCCCTCGGCTGCTTCTAGACCCCCTCGGCTGCATCTAGACCCCCTCGGCCGCTTCTAGACCCCCTCGGCCGCTTCTAGACCCCCTCGGCCGCTTCTAGACCCCCTCGGCCGCTTCTAGACCCCCTCGGCTGCTTCTAGACCCCATTGGCTGCTTCTCGATCCCCATGGCTGTTTCTAGACCTTCTCGGCTGCATCTAGATCCCCTCGGCTGTTTCTAGACCATCTCGGCTGCATCTAGACCCCCTCGGCTGCTTCTAGACCCCCTCAGCTGCATCTAGACCTCCTCGGCTGCTTCTAGACCCCCTCGGCTGTTTCTAGATCCCCTCGGCTGCATCTAGATCCCCCTCTGCTGCTCCTAGACCCTCTCGGCTGCTTCTAGACCCCCTCGACTGCTTCTAGACCCCCTTGGCTGCTTCTAGACCCCCTCGGCTGCATCTAGGCCCCCTCGGCTGCTTCTAGACCCTCTCGGCTGCTTCTAGACCCCCTCGGCTGCTTCTCGGATGTGCCTGTGAAAGCGAGGAGAGATAATCAGTGCATGGCAGTGGCCTGTGAAACAGGACACATCACTCACAGCATGGTTATCTGATGGATGTTGCACTGCTGGATCCTCACTTGGTAGAGCAGCACCGACCTCACTGTCAGCACAGGACCGGTCCCGGTCATCGCCGGCCAGCTGGATGGCTCTGTTTTCAAAGTCTGTGAGGACCTTGATATCAGGCATTTCTCCATCAGCCTGTGACCTCTCCCTGTTGTTGTGTGCCAGCTTGTCCTGCATGAATACAGATGGAGAGAGTGTAAGCAGGATGCCTGCCGGGCCAGATGATAAATATTCCATGGCCTGTGTGGGTGGTGAGTGGTCCCATGGACGGGATGAGGACAATGACGGTGAGTGTGAGAGAGTGAATGGTGATGTCCCTTGAACTGGCAGGGAGTGAGATCCCTGTGGATGTGTGATGGGTTTGTGAGTTGGGAGTGATGAGAAGAGTGACTTACCCTGGTGGAACAGAGGAGATCATTCATCCTCTTGTGGCACTGGGTGGCTGTCCTCTTTTGTAGGGCATTGGCACTGACCACCACTGCCACCACCTCCCATGCTGGATTGGTGACCTTGCTTGCTGGTCTTTGCCCAGAGAGGGGGTAGAGGATTTCACGGTGGGCCTCCCCAGTGTCCAGTGGGCACCCGAGGGATGTGTCGCTAAATTTGGGGGCAGCATGTTTCCTCCCTTTGGCAGCCATGACTTTGCAGCAGCTTTCGATGCCTTAGAGAGAGCTAGCTCTGTGCAGGGGCAGCCGTTAAACATGGCACCCGGATTACTGAAGGCCTGAGGTGATGGCGGGGCCGGTAATTCAGAGGCTATCCCGCTAGCGATCCGGCATGTTTCCCAGGAATGCATCATTAATGAGGAGGGACACGCCGGGATTGGGATGATACAGCGTGTTTCCCGGGAATGCATCATTAATGAGGAGGGACACACCGGGAATGGGACGATATGGTGTGAAATCCCACCATTGCGGCCGGCGGGTAAAACACCCACTACCGCACTTTGTGAAACTCTGGAACAATTACGCCCTCTGTTTATTACTTCCTAAAAACCCGAGAAAAATAATAAAAACACAACACACGTGTACACAGATCAGGAATGAGAAGTTAAGGGCAAAATTTTGCCCTTGTTGGACGGGCTCGGTGGGGGCAGGCAGGGCCGGTCAGGAAGCCAACCGCTGCCCGCGATTGGGGCCAGACTGCGATTTTACACGTTCTGGCCCCAATTAAGGCCCACCCAGCGTGAAACACGAGCGGCAGTGCTCAATGCTGCCTGTGCGGGCTGGGGAGGAGGGTGAGCTTCGTGTGCTTGTGCGCTTGGAAATCTCCCTGAGGCACAGGGCTACCTCAGCGAGCTGATGAGTTTTCAAAAAAATAAATTAAAATTTGATAAGAGTTATAAAACATGTCCCCTTATGTGACTCTGTCACATGAGGGGACGTGTTATAAATGAAATTTTAAAAATGTTATTTCATTTTTATTTGCTTTTGGAAATCTCATCCTGCCCGTGGATGAGGTTTCTAAAAAAAGAGCAAAGGCCGCTTGGCCTTTTCACCTGCCCGCCAACCGTAAGGTTGGACGGACAGTGAAAAATGTAGGTTAATTGATACTTTAATGGCCTTAACAGGCCTTTTAATTGTCGGTGGGCGCGCTGCCGATTCCTGCGCGTGCCCACCAACCGAACTATCGCACGACTGCACGTTGACGTCAGGACGCTCGCCTGGCGTCAATTGCGCCATTTCACGCTTGAGCGGGTCAGGCGCCCGCCCCCCCACCAAGGTGATAATTCTGCCCTAAGAATCCAAGTGGAAGTTTAAAAATATATACAAATCAGTCGTTGGCCTGTCCGTGAGGCGTAGATGGCGAAAGATTGCATTCATTAACTTGGGTGATTCCAGTAGAGCTGACTTTGGCAGTTTCACAGTTGGTTTGGAGACAGAAGGCTCTGCAGGATAGCTGAAGAGACTGTCCTGTTTCCTTTTTGATTGTAGCTTCTGCTGAGCCTTGCCTGCAGCAACAGAGAGAATTTGCCTGCAAACAGTTGGTCATCTTCTTGCTGTCACACACACAGCGCACTAGTAAATACTGCACTGCTATGCAGCTAGCTTTTTAAACCCATTTTCCCTGTGTATTCTTGTAAGGGAGAAAAAACCATGCCGTGTGCCCAGAATCTGTTTTCTTTGATCTCCGACCATTTTACACATTCTGAGACATGAATCAACAGGAGATGGATTTTTGGGTGACTGCTGAGATGTGGTAATCAGTCTTTTGTCTCCGCAACCACAGGAGATTAAAGTTCAGTCTTTTGCATCTTTCCTATCTCCCTTTTAAGTGTCTCTGCTTGAAGAAGGCCATGATACCTTTTCAGGTGTGACATTCCATGTTCTCTCAGGACAGGTCTGTCAGTATAATCCACATAGGAATTTTCCAGAAAGTGGTCATTTTACATTATCAGCCATCTTTTGCTCAGTGCCCTTGCTTGTATTTCTTTAAAAACACACGCCTTCCTTAAAAAGTTCAATATGCCAATAATTAATGCTGGTAATCAGCTTTTCATGACACTGTGGAAGAGAATTCCAGAGACTAATGATCCTCTGAGAGAGGAAATTCCTCCTCATCTCCATCTGAAATGGGAGACTCCTTATTCTGAAACTGTGTCTGCCCACCCCCGGTTCTAGACTCCCCCACGAGGGGAATCATTCTCCCAGCATCCACCCTGTCAAGTCCCCTCAGAATCTGATATGTTTCAGTAAGATCACCTCTCATTCTTCTAAACACCGATGGGTCTAGACCCAACCTGTTCAACCTTTCCTCATAAGACAAACCCCTTCATCCCAGGAATCAGCCGAGTGAACCTTCTCTGAACTGCTTCCATTTCAAGTATATCCCTCCTTAAATACGGAGATCAAAACTATACACAGTACTGTAAGTGTGGTCTCACCAATGCTCTGTACAGCTGTAACAAAACCTCCCTACTTTTATACTCCATCCCCCTTGTAATAAACCCCAATATTGCATTTCCCTTCCTAATCACTTGCTGTACCTGTATGTGAACTTCTTGTGATTCATGTACCAGGACACCCAGATCCCTCTGTACTGCAGCATTCTGCAGTCTCTCTCTATTTAAATAATATTCTGCTTTTCTGTTCTTCCTGACAAAGTGGACAAGCTCATATTTTCCCACATTATGCTCCATCTGCCAAATATTTTCCCACTCACTTAACCTCCCTGTATCCCTTTACAGACTCATTGTATCCTCCTCACAATTTGCTTTCCTACCTATCTTTGTATCATCAGCAAATTTGGCTACAGTATATTCTGTTCCTTCATCAAAATCATTAATATAGATTGTAAATAGTTGAGGCCCAGCATGGATCCCTGTGATACTCCACTAGTTACAGTTTGTCAACCTGAGAATGACCTATTTGTCCTAACTCCGTTTCCTGTTCGTTAGCCAATCCTCTATCCATGCTAATATATCATCCCCAACACTGTGAGCTCTTAGCTTGTGCACCCACTAAGTAAAAAATGTTTTCCTCATGTCTCCGTTAGTTATTTTGCCAATCACCTCAAAGCTGTGCCCTCTGGTCTTGATCCTTCTGGCAATGGGAGCAGTTTCTCTCTATCTACTCTATCTTACACTCCTCATGATTTTAAACACCTTTATCAAATCTCCTCTTAACCTTCTTTTCTCTGAGGAAAATAGCCCCAGTTTCTCCATGCAACTGAAGGCCCTTATCCCTGGAGCCATTCTTGTAAATCTTTTGTACACCCTCTCTAACGCCTTCACATCCTTCCTAAAATGCGGTGTCCAGAATTGGGCACAGTAATCTTGCTGAGGCCGAACCAGAGTTTTATAAAAGTTCACTGTAATTTCCTTCCTCTTGTACTCTGCCTTTATTTATAAAGCCCAGGGTCCTATAAGCCTTTTTGAACCTATTCTATCTCCTTTGTAAATAGTAAAGCAAAATATTTAATATTTCTGCCATTATTTGTGGCACCATCCCTTAATGATCCTATTCTCATCATAGTCTTATATTTTTATTGATGTGTCCGTAAAATATTTTGCTATTTTGTTTTATGTTCCTTGTTAATTTAGTTTGTCTTCTTAATGTTTTTTTACTTCTCTCCTAATCTCTTCATATTCTCTCTTAAACTGCACCCCGCTACTGTCTATGCACTTAATGCCTCTTTCCTAATCCTCAGTTGTTCCCTCATGTCTTTGTTCATCCATGGAATCCCAGCAGTGTTTAGCTTGTTCTTTCCTTTCAGTGGAATATATTTTCCCTGCACTCAGTTGAACACTGTTTGAAATGTTTCCCATTGTTGTTCTACATCATTGTTTGCCAATATTGTTGTCCATTTTATTTTCCCAAGTTCTATTCTCTGTCCCTCAAATTTTTTTTGAAAAATGTACTTTATTCATAAAACATCTGAAAGAACATTACAAAACATTTCTAAATGGCCATCACATAAAGTGCAATCAGATTCAACTTTTACACATGGATCACGAGGTGCTTCAATACAATCAATGAATATTACAATCATTTCAATCTGGTCATTGCAGGCAATCAGACAATGGGATTGGAGTTATCAACACTCTGCGGTGCTTCAAAAAATTATTCAATGCAAACATTTATTGTGAGCTGTACAGCCTGAGGGGTCTATACAGTTCCCAGCCCCTCGGTGCCCTATGGCAGAAAGGTCTTAGACAGCGATCTTTCCCCATTGGGCCTTTGCGGCAGCTGCCCCAAGCTTTAGTGCATCCCTCAGCACGTAGTCCTGGACTTTGGAATGTGCCAGTCTGCAACACTCGGTCGGGGACAACTCTTTGCGCTGGAAGACCAACAAGTTTCGGGCAGACCAAAGAGCATCTTTCACTGAGTTAATGATCCTCCAGCTGCAGTTGATGTTTGTCTCGGTGTGTGTCCCTGGGAACAGCCCGTAGAGCACAGAGTCCTGTGTCACAGAACTGTTCGGGATGAACCTCGACAGAAACCACTGCATCTCTCTCCAGACCCGCTTTGCAAAGGCAAAATCCACAAGGAGATGAACAACGGTCTCGTCCCCACCACAGCCACCTCGAGGGCAACGTACAGAGGGGGTGAGACTCCTGGTGTGTGGGAAGGATCTGATGGGGAGGGCCTTTCTCACCACCAGCCAAGCTACGTCTTGGTGCTTGTTGGAAAGTTCTGGCGATGAGGCATTCTGCCAAATGACTTTGACAGTCTGCTCGGGGAACCATCCCACAGGATCCACCCTCTCCTTTTCCCTCAGGGCCTCTAAGATGTTACGTGCTGACCACTGCCTGATGGACTTGTGGTCAAAGCTGTTTCTCTGCATAAATTTTTCCACGAGGGACGGGTGGTACGGCACGGTCCAACTACTTGGAGCGTTCCGCGGCAGCGTGGCCAAACCCATCCTTCGCAACACCGGGGACAGGTAGAACCTCAGCATGTAGTGACACTTGGTGTTTGCGTACCGAGGGTCTACGCACAGCTTGATGCAGCCGCACACAAAGGTGGCCATCAGTATGAGGGCGATGTTGGGCACGTTTTTTCCCCCTTTATCTAGAGGCTTGTACATCGTGTCCCTGCAGACATGATCCATTTTTGACCTCCAGATACAGCGAAAGATGGCTCGGGTGATCGCCATCGTGCAGGAGTCTGGAATGGGCCAGACCTGCGTCACGTACAGCAACAGCGAGAGTGCCTCACACCTGATGACCAGGTTCTTACCCGCAGTGGAGAGGGAGCGTCGCTCCCACATGCCCAGTTTTCTTTGCACCATAGACACTCACTCCTTCCAGTTTCTAACGCATGCCCTGGTCCCTCCGAACCATATCCCCAGCACCTTCAGGCCGTCAGCCCTAACAGCGAAGGGGACAAAAGATCGGTCAGCCCAGTTCCCAAAGAACATGGCCTCACTCTTGCCATGATTTACCTTGGCTCCTGAGGCCAGTTTGAACTGGTTGCAGATGATAATCAGTCTGCGCACCGACAGAGGATCCGAGCAGAAGACGGCGACATCGTCCATGTACAGGGAGGCTTTGACCTGAGTGCCTTCACTGCCTGGGATCGTCACTCCTCTTATACCCGGATCCTTCCCGATGGACTCAGCAAAGGGTTCTATGCAGCACACACAGAGGACAGGGGAGAGAGGGCAGCCCTGCCTGACTCCAGATTTAATTGGAAAGCTGATTCCAACCCATTGATTGAGACTGCGCTCCTGATGTTAGTGTAGAGCAGTTGGATCCAGTTGCCAATTCCCTCCCCAAACCCCATTTTGGAGAGCACATCCACCATGTAGGTGTGCGATATTCTGTCAAAGGCCTTCTCCTGATCCAGGCTGATGAGGCAGGTGTCCTGCACATAGGCACTCGTATCCCTGAGTAGCGCAAGGCTGTCAGAGATCTTCCTGCCAGTCTGGTCAGGGTGGTTCACCAACTCCAGAGCAGACTTGACCCAATTGGTGATGACCTTGCACAGAATCTTAATGTCCACATTCAACAGTGAAATGGTCACCAATTTCTAATTTCCCCCTTGTGATTGTAGATGAGGGTAATGATGCCTTTCCTCATGGATTCTGACATACTGCCGGCCAGAAGCATACTCTCATACACTTCTAGCAGGTCTGGGCCGATCCAGTCCCACAGAGCCGAATACAACTCCGCCTGCAAGCCATCACTTCCGGGAGTCTTACTCTTCTCGAAGGACTCTGGGGCCTTAGTCAGTTCGTCAGGAGTTAGCGGTTTGTCCAGACTCTCCCGTGTACTGTCATATAAGACCTCTGTGATAGAGGACAGGATGGACTGGGAGGCCGTGCTGTCTGTGGGCTTCACGTCATACAATCAGGCATAAAAGGATTTGCTGATCCTCAAAATGTCAGACTGCGATGACTTTACTGAGCCGTCTTCCTTCAGGCTGCTGATCACAGAGCTCTCTCTGTGTACCTTTTGGAAGAAGAAACGTGAGCACATCTCATCCTGCTCCACGGAGCAGACTCTGGACCGGAAGATGATCTTGGAGGCCTCCGAGGCAAAGAGCGAGGCTTGCTGGCTCTTCACCTCTTGGAGTTCCTCCTTGACATTGACCCCCATCGACTGCAGCCGCAGCAGGTTCTGCATGTTTTTCTGGAGTCGGGACATTTCCCTCTGTTCCTTTCTAGCTTTCTGGACGCCTTTGAGGATGAAAATCCTCAGCCCCTCAAAATTAGCTTTTCTCCAATCTATTACCTTGTATTCATCTTATTTAATGTCCTTCTCTGTCACCATCTTAAAGTGAATTATAGTCACTATTGCCTCGATGTTCCCCTACTTTCACTTCTCTTATATGCTTTGGTTCATTCCCCATTACTAGATCTAACAGTGAATCTTTCCTTGTTGGGCTTTTAACATACTGGGTTAGAAAGGAATCCTGTACACATGTTGGGAAGGCGTTTTGCATGTATTAGCAAGTCATGCATGCTCATTAAAAGGCCACCTCACCAGAATTAAGTTCCTCCTCCAAATTAATTCCCTGTTAGTGAGAAATTAGAACATTCTTTTTTACAGCTACACAAAAGTGGCGTGCACCTAGCCAGGTAGACTTCTTCCATGATTAACGGTGAGTTGCCGTTGCATTGTCCTCTTTGGGGAGCATCTATAAATGTCAGCCTATGCTTGCGATCGGGTAGTGACAGTGCAAGTTGTATGAAGGATAACCAAAGAAGGGTTAATGGGGAAGGATGGAGCAGTGGCCGATCACAGGTGGGACAGAACTGTCCGGGTACTCTTTAAATATAGCGCCCGGACCTTCAACTCCATGAGGTAATGGTGGGCACAGCGACTGTCCCGCCACTAGAATAGGCGAGCTCTTCACAGATGTATATTTAATGAGTTGAACAGCACAAGATCGCACACCTCCCCCCCGCCATAGGAATCACTCTCACTTCCTCACCCGCCACCAAACTTAGACTCCAGAATGGAAGATTCCAGCCTATATGTCTATTTATTCCCTTGCCATCAATGTCTTCCCTTACTTTATTCTTTCCTATGTTCTCCTGCCTGTATTGTTTACATTTAAGCTGCTTATGTTTTTATAGATCCCTCCCCGCCCCCCTTTCCTACTTTAAAGCCTTTGCCACCTCCCTGTTTACCCTTCCTGCTAGGACACGGGTCCCATCCCTGTTCAGATGGAACCCATCCCATTGGTACAGCTCCTTCCTGTCCCAGAACTGGTGCCAGTGTCCCATGGAAAGGAATCCCTCTTTCCCACACCAGCCTTTTAGCCACATGTTAATTCTGCTGATCTTTCTGCTCCGATGCCAATTCAGGGCAGTAATTCAGGGGTTATTACCCTTGAGGTCCTGCTATTTAACTTAGAGCCAAACTCCTGATACTCTTTCAGCAGGACCTTCTCCCTGTTCCTATCTATGTCGTTTGTTCCAACGTGGACCATGACAACTGAATTTACCCCCTCCTTTTTCATGTTCCTCTACAGCCACCTTGAGATATCCTTCACCCTGGTACCATGTAGGCAACACAACCTTCGGGATTCTCATTCTTGGCTGCAGAGGACACTATCTATCCTGATTATAGAGTCTCCTATTACTATCACATTTCTATTCTACTCTCTCTCCCCTCACCTCCACCCCACTTACCGCACCGCACCCACCGACATCCTACTGAGCCACAATGCCTTGGTCTGCATTGTGATTGTTCTCCCTATGGTCTTTCTCCTTGTCCCCACAGGTAGTGAATACATCCTACCTAGTGGACAGGACCAGTGTCTGTGGGACCTTCTTCTTAATCTCTCCTAAATCCCCGCTACCGGCTCCCTGTCAGCCACACCCTCCCTTTCCTGAACCTGTATTTTCCCCTGGGCTGTGACTGTATCCTGGATACATCTGCCCAGAAACTTCTCCCCCCTCCCTTATGTGTTAGTGTAGTATAAGGGTCTGGCACATATAGGGTTAATGTGGGACTGAGTACAGTACCGCCCACACAGTGATGTAAAAGAGCACATGACCCACACCCAGGGTCAGTCTAGTGTTGGACAGAGCTGTGTGTACCAGCGAGCATGGAGACAGCTCCTAGCTTGTACCCTTTACTGTGTATATGTAAATAGTTCCAAAAGTCAACAAAGACTCACAGTTAACTTATGTATGACTACAAAGACTTCTTCAGATCTACTGAATGTATCCAACAGCCTACAACAGTCAGAGTCTCTCCAACTCACACTCCAGTTCAATGACTCTGAGCGGAGAGATTTGAGATGGAGATAACTCCCGCAGATATGTTTGTTCAGAAGGGTCTTGCCATCCACAAACATCCTGCAGTCTAGACACACAACCTGCTCTGCCATGTCTTAGACTAGTCTTATTTTATTTATTTATTTATTTAATTAATGTCTTTGTTCAGCAATTATTGGGAGTTATCAAGTAGTTTAACTCGTTAAACCATTCCTTGTGTAAAAGATCAGAATACAGAAGCAGTCCTTGTTCAAATGCAGTAAGGCCTGGGCAATATCTAGGCTTGGGCTGACAAGTGGCAAGTAACATTCACACCACACAAGTGCCAGGCAATGACCATCTCCAACAAGAGAGAATCTAACCATCGCCCCTTGACATTCAATGGCATTACCATCACTGAATCTCCCACTATCAACATCCTGGGGGGTTACCATTGACCAGAAACTGAGCTGGATGAGCCGTATAAATACTGTGGCTACAAGAGCAGGTCAGAGGCTGGGAATCCTGCAGCGAGTAACTCACCTCCTGACTCCCCAAAGCCTGTCCACCATCTACAAGGCACAAGTCAGGAGTGTGATGGAATACTCCCCACTTGCCTGGATGAGTGCAACTCCAACAACACTCAAGGAGCTTTACACCATCCAGGACAAAGGAACCTGCTTGATTGGAACCACATCCACCACCTTAAACATTCACTCCCTCCACTACCAACGCACAGTGGCAGCAGTGTGTACCATTTACAAGATGCACTGCAACAACCCACCAGGGCTCCTTCCACAGCACCTTCCAAACCCACGACCACTACCATCTAGAAGGACAAGGGCAGCAGGTAGATGGGAACACCACCACCTGGAAGTTCACCTCCAAGTCACTCACCATCCTGACTTGGAAATATATCGCCGTTCCTTCACTGTCACTGGGTCAAAATCCTGGAACTCCCTAACAGCACTGGGGGTGTACCTACACCACATGGACTGCAGCGGTTCAAGAAGACAGCTCAGCACCACCTTCTCAAGGGCAATTAGGGATGGGTAATAAATGCTGACCCAGCCAGCGAAGCCCACATCCCATGAACGAACAATAAAAAGATCCCTTCCCCTCTTGCACAGAATTCCCTCACTCACCAAATCCCCTCAGTTGAGTAAGCACTCTGTCGCAGCAGTACTGCTTCAAGCTGGACTTCACGTGACTTATTTTATGTATAAGCTAAACCTCCTGTCACAAGGAGTGTGGCTGCTCCAAGGCACCATCTCCGTAGACCATCATTGCAGCATGTCTGGATGGAATTGGAAGTGGGCTTGATGTCTGGTCCTGTCACTGGACATGCCAGCCCTTATAGTGCACTTTTATCAGTTGTTGTCCTAGCAACATCTCTGGGGCTGGCTAGCTGCTGACATGTTGTGATGACCGTTCCGCACAGGTAGGTGTGATTTTGCCTGCAGATACAATTGATAGCACTTTGGGCATTGTGTCCAATCAAGTCTTGACCACCATTTCATGCAGTATCACTGAAAGTATGACATACTCTGAGTGGAGTGCTTCTGAAGAACTAAGGGTTGGTCATGCTTTCACTGATACCAAGACTGTTGTCACAGCCAACCTTGGGAGTTGGAGCCTCTTGCATGTCCTACTCATCTGCTGAAATGAGGTATGTGTACCTCTGTCTGTAGATGTGGGTGTGAGAGTACCTGCAGGTGGCTACTAAATACCTTTGTGCAGCATGACCCATCTGGTTGCTCTCTGGTGGTTTTCATCATCCTCCTCCAAAAAGCTCCGACATACTAACTTTCCCACTGGGACTAATTAAAAAATAAAAGCAATTACTACAAAAGGCTTGTGAAAACTTAATTAACAAAAAAGAAAGTCTGCGCAAAAAATGCCCTAAAGCTGGTTATTTAGTTTTACCTTGTCCTCTAAGTGACCTTTCACTTTTATTTGATCCTCTGGCACCCCTGGACAGCCATATTGTGTGGGTGTGATTTGGAAGTGGTGCTGTACTGGCAAAAAGACAGAATAGAGAGAATGTGCAAGGTTATGGCGATAAGGCAGGGGAGTGGGACTAGGTAGAATGCTCTTTCAGAGAGCCAGTGTAGACTCAATGGGCCGAATGGCCTCCTTCTGCACTGTAAAGATTCTGTGATTCTGTGAATATCAATCCCACTTCATTTGCACATTATGATAAAGCTGCCATCCTTGGCCTATAGGAAATGTACATCATTTGTACATGTGGTGGAAACCCATAATGCTTTTCCTGCTGCATTACAACCCATGAACCAATGAACACATGTTTGCCAAGAACTGTTGCCATCTTGAAAAGGCATCATGTTCGGTTTGAAGCTATAAGTACCTTTTGTGGAGCAGTGGGTTCATATTCAGATTGTCCCCTGTATTGAGTTACTAATTTGAACAGTGCTGACTTGGGGAGGCACAGAATGGAAGCCAGGTCTTGCTCATAAAGAAATAGACTTATTCTTTGGCAAAAGTTTTGTGCACTTCCTGGTGGTTGGTTTCAGAATGGCATTGGTGGGTTTCCTTTCATTCACAGGATGTGGGTGTCACTGGTAAAGCCAGCGTTAATTGCCCTTGAGAAGGTGGGTGGTGAGCCACCTTCTTGAATACACCTGAGTGGCTTGCAAAGCCATTTCAGAGGGCAGTTAAGAGTCAACCACATTACTGTGAATCAGGAGTCACAAATAGACAACAAATTTCCTTTGCTAAAGGATGTTAGTAAGTGGGTTTTTTGTAATAATCCAATAGTTTCATTCTGGTTTTTTTTAATTCAATTAGCTGAATTTAAAATTTTCAGCTTCCTCAAGGGATTTGAACTCATGATTTCAGGTTTCTAGATTACTAGTTCAGTAACATAATCACTGTGCCACCATTGCCCTACAGCAAGGGCGGGGAACCTTTTTCTTATCACGGGCCATTCACACATAGACAAAATCAGTCGTGGGCCACATACACATAAAAATCGCCAGTGCAGGTGGAGCTTGAATACATCAAACTGCATTGTCAGTGTGCCGTCTGCTGGTTTGAGCTCTTCCCACAAAATAGCAACTATAGTCAAAGATAACGTTTCTCAGCTTTCCTGGCCTCATTCTTTTGTTTAAATTAGATGGCAAATTTCCCAACCCAAAAGTCTAACACTGTTCTAAAGTTCACCCAGGACTTCATTGTTTTCAGACACCATCATGGTCAGTTCCAGCGACAAATGAGCCATATTGTCATGATGAGTTTGTGCCGATCTCACAAAAACTAGAGACTGAGACAACAAAAGGTTCCCCACCCCTGCCTTAAAGAGTTTCTCCATGCCCAGCACGCCACTGGAGATTCAGCCCAAATATTGTTTTCAAGTCTGTGGAGTGGAACTGGAACCCATAGCTTTCTGATTTAGAGATAAGAGCGCAACCTAATGAACCACAACTGGTAAGGAAGAAATGGGAAACAAATATTTGACAAGGAAAAATATCTTTGGGCTGAGGAAAATCTCAAATTACAAACTAGATCAAAATTACTCAACTCGACTTTTATTTGCTATAGTCCACTCTTTAAAAAAACCCATCAAAGCAGCCCAGCAGCTATAATACATTAGACTGGAAAACAAATTAAAATTCCATAGTCAAGGTGGTACTAACTTGTTTGGAGGAGGGGAAGAGTTTGTAAAAGCACCAATTTTGCTAGATTCTCTCGGGGACAACGATAAAACTTGTGAATCACTTACACATGTCTTCTGCTATGCTAAAGTAATGAGGTAGCTAAAGACCACTGGTTAATTATGCCAAACTGGGTATTCAGCAGCCTCCTGAGCACCACATGATCAGAACAGAAAAAGAGCATTAAGTATTGACGTTTCTTTGGAGATGTAAAATTAGTTGTCTGTAGGCCAACAATTATAGCACAGTTTTGTGTCCTGTTAGGTTTGAGAAATTGGACATCACTCCTAAAAGTGCACAGAAGATCAAGCCAGTTCTAGAAAGGTGGCTGACAGAAGCAGAAATACGACACCGTGCGGGCATACAGAACCTCACTGAGTTCGTTGGTAGTGAACCTTCAAAGAAACGCAAACGGCGCACATCTTTCACACCACAGGCCCTGGAAATCCTTAACGCCCACTTTGAGAAAAACACACACCCCACAGGTCAGGAAATGACAGAGATAGCCGAGCAGCTGAACTACGACCGAGAGGTGGTTAGGGTGTGGTTCTGCAACAAGAGGCAAACTTTAAAAAACACCATCAAGCGACTGCAGCAGAATGACTCAACGGGAACAGGTTCAATCGAACGATTATCGGACTCCACAGTAAACATTGCTGGAACAGGCTGACATACAGAAGATTCTTTCAGTGAGTCGTTCCAATGTTTCTATAAATAATACTATGAGGATCATTTAGAGGGTAAGGGCCAAGCAGAGAAAGTAGACCCAGATCACTGCATCCATCTGTCTACTAAGGCACATTGTGGTATATAGCCACTTGGATGGAGCCATTATAGCTAATTACAATAATATATACGAGTAGTACATAAACTGCTGCATAATTATTTTTGTAGCACTCACAGTCTATCAGGTCAAATGCCATAATCAGTTATAATGCCCTTCCTCTTGTATCATGTTACTTGGACCTTGTGACCAAATGAGCATCTCTGATGCCTATCAACAAGAAAATGCAACTGTTCAGATCTTACCTTGAGGGATATATACTCTATAAAATAATACATTGAAGGATGTTAAACATTGTAATCCAGCTTTCCCCAAGGGCTCAGCAAATTTATCCTGTGAGTAGTTGATTCATATAGACCAGTTTTGATCTTTAATCTGTGCCAGGTTACCTGACCTCTGGCAGGACAGCTGTAGGAGGTACTACAATGGGCCTAAGAATCCTGGAGTTGAGCTTGGGGTGGGGAGACCAAAAGTGGCCAGGGTGCCTGTTCCTGATCACTGGATGACAATCCATGCTAGAAGTGTGCATATGTAGAAGTCAGGTGAGTATCTAGGCTCAGCTGTGTTTCTCTAGCCTATTGAGAATTGGGCCTCCCTAACTGGACGGGCAAGTCAGGGTCAGGGGAGAGGATAAAACCCCAGAAACACCAATCCTGCCCTCAGCCACCACAATATTAATGGTGGTGCATATCCCACTATGGGGAGGTGGGAGACACATGCATATCTGTAAATTGGGGTCCCGCTGTGATTTTAACTGGTGCTCCATGGGTTTCACTCAGGTTGACAAGATTGCTAGGGTGACCCTGGCGGGATTGAGTGCTGGCTGATAAGCTTACTGAAACGAAATCGGAATAAAGCTACAACACTCACAACTCTTTCAGTGCTGTGATTCAGTGATCACTGTTTGCTTTGGATTGTATTTTGAACAGTGTTCGCCAACACATCAGAGAAGCTGATTGTGGGTGTTGCTCTAGCTGCACTCTATTAGAGTGAAGAGGAAGAGCAGCAGCAAAGGCTTGACAAGGGAGCTGCAGGAGTGCCAGCAATGAAATGAATGTGTGCTGCAGGCCTTCCCGCCTCAGTGAGTCTTCAGACTGAGGATCAGCTTCCTTGACCGTTCTGAGGAACAGTACTTCATGATACTCACATTGTCTCACTTGTGTTGTGAGAATTATCTGATCTTGGCCCATCTATCTCACCAAGATGCCAACGTGATGTGCCAGTCTCTGTGCTGGTACCTGTTATATATGTATCTTCAGGATAGATGATTTCCTCCAAGTAGTCTTCACCCCTGAGGCTGGGGTCCGTGATGTTAATGTGAGGTCTCTAGAAGGAGGGAGAAAGGGTAAATATTTAGTTCATAAGAAAGCGGAAATGTCCATATGAAGCACCTTACTGGTTGAGATGTTTAAATGGCTGAAGGCCCAGTTGGTTGTGTAAATTGAAATCTGTCACCCTGTTCTGTGGATGTGCCAACCTTGCCATCACCAATGCTGAGGATGTTACTTCTGTCAAGGTCATTCTCATCTGCCAGATACACTTCAATGAAATCTGGGTTCTCTATGTTGGTCTTGGCTCTCTCACTTGAATCCTTCACTCTATTCTCTTGCAAGAGGGGTATTAATGGCTACGAGGATGTTTGCTTCCTCTGAATGTAGGGCATAAAGTGAAAGGGAGAATCCAAAGATGTCATAGGAGTGGGGATGTCAGGCGGTTACAGATAGTGGCTACTGTATGCAAATTAGCTGCCTCATTTTCCTGCATTACAACAGTGACTACACTTCAAAAGTTGTAAAGCTCTCTGGGATGTCCCAAGGATGTGAAAAGCACTTTATAAATGGGAGTCCTTTCTTATAGTGCTGAGGAAATTGGTACAGAGTCAAGGATGGGAGTGAATGGTATAGACCGGAAAATAGAGTGAAAGCAAGCGTATTGCAGGAGATGGGTAAAGAACATGTGCTGACCTTTCCTGACCCAGTCAGGTCATTGAACGATTTCCTACAATGGATCCAGAACCTTGAGGTGGACTAAGCATGTAAAGTAATGGCCAAAACATTGTGTCATGTGGCTAGGTGTCTCACTCGCAAGTGCATCATGACAAGGAACTCAGAAGCTTTATTTAAATTAAGCCTGGCTGATTTGCTTCCGTGTCGTGCAGTGCTCCAGCCTCGCCACCTCTGCCATTCTCACACACCATGTTCCCAGTTCCGACTAAAAATGAGGGCCTCAGTGTCAAGACTCGCATGGAGAATGGCCACTTGGGTGAGGTATGGAAAAGTCACATGAAACTGTACCCCAACAAGGAGTTAACATTTTCAGGAGAGGATGGGAAAAAATTGCTAAGCTACTTTTATTCCTTGATTGGATTTCACTTTGTAATCCTCTCATGTGTATCATATTTTGCTGCATTGAGCAGCACCCTTAAGCGTGAGAGGGGAGGATTACATTTTACAGAAGAGAAGATTAAATTTTAGTAACATTTTGATTGATATGATTGATTAATTGGTGAAAATATTGCCTGCAATATTTTAAGATTAGGTGTATTCTTTAAAATTAACAACTCTTTAAGAAGTTAGAAATATTTTTTCAAAATCATGACCCTAATATCTGATACATTAGAAGATAGGTCTCTGAGCCCTGACTAAGATCAAATCATCTGTTTCAAACAGAGTACTAACCTCTTATGGTATTTAAGTTACAAAGACAGCCTTGCTACGTCTAATAGCTCTGAAACAGCAAGTCTGCATGTAGACCTACAACATTTTTCTGTTGTTTAATAGTCTTTTCAATGTATTCTTCATCTCCCTGAGGCAGCTCCGTGCCTCAGGGAGATTATTCAGTGCTCTTCCACGCTAGGCCTGCTCGCACTCTCCCTCTGCCACCCACACAGGCAGTGCTCAGCGCTGCCGCTCGTGTATCACACTGGGCGGGCTTTAATTGGCTCGCCAGTGTGAAATGGCAGTGCACTGTCGATGGCGGGTGGCGGTCAGCTTCCCGACCGCCCCTGCCAATCTCGCACCCCAAGGGCAAAATACTACCCCATGTTAATTTTGTCTGAACTACATACTGGTCAGGATTTTCCACTTCTGTTCTTGCTAGCACACACTTTTCTGTCCACTAAAGTGAAGAATGACCAGAAAAGTCATAGGCTGGCAGACTCATGAGAGAAAACCCTTGCCGCCAATTCTAGCAATTTATCAGCAATGCAATCCGCTTTCAGGCCTCTGCCTGTGCTGCCATGGAATTATTGCACCCCTGAATGTGCATAAGCTTGACCAATAAGGGCTCTCCTTTGAATCCCCCTCCACTGTGGGGAGGCATCTGGTCAGTGTTAAGGCTGCGATCGCCAGTAATTAAGTAGCAAAGCAAGAACCTGCATCCCATTAGCTCCTCCATTAAATGCCTCTTATGGCATGGTTTTGGTGATCAGTTACATAAGAATTCTGCTCATTTCTGAGTGAGAAGCATTTTGGACAAAAAGTACAAATGGGGTTGTATTTTTGGTAGTTTGAAATTTCATCATGGCTTGACAAATTATTCCCCCTTTATGGATGGAAAAGTCAAGTTTCCAACATCTGTTTGCAACATTAGAAACAGCTTGGCAAAATACCAATAAGGTGCATTAAATGGAGGAGGATGGAGGCTGTAATGGAATTAAAGCAGATGACACTGTAATTCCCACACATTTGAGGGGTCTGCAAACAAATCACTCAAGTTCAGCTCAGAGTTGACCCTATCAGAACAATCTTTTTGCTAAACCCACCAATTTGGAATAAGTTTGTCACCCAACAGCTGCTGTCATCCTTCCAATTAAGGAGATGGTCAAATGGGAGATTTGGGAAAATGTGATTGCCACGTATTTAAATTGTGAAGTCAAAGCAAAATAAGTAATTCTGCTCTGTTTGATAGCAGGGCACAAGTACTGGCTCATCACAACAGCTTTACATTCATAGGAATCATTATGCAAACTTTTGTATTACAGATTCAATAAATCATCAGCAGGATCACTGGGGATTGATTGATTGAATAAGTCACATTCAGTTTTTATTACATGGGATGTCTGTTGTACAGTTGCATATATGATGTTGCACAGATATTTTGTTGTTCCGAGTCACCATGCACCTTTGGGGCTTGTTTAGCTTCATACATCCCGTATATATTGCCTAGGAACTGTGCATGCCATGGTGGCTAGGAATCGGTGAAAGAGTATACACTGCCCACTAGATACCACAAGGGTGCTGGGATCATAGTTGAATTTTTTAATCTGTCTCTGGTAACCCCAGCTCTTGTGAGGTTTATTTGGCATTGCAATGTCCATAAAGCACTGGCAAGCACCATAACAACCACGTTTACTAGGAGTAGTTGCAAAAGTTATATTTAAAAAGTATTAATTTTTGGCTAAACATTAAGAACAACAGAGCAGGAAATAGAAACCTCTAGTAGAAGCTGGTTATCCATGAGAAGCTAGTTGTCTAAGAGCAACAAGCTGTCAGCAAGCAAGCTGCCAGCAAGAAGCAGCAAGCAAACAGCAAGCCAAGCAAGCAGCAAAAGCAAGCAGTGGCAGCAGTATCCAGCCAGAACAACAGAGCAAGGGACTGAGAGTTTGGTACGAGAAGCACAGAGGTCCAGCAGGGACAGTAGTAGGAGCACAAGACTTCCGAAATAATTTGGAGTAAAATGCCAGCTGCATTGCCAGCTCCCAGCCTGGTTGTGTTGTTGCCTCTTTGCTTCTGCTCCCATGATGCGTGCTTACTGTAAATGATGACTTTATTGTTCCCACTGCTCAGCCTATTGGCATCGATTACAGGAGCAAAGGAGCACGTGTGTCAAATTTGTGCATTAGCAGAGAAATTTACCGCAAATGGTGATTGTGATGTGATGGCATTAGCAGGGATCTTGTGCACAGTGGCAGTAGCACTCTGAAAAGAGAGTAGAGCTACAGTGGCTTAAGGATAGAGCATAGAGCCAGGTTCAGTATTTCTCTATTAATGAAGACGACTTCAGCACTCGATACTGTTATGGTCCCGGCGCCAAATTCAAAATGCCTATCACATTCTTTGATTTCAGCTTTTTTTGTGCAAGAATGGAAAACCAGTGGCCTTAATCACTACTAGTAAGCAAGCCTATTCTCCTTTTGTTACCCCAGCAACTATTCCCTCTACCTAAACTTACTATTGTCAATGGCAGTCAGAAATACATGCAATAATGGTGATACAAGCGAAAGAGATCTTTAAAACAAAGTGGGTGCTTTGCAGACATGGAATATGTGTGAAAGTGTGTAGGTCATTATCTTCTCACATATAACCCTTTCCCCTGAGAACCCCACACCAGCTTCTCCAACCACTTGTTGTCACTGCAGGCTTTACCTGCTCGGTGATTGCTAATTTGTGAAGGTGCCTCTGCCTTTAACTCTTTGCTGGAGCCTGCTACGGTACTGGTGTTGCTTTTTGATGCGGTGCTCTAGATAACACTTGGTCCATTTTCTGCAGCTCCTCTCTGAAGGTACAGGCTCTTGTTGTAATACAGTTCCATAGGCTCTGATACACTCGGCCCTTGCCCGGGTGTGAAGCTAAACAGGAAGTGTTGCCAGTTTATTTCACCATGAGGCCATCAGGGATAAGCTCAATCCCATTTCACTCAATGTCCATATATGCACACTTTACCGCAGAAGTCACTGATCGTAGACAAGAACAATAATTTTATTTATTTTTCTAGCACAGAAATTCTGACTAATTATTGTGTGTGGGCAACTGAAAGATTGCCACAGGCCAGGCATCAAACCTAGAGCTATCCAGTTAGTATAATTGCAAAGCATGTACCCACTACACAATGTGGAGACCTGCTGTTATCTTTAATTAAAATAATATATTAATAACAAAGAAATTAGGCAAAAAAAATCTTCTTGAGGAAGATGAATGCCCAAGAGTGATTTCAACATCATATCTTGAACTTCAAGGTGAAGCTACTGCCTTGAAATGGCTTCTTCCTATCCATTTTTCGAACCTCTACTGTGAAATTTGTGACATGTTTCTATTCTGCTTACTTTACTATATTAAAGTTTAAGATGTTTTAATATCTTAATAAATGCAGTAGTTAAAACTAAGTTTAGACTAAACCAAGCCTCTGTTACTATGGTGACAAGAAGCAGGCAAGAGATTTTGAAACAAAAAATCACTGAAGTATATTAAACTTATTGCTATGGAGGAACTACGGAATCCTTACTTGGATGCAAGTTCATCTGTACAGAAAATATTTTGCTGCATAGTTTTAAAATATATTTAAAAATATATTTGGTGGGTTATAGACTTTTTCAGGGTTTATTAATAAAAATAGCTCCAAAGTAAATAAACTTGAAATTAGAAAACTAAACTAGAAAACTTAAGACTTGAAAAAAGAAAGACTTGCATTTATATAGCACTTCTCCAACCACCAGACATGCCAAAGTGCTTTACAGCTGATGATGTAGTGGAGGTTTTGATCTCTGATCAGCTCATTTTATTCATAGTGCAGCTTCTAATTACTCTGTCTTGAGAAGAAACGTTAGCAGCCTGTTACGGCTTGGGGGGGTGGGGGGGTGGTGTTGGCGGTGCACAGTGGTGGTGCAGCATATGGATTATAATCAACTCATCATGAAAGAGGTTTAAGGTGCTGCAATCTGCTTTTTACAAAGGGAATGTGAGCAGGAGTTAGCATATCATCAGTGGAAATACATAGGTCAGAAAGTATGTTGTGGAGGGACATAGCCTGTAATGAGAATGTTGTAGAAGGTCATAAGGTTAGCATCACTTTTTATCAGTATATAAGGTGAAATGCAGTGATCAGCTGATCCATCATGAATTGGAATCGCTCTCTTATAAAGGGGAGGACATGAACAGTCATTGGCATCCCCATCTCTCAGAGAGCTAGTACAGGCAAGATGGGATGAATGACCTCCACCTGAGCCGTAAAATTCTATGAGGCAGACCTTGACGTTGTGATCGTGTCAAACAGGTGATAGCGAATCAGCAACTCTCCTGGTTTACAGCGCTCCCCATTTTTATTCCTATTGAACTTAATGGGCTGAGATATAGAACCAGCTGCTGACTTGCAATCACCCATTTTACACTGTGCAGAAAGTCTGGATCTACCCATGAGCTCAACTATGATGCGTTCGAACTCACTGTCTAGGTCCACACATTGAGAATGGCCATTTAGATGAGGTACTGGAGGGTGCCCATGGACCAGGCCTCAATATGGACTACTACCAGTCCAAATTGATTTTACTGTTAAACAAAATCTGTGAACACTGTTGCCCTTTCCCATTAATTAATTAATCCATACGTTTGTATGAGAGTGGGAAAAATGCAAAGTAGGGCTCAAATAAAAAGGGTACAGTGTTCTTCTGAGCTGTATACAAAAGGAGAACATTGAGAAGCTTAACATGAAGTGTGAACTGTTGTGTAGAGGTTATAAAACTATAATTTCCAGAAGTAATAAGTAAAATTCTGTTGATGCTTGTTTGAAATGAGCAGCCCATTTTATGGAAAATGTCTGTATGATTAAAACATTCACTACTCAATGCAAGATCAGTATTTTTCGATGGTGGAGAGACAGTGTGGCTTCATTACAGGTCAGTCCTCAGATAGAAGTGATTTCAGCTATCATAGCAAAGCTATGAGTGAACATATTGCATCCATTACAAATGAAATATAGGTAGTAGTTACACTTAGTCTGTCCTATTCTATTAAGACTACAAGTATAAAGAAGTTTTTAATGAAAAGAAACATGTTTGTTTTCAGTATCTCACTGTAGTTCGTGTTTTGTAATGATTTGACAAAGCTACTATGATAGGCATTCCTTCTGATTTCAAAGAAAGCAGAATTTTCATCATAAATCACTCATAGTATAGCCTCCACCTTGGAAGAAGGGGGCTGAAAAGACAATTTAGATTTCCTTATCTTGGGCAGTGCCCTGAACGTGTGAGATGAACCTGCTCAGGCAGTGGGAGCTGCTTGTATGGAACAAATTCAAGAGAATTGGATAAATACCTGGAGAAAACATTGATTGGGGATATGAAAGGTATGGTGGGATATGATAATTCCTAGACACTGGGAATGACTAAATTGGCCACAATGGCTTTTTCTAATCCTGTGCAAAAAATATGGAATAAAATATTATTGATTCTCTGGATGACCTGGATGGAAAATTTAGATGAAACTGCATCATCATCTTCATCCATTTATTCCAAAAATCCCCGAAAAAGCAGAAAAGGAGTATCATCTGGTTAAATTGTTCTCTGCTATTAACATGGGTGACTGTGTATCTATGTGCATATGCACATACAGATATGTAACATGGCATACATTGAGGAGTCTCTTCACAAACTGAAGACTTCATGATTTTAAAGTTCTTTCTGTCTTCATCGTTGAAGCTCAGTTCCTTCAAAACATTTTGATTTCCTTTCATCAGTTGTGGAAGATTTCTGAAATCATTTAAATACATGATACGGCAGTGAAACCTGCCTTTTACTCATGGAAAGAATGCTACAGCTGTCTCAGATAATGGTAAAGAAGAACGACCTTTACATTTTCAGTAATATAGAATGGAATCTTGATGAAGTGTTGATTGGACCAGGGCAGATTTCTTTGCACAAGAAGGCAAGCTGGCAGCCACTAAGCGTCAGCTTTCATGGGTCCAAACACTCCACAGAGAAACAATGCAGCTCCAACTTGCAGCAAACGCCACCCTGTAAACTGCTGGGTTTGTTTAGAGCTGGGATACTGCCTGCATCCAATTTCACATCTGGCTGGCATGAACTCCTGATGGTAATTTCCTTCAGATTTCAGTACAACCTCCAGATGGTCACATTTCACGATGGCCATCCTGACCTGAGCGAATGCAATCTCTACTGGATTGAAATTATAGACAGAGTGTGGAGTTTGTAAAACAACGATCTTTTTAAACACTGTTGCTCAGTATTCTGCAGGCACTTCAATAAAGCAATGCAGTCATCAGCATTCAGTTTGCTATGTGTTGAAAATTGGAGTCTTCAATTTACCTCCCCCACCCCCCCCCCAACCCCATTTTTGTTTTTGCTGAAAATTGTATGTAGTTTAAAATTTATTGGAAATAAGCTGGAATGGATGATTATTTTTTTAAAATGGCTTCCTGACATGAAAAGGGTGAAATAAGTTCATGAGCTCTTTATTAGTAATCATAATGATTTTTGTTGCCAAGTTTGAATTCTAAAGATTGTAATTAATGGTCAAAGAAATCAGTAACAGAAAACCCTACCGGCTCTGCAAACAAACAATATATAATTGTGGATAATGGCCTGCTACTAATTATTTGTGGATAGAAGCTGATAAGAAAAATAATAAAGCATTATTTTAACAGTACAGAACAAAACACTTGTGTTGTGTTAACTTATTGCATTGAACTGGATTGCTTTTCATTTGTTATACTCCATATAGCTTGGTTATTGTGACCTTTCTGACAAAGGGCTATCTTTCCCTTTTGAGAGCTTTTGTCAGGAACCAGAAATCTGTTTTTGACTCTCTAAGCCATCTAACTTCAATTAATTTCAAACCCAGAGTACACATACAAACTCATGCAATGCAGCAGCTCTAGGCAGATACCAGAGGAAGATGCTAAATCCAAATGTGAGAGCACACGATAATCACCAGCTTACTGTAGCACAGCACTCCTAATTGTTAGGTGGAACTAGTCAGCTTTGAGATTTGAGGTCGATGACTACAATACATGCATTGCCCTATATTACACTATCTTGTTTCTTTTTGTAAGGGTAGAACTCCCTCAGTTTCCAGTTATATTCTCCTTTTTCCCTGGTCTCTGCACCATTTGCATCTGAGAGGCTGGAGCAACAGGATGAAACGAACTGATTAGACGTCCACAAGAGCAGCCTGGGATGATTGTCTCGTTTTTGCTTTCTCTAGGGAAGCAACTGGATTATGCTTGACTTCTCGCTGTGTACTTCATCCACCTTCCACTCTGTTTCCTTGTTGTTGAAGGATGAAGATACTGAAATTATAATCTCCTATCCTAAAGACAAGTTTAACTGCTCTAAACTTGAGCACCAAATTAAAAAGTAATCCAATTATTAATGTGACAATTCCCAGCATCTATTCCCCTTTCAACTCTTCTATCTTTCAGGTCACACAGCATTTACTGGCAGATGATCTGTTCCCAGATCTCTCCAACTTGCTCTGCAACTGGCCATCTTGAATCATCTGTGGGTAAACACTTTACCACAACTCAGCAGTTCTAGACAAAGTTTAGAGTCTCCTGTATTGGTACCTCCTGGCCACCAAGCTCATTCTACTTTACAATATTTATCTCAAAATGTATAGAAATCAGTTAAAACAAGGTCTCAGTGGATAATTGCACTGAGTGGCATGATAATAACCTATATAAACCATTTCTCCTACGCTGAATTAGCCTGGAGCAAGGATGCACTCAGTAATAGAGTGTGAGCCAGTTACCATTGACTCCTAGGCCAGGGATGCCATAAGTTTAAAAACTTGTCCCAAGATACCAAACAAGGGGTTCAATCTTGATCTGTGTCTGGTGGTGTGCTTGGAGGCGGGAAGGGTATGTAACTAGGCGAATGGTGGTGTACTGGAACCCGCTATCTTCCCGTCTCCGCCAGAATTAAGTTCTGGGTGGGAATGCCCCTGGTCGACCTTCCCAGCTCGTCGCCAATTGAGGCCCTTAAGAGACCAATTAATGACTTAAGGGCCTCCCCATCCCGTCACTGCTGGTATTAACACAGCTGCAGGTGGGCCTGTTGCCATGTGATGTGCACGACAGCTAAAACCTGCGGACAGCTTGTCACCTCCGGGGAGCACGGGGGTGTTCCCTCAATCAAAGGCACTTCCTGAAGGACTCAACATTGGGAGCCCCCCTCTCTGAGCCCTTGCTGCTGACCCCCGTGCACCCCTCTCCCCGCAACATTCAACCTGCGAAACCTCCCACATTCCTCACCTGTGGCCTGGGTCACTCTGTGATCCTGGGACCCCGGTGCCTGTCACTCTGTGATCCTGGGACCCCGGTGCCTGTCCCTCCAGCAGCGGCCACTACCTCCCCAGTGGGGCTGCTGAGCACCACGAGCTGCCGGTCTCTGATTGGCCAGCAGCTCTCGCTGGGTAAGACTTTCCCCTCCCCCGTGGGCCTTGATTCCAACCTGCTGCTGGCCTGGCCGCTGCCTGATTGGCTTGTGGTTCGGTGAGCATTAACGGAGCAGAGGCAGTGCAATCGCTCGCTGGCCCTCCAGCTGGCAGGCAAGACCCCCGATGCCTCAACCAGATTCCGCCCATGGTCTCTCCGGGACAACCTGTCACTTTTCACAAGCTCCACATAATGTATAAAAGGTGTTGCAATCTCATGTTATAATGTAATCTAATAATATAAAATACTTTTATATACAAAGTATTTTCTTGTATTCCTTCCCATTGCAGGAGTTGACAGGGGCACACACCATTCTCTTTGCAAACTCCATACTCCAAGATTCAAATTCAAATAATAGAAACCCATCATTAAAACTTCCCATATTTTAACTAACTGTTGACCACATTTGAAAATAACTGGCATATAATATAACAGAACAAGTAACACAGGCTGTTTGTTTGGAAGGAGCTTGGCTCCTCCCTCCAGCTTTTCAGAGAATTGAACAAAATTTGCAATGTTAAGAATAGCTTGGGGCAGGATTCTGGCTGCAGCTTGTTCTGTGGCTCCTTGTGCATTGATTAGATTTACTGAGATTTCCACCAAGACAAAACTACCCAGAAATAAGCTTCCTTTTTGCCACAATGCTCCCAGGTAGCAATAGAAAAAGCAAATAAAACAGGCAAATCCATTAAGAATTAGCATATTCATAAGATACAACTTGGAATTTTACACCACACGGAGACTGCTGTAGCAGGGCTATGGCCTTACAGTATATACCCTTTGCCACTGACCCATGCAATATGCCTACATAAAAACAAAGTAAGAGCTTCCATAGTTGGTGCAGCCTCGCACTAGGGATTGATTTACTGCTGATTTCAGGCCCTTTGGGGATTAGGGGAAAGCTCTGTTGTCTCCTTCAGCCTGGTAAAGGCCTTTGGCATCCATGCCCCCAGTCCCATTCTCAAAACCACAGCACCAGGGGCCACTCTAATTTTCCCCAGGCACTTGGGGCAGGAGCTTCTGTTGTTCCTTTAGAGGTGTAGGCTATCAACCCCAATTATTAAAAGTGCCCAACCTGTCATAGGAATGGGGGAAATGGTGCTCTCAGTTGGTACTGGTAGTTGTCCAGCTATAATTCCAATGGCAGAGTGTTGTTCCAATAATATTTTTCTGAGGAACATATGGAGATCAGCAATATATTGAACTCCAAAATTTTGATGCCCGTATCCTAACTTGCACCAAATCCCATTCACTCATTATCACTTCCTGTGTTCACTGACCTACATTGGCTCCCAGTCTGGGCAACGTCTAGATTTTACAATTCTCATCTTTGTTTTCAAATCCCACCATGGCCCCTCCCTATTTCTGTCATAACCTCCAGCCTTGTAACCCCCCCAGATGTTTGCGCTCCTCTAATCCTGGCCTCTCATGTATCTCTTGGCCTCTATCGCTCCACCATTAGCAGCTGTCCTTTCAGTTGCTTGGGCCCTAAGCTCTGCAATTCCCTCCCTAAACTTCTCTGCCTCTCTCTTTCTTTAAGACGCTCTTTAAGGCCTACCTTTTTGAGCCAGTTTTTGGTCATCTTTTATGACTTGGTGTCAAATTTTGTTTGATAATGCTCCTTGTGAAGCGCCTTGGGACATTTCACTTTATTAAATGCTATGTAAATAGAAGTTGTTATTGTAGTAAATCTCCAGTGGCATTGCTCATGTGTTGTCTAAGGTCCATAATGCGGTTCCTGATGCCCACTACAGTCCTGCCGCATCCTGAAGGGGACAACATTTGGTCTATCACGATACAGTAAATTTACTGAAGCAATATATCAAATGACGAATTCAAAACAAAAATATTACACATCTTACTGATACTGAAAGATACAGCCTTGCTGACGTACTGTTTATAATATTATTTACCAATCATGAGAGAAAAAAAACCCTTATATAACTCCTTTCACAACCTCAGGATGTCCTAAAGTGTTTTACAGCCAACAAAATTGGAGCATGGTTACTATTGTCATGTGGAGAATATAAGGTGCTATGTAATATCACATGCAAGTAATTATGTTTCTCCCACCTTGGAACCTCTTATTCCCAGCTATTTATACAGTAACATAAAAATAAGAAATAAAAATAATTCTGTCTGAATGATGAACAAGAGTGATGTTGTAAAATATGTCCTTTTTTGCTCTGCTATGCACAGTGGATTTGCAGTGTTTCTTTGGGGTGCAAGTACACTTGATTTGTTTAGTCTTCCCCCTTGTTCCCTTTTCCCTAATTATTTACATGATTCCAAAACATAGCCCTTTACCTCTCAATGGTAGTGATGTTGTTCTTGTTTCAGCTCTTGTTGATGTGGCACTGTACCTGGGAGGTTTTCTCCACAATCATGTCTCCACTGACCAGGATCTTCGCAGGTCTGGCCTGAGCCTGGCTGACTGACCTCAGCTGTTACATCTGAGCTCAGAAAAACTTCATCCCCAAACAATACTGAAAAAAGGTTACAATGTGATTGATTTGTTTCCCCTGGCACTCATGTTTCACAATGGTTACTAATCTGTCCGGGTATTGGTCACAGATAGTCTGGAGCATGTCTTTAAAGTCACTGCTTCAAGTAAGTATATCCAGGTAAGCAACTTTTCACTGAGAGTTGTAACTATTTGCAAATGTCAGACTCCAAATCAATTTTCTTGAAAAGTGTTTTGCATTTGTTAAAAAAAAATAGGTGCACCTCTGGGCCCAGAGCACAAAGCAAACATGCAGCATCAAAGATTGCTGAATTGCTGGTACAAGTCAGTTACGCAGGGTAAGGTGCCCCAAGCTCCTTGATTTTTTACAATCATCTCTCTCCCAATCCACCCGAATGCATCTCTGTCCATAATAATGGCCCTACTCCAAGTTTCATAACCTGAAATATGTGGGTTCACTGCAATTGCACTTGCTCAGAGCTTCTTCTCAAATTATGATCGGATTTTCAGGTGCAGCAGGAAAGTATGTAATTTTTATTTGGTATTTTGTAATTTTTTGAACATTTTAAAAGATATATCTTCACTGAGACCTGCTCTGCATTTTCTGTTTCTTTCAATGCATTTTCATAGCATCAGTACAAGTCACATTGTCAAGACTCACTGGGGACAGTGCGCTGTAATATCCAGCCCCACTGCTCTCCGAGCCGTGACAAATGTGAAAAGTTTGATCAAACCACCTAATTGTTTAATTTAGGCTAACAGAATATGAGCACCGGGTTTGTAAACAATAAACAGTAAATAACTGTTTATTGAACAAATTGTCTTTTAACCAGTGGCAAAAGAAAGAAATATGAACTGCTAATTTCTAACTCTGTAACCTAAACTCTACCCCTTCTTAAATCCCTATATACACACATACAAGACACATAAGACACACAAAACATGGGTTTTAAGAGTGGGATAAAACAGTTCAATAGCACCAATTCCAGAGAACAGGATTCGATGGGTTGATTTTGATCGATGTCTTCCAAATTCCTTTCAGTTCTGTGTAGATGACATGAGGTGGGTCTTCCAGCACTTTCAGTATTTAGTTTGCTGGTTGAGCACTTGCCTTTCAATGTCTCTAACAGTGGTTTTCCCCTTTCGCTCTTGACAGAGGTTTTCAGAGAGAGAGCAGGTTTAGAGGTATGAGGAGGAAAAGCCAGCTAGCTATTATTGTCAAATTACTGGAAGCTTACACACACAGGCGAAAGAGGTTTTTGGTCTTTTCCCTTTCAGGCTAGGAGCTATTCTGCTGCACTGCTCTCACACAAAACCTGGCCCCAGGAGCCAATTAAAACGTTGTTGCCAGGCGGTTCCCCATTAGACCAGACTCCTCCTTGGCACCATCCTGTCTTTCATGGCACACTCTGTTCCAGGACAGCTACATTGTATATATCCCTCACACCGTTCCAGTGGACATGTCCTTCAAACTGCAGCCATTGTAATTTTAATCCACAGTCCAACAGAAATAAAAGATATTTTCTTTACATGCCTCCACCCTTAAAACCCTTTAAAACACCATTTCAAAAATGCATTTCATCACAAAGTATGTGACACATGGACAACAAAGCATGAGACTTATTTCCATTCATCCTTCCTCCCCTCCCTCCCCCCCACCTGCCCCGCTCTTATACAATCTTGAGCATTTCTTACCCCTTTAACTTATTTTAGTATCTTATACCTGGGACAATGTATCCGTGATCACATTATCTTTACCGGCAATGTGAACAATCTTTACATTGAATGGTTGAAACAATAGACTCCATCTAAACAGTCTCGTATTTCGAGTTTTAAACTTTTCAATGAACGCCAGTGGATTATGGTCAGTGTAGATCAGTGTTTCTTTGTTATCATGTTGGACATGAACCTCAAAGTGGTGAAGAGACAACAACAATGCTAGAGTTTCTTTTTCTACGGTAGAGTACTTCCTCTGATATTGATTTAGTTTCTTAGGAAAGTACTCCACCAGCTTCTGTATCCCGAATTGATCATCTTGTAATTGGACTGCACCTACCCCCAAGCCGCTAGCATCGACGGCCATTTTAAAAGGCTTGGCCAAGTCAGGGGCGGCCAACACTGGTTCATTTCTTAAGATTGCCTTCAGCTTTTTAAAGGCAGTTTGGCATTCTGCTGACCATACCGCTTTTGCCTGTTAACAAATTAGTGAGAGGTACAGCTATTGTGCTGTACATAAGGCACAAACTTCCTAAGTAACTTACTAGATCTTCCCTTGGTCCCTCCTCTAAATATGAGAGCACAGTGTCTAACTGTCCCAGTATTGTCGTGTTGGCGATTCGAATTGTAGGAGGTTCACGCTGTGCACTGTCTACTTCTCCTTCTACCTTGTCCTTATTGTCTCTGTCATCCTCCACCACTCCTACCTCCCGTCACACTTGCTCTTTCCCATCATCTTCTCTGCAGTGGTATTGCTTCAACATGTTTATGCGACATAACCGTTTCTTCTTCCTACGCTCAGGAATATCTGTCAGATAAGTCACTTTACTAACTTCCTAACTACCTTATAAGGGCCACTGAATTTCACTTTCAGGGGTTCACCCTGCAAAGATAATAACACCAATACTTCATCTCCTGCCTGGAACGTTCTAGTTGTAGCTTGTTTGCCCATTCTTTCATTTTTGCTTGGGAAATTTATAAGTGCTCTTGTGCTACTTTACATGCTCCAGTGAGTCGTTCTAGAAATATGGACACTCAATCCAACATGGAGGATTCATCTTTCTGCTGTATAAACTTCTTTAATCACTTTTAATGGATCTCTTATTTCATGACCACAGATCAATTCAAATGGACTAAATCTAGTAGATTCATTTGGAGAATCTCTGGTACCAAATAGTAAGAAATCTAATTCTTTGCCCCAATCCTTTGGGTATTCATGGCAATAGGTCTTCACAGAATTACAGTGCAGAAGAGGCCCTTCGGCCCATCGAGTCTGAACTGACATGTGAGAAACACCTGACCTACCTACCTAATCCCATTTACCAGCACTTGGCCCATAGCCTTGAATGTTATGATGAGCCAAGTGCTCATCCAGGTACTTTTTAAAGGGTGTGAGGCAACCCGCCTACACCACCCTCCCAGGCAGCGCATGCCAGACCATCACCACCCTCTGGGTGAAAAAGTTTTTCCTCACATCCCCCCTAAACCTCCTGCCCCCCCACCTTGAACTTATGTCCCCTTGTGACTGACCCTTCAACTAAGGGTAACAGCTGCTCCCTATCCACCCTGTCCATGCCCCTCGATCAGGTCACCCCTCAGTCTTCTCTACTCCAATGAAAACAACCCAAGTCTATCTCTTCATAACTTAAATGTTTCATCCCAGGCAACATCTTGGTGAATCTCCTCTGCACTCCCTCCAGTACAATCACATCCCTCTTATAATGTGGTGACCATAACTGCACACAGTACTCCAGCTGTGGCCTCACCAAGGTTCTATACAAATCCAACATGACCTCCCTACTTTTGTAATCTATGCCTCGATTGATAAAGGCAAGTGTCCAATATGCCTTTTTCACCTCCCCTCTAACATGCCCCTCTGCCTTCAGAGATCTATGGACACACACGCCAAGGACCCTTTGTTCCTCAGAACGTCCAGGTGTCATGCCGTTCATTGAATAAAAGAGCGGGAGAGAGGAGGACACAGAGACAGACAGAAATCAGCATCTAAAAGAATGGGAGAGAGGCGGACCCAGAGACAGACAGAAAGAAGCACCTAAAAGAGCGGGAGAGAGGAGGACCCGGAAACAGAGCAGCATCTAAAAGTGCGAGAGAGAGAGAGAGGAGGACACAGAGACAGACAGACAGCGGCATCTAATATAATGGAAGAGAGGAGGACCCGGAGACAGACAGACAGCGGCATTTAAAGAGCGGGAGAGAGGAGGACCGGGAGACAGACAGCAGCATCTAAAAGAGCGGGAGAGAGGAGGACCTGGAGACAGGCAGACAGCAGCATCTAAAAGAGCGGGAGAGAGGAGGACCCGGAGACAGACAGAGAGCAGCATCTAAAAGAGCGGGAGAGAGGAGGACCCGGAGACAGGCAGACAGCAGCATCTAAAAGAGCGGGAGAGAGGAGGACCCGGAGACAGAGCAGCATCTAAAAGAGTGGGAGAGTGGACGACCCAGAGTCAGACAGAAAGCAGCATCTAAAAGAGTGGAAGAGAGGAGGACGTGGAGTCAGAGCAGCAGCATCTAAAAGAGCGGGAGAGAGGAGGACCCGGAGACAGACGGACAGCAGCATCTAAAAGAGCGGGAGAGAGGAGGACCCGTAGACAGACAGACAGCAACATCTAAAAGGGTGGGAGAGAGGAGGACCTGGAGACAGACAGACAGCAGCATCTAAAAGAGCGGGAGACAGGAGGACGTGGAGACAGAGCAGCAGAATCTAAAAGAGCGGGAGAGAGGAGGACCCAGAGACAGACAGCAGCAAATAAAAGAGTGGGAGAGAGGAGGACCCGGAGAGAGACAGACAGCGGCATCTAAAAGAGCGGGAGAGAGGAGGACCCGGAGACAGACAGACAGCAGCATCTAAAAGAGCGGGAGAGAGGAGGACGTGGAGACAGACAGCAGCAAATAAAAGAGTGGGAGAGAGGAGGACCCGGAGACAGAGCAGCATCTAAAAGAGCGGGAGAGAGGAGGACCCGGAGACAGGCAGACAACAGCATCTAAAAGAGCGGGAGAGAGGAGGACCCGGAGACAGGCAGACAGCAGCATCTAAAAGAGCGGGAGAGGGGAGGACCCGGAGACAGAGCAGCATCTAAAAGAGTGGGAGAGTGGACGACCCGGAGTCAGACAGAAAGCAGCATCTAAAACAGTGGGAGAGAGGTGGACGTGGAGACAGAGCAGCAGCATCTAAAAGAGTGGGAGAGAGGAGGTCCCGGAGACAGACAGACAGCAGCATCTAAAAGAGCGGGAGAGAGGAGGACCCGGAGACAGACAGCAGCAAATAAAAGAGTGGGAGAGAGGAGGACGTGGAGACAGAGCAGCAGCATCTAAAAGAGTGGGAGAGAGGAGGACCCAGAGACAGACAGACAGCAGCATCTAAAAGAGCGGGAGAGAGGAGGACCCAGAGACAGAGCAGCATCTAAAAGAGCGGGAGAGAGGAGGACCCGGAGACAGAGCAGCATCTAAAAGAGTGGGACAGAGGACCCGGAGACAGACAGACAGCAGCATCTAAAAGAGCGGGAGAGAGGAGGACCCGGAGACAGGCAGACAGCAGCATCTAAAAGAGCGGGAGAGAGGAGGACCCGGAGACAGACAGACAGCAGCATCTAAAAGAGCGGGAGAGAGGAGGACCCGGAGACAGGCAGACAGCAGCATCTAAAAGAGCGGGAGAGAGGAGAACCCGGAGACAGAGCAGCATCTAAAAGAGTGGGAGGGAGGAGGACCCGGAGAAAGACAGACAGCAGCATCTAAAAGAGTGGGAGAGAGGAGGACCCGGAGACAGAGCAGCATCTAAAAGAGCAGGAGAGAGGAGGACCCGGAGACAGACAGACAGCAGCATCTAAAAGAGCGGGAAAGAGGAGGACCCGGAGACAGACAGACAGCAGCATCTAAAAGAGTGGGAGAGAGCAGGACCCGGAGACAGAAAGCCAGCAGCATCTAAAGGAGCGGGAGAGAGGTGGACGAGGAGACAGACAGACAGCAGCAACTAAAAGAGTGGGAGAGAGGAGAACCCGGAGACAGACAGACAGCAGCTTCTAAAAGAGCGGGAGAGAGGAGGACCCGGAGACAGACAGACAGGAGCATCTAAAAGAGCGAGAGAGAGGAGGACCCGGAGACAGACAGCAGCATCTAAAAGAGTGGGAGAGAGGACGACCCGGACACAGAGCAGCATCTAAAAGAGTGGGAGAGTGGACGACCCGGAGTCAGACAGACAGCAGCATTTAAAGGAGCGGGAGAGAGGAGGACGTGGAGACAGACAGAGAGCAGCATCTAAAAGAGTGGGAGAGAGGAGGACCCGGAGACAGACAGACAGCAGCATCTAAAAGAGCGGGAGAGAGGAGGACCCGGAGGCAGAGCAGCATCTAAAAGAGCGGGAGAGAGGAGGACCCGGAGACAGGCAGACAGCAGCATCTAAAAGAGCGGGAGAGAGGAGGACCCGGAGACAGGCAGACAGCAGCATCTAGAAGAGCGGGAGAGAGGAGGACCCAGAGACAGACAGACAGCAGCATCTAAAAGAGCGGGAGAGAGGAGGACCCGGAGACAGACAGCAGCATCTAAAAGAGTGTGAGAGAGGAGGACCCAGAGACAGACAGACAACAGCATCTAAAAGAGCGGGAGAGAGGAGGACCCGGAGACAGGCAGACAGCAGCATCTAAAAGAGCGGGAGAGAGGAGGACCCGGAGACAGACAGACAGCAGCATCTAAAAGAGTGGGAGAGAGGAGGACCCGGAGACAGAGCAGCATCTAAAAGAGTGGGAGAGTGGACGACCCAGAGTCAGACAGAAAGCAGCATCTAAAAGAGCGGGAGAGAGGAGGACGTGGAGACAGGGCAGCAGCATCTAAAAGAGCGGGAGAGAGGAGGACCCGGAGACAGACAGCAGCAAATAAAAGGGTGGGAGAGAGGGGGACGTGGAGACAGAGCAGCAGCATCTAAAAGAGTGGGAGAGAGCAGGACCCGGAGACAGACAGACAGCAGCATCTAAAAGAGCGGGAGAGAGGAGGACGTGGAGACAGACAGCAGCATCTAAAAGAGCGGGTGAGAGGAGGACGTGGAGACAGACAGCATCAAATAAAAGAGTGGGAGAGAGGAGGACCCGGAGACAGAGCAGCATCTAAAAGAGTGGGAGAGTGGACGACCCAGAGTCAGACAGAAAGCAGCATCTAAAGGAGCGGGAGAGAGGAGGACCCGGAGACAGACGGACAGCAGCATCTGAAAGAGCGGGAGAGAGGAGGACCCGGAGACAGACAGACAGCAACATCTAAAAGAGTGGGAGAGAGGAGGACCCGGAGACAGACAGACAGCAGCATCTAAAAGAGCGGGAGAGAGGAGGACCCGGAGACAGACAGACAGCAGCATCTAAAAGAGCGGGAGAGAGGAGGACCCGGAGACAGAGCAGCATCTAAAAGAGTGGGACAGAGGACCCGGAGACAGACAGACAGCAGCATCTAAAAGACTGGGAGAGAGAATGACCCGGAGACAGGCAGACAGCAGCATCTAAAACAGCGGGAGAGAGGAGGGCCCGGAGACAGACAGACAGCAGCATCTAAAAGAGCGAGAGAGAGGAGGACCCGGAGACAGAGCAGCATCTAAAGAGTGGGAGGGAGGAGGACCTGGAGTCAGAGCAGCATCTAAAAGAGTGGGAGAGAGGAGGACCCGGAGACAGACAGACAGCAGCATCTAAAAGAGCGGGAGAGAGGAGGACCCGGAGACAGGCAGACAGCCGCATCTAAAAGAGCGGGAGAGAGGAGGACCCGGAGACAGAGCAGCATCTAAAAGAGTGAGAGAGTGGACGACCCAGAGTCAGACAGAAAGCAGTATCTAAAGGAGCGGGAGAGAGGAGGACCCGGAGACAGACGGACAGCAGCAGCTGAAAGAGCGTGAGACAGGAGGACCCGTAGACAGACAGACAGCAACATCTAAAAGATTGGGAGAGAGGAGGACCCGGAGACAGACAGACAGCAGCATCTAAAAGAGCGGGAGAGAGGAGGACGTGGAGACAGAGCAGCAGAATCTAAAAGAGCGGGAGAGAGGAGGACGTGGAGAAAGACAGCAGCAAATAAAAGAGTGGGAGAGAGGAGGACCCGGAGAGAGACAGACAGCGGCATCTAAAAGAGCGGGTGAGAGGAGGACGTGGAGACAGACAGCATCAAATAAAAGAGTGGGAGAGAGGAGGACCCGGAGACAGAGCAGCATCTAAAAGAGTGGGAGAGTGGACGACCCAGAGTCAGACAGAAAGCAGCATCTAAAGGAGCGGGAGAGAGGAGGACCCGGAGACAGACGGACAGCAGCATCTGAAAGAGCGGGAGAGAGGAGGACCCGGAGACAGACAGACAGCAACATCTAAAAGAGTGGGAGAGAGGAGGACCCGGAGACAGACAGACAGCAGCATCTAAAAGAGCGGGAGAGAGGAGGACCCGGAGACAGACAGACAGCAGCATCTAAAAGAGCGGGAGAGAGGAGGACCCGGAGACAGTGCAGCATCTAAAAGAGCGGGAGAGAGGAGGACCCGGAGACAGAGCAGCATCTAAAAGAGTGGGACAGAGGACCCGGAGACAGACAGACAGCAGCATCTAAAAGACTGGGAGAGAAAATGACCCGGAGACAGGCAGACAGCAGCATCTAAAACAGCGGGAGAGAGGAGGCCCCGGAGACAGACAGACAGCAGCATCTAAAAGAGCGAGAGAGAGGAGGACCCGGAGACAGGCACACAGCAGCATCTAAAAGAGCGGGAGAGAGGAGGACCCGGAGACAGAGCAGCATCTAAAGAGTGGGAGGGAGGAGGACCTGGAGTCAGAGCAGCATCTAAAAGAGTGGGAGAGAGGAGGACCCGGAGACAGACAGACAGCAGCATCTAAAAGAGCGGGAGAGAGGAGGACCCGGAGACAGAGCAGCATCTAAAAGAGTGAGAGAGTGGACGACCCAGAGTCAGACAGAAAGCAGTATCTAAAGGAGCGGGAGAGAGGAGGACCCGGAGACAGACGGACAGCAGCAGCTGAAAGAGCGTGAGACAGGAGGACCCGTAGACAGACAGACAGCAACAGCTAAAAGATTGGGAGAGAGGAGGACCCGGAGACAGACAGACAGCAGCATCTAAAAGAGCGGGAGAGAGGAGGACGTGGAGACAGAGCAGCAGAATCTAAAAGAGCGGGAGAGAGGAGGACGTGGAGAAAGACAGCAGCAAATAAAAGAGTGGGAGAGAGGAGGACCCGGAGAGAGACAGACAGCGGCATCTAAAAGAGCGGTAGAGAGGAAGACCCGGAGACAGACAGACAGCAGCATCTAAAAGAGCGGGAGAGAGGAGGACATGGAGACAGACAGCAGCAAATAAATGAGCGGGAGAGTGGAGGACCCGGAGACAGACAGACAGCAGCATCTAAAAGAGCGGGAGAGAGGAGGACGTGGAGACAGACAGCAGCAAATAAAAGAGTGGGAGAGAGGAGGACCCGGAGACAGAGCAGCATCTAAAAGAGCGGGAGAGAGGAGGACCCGGAGACAGGCAGACAGCAGCATCTAAAAGAGCGGGAGAGAGGAGGACCCGGAGACAGGCAGACAGCAGCATCTAAAAGAGCGGGAGAGGGGAGGACCCGGAGACAGAGCAGCATCTAAAAGAGTGGGAGAGAGGAGGACGTGGAGACAGAGCAGCAGCAAATAAAAGAGCGGGAGAGAGGAGGGCCCTGAGACAGACAGACAGCAGCATCTAAAAGAGTGGGAGAGAAGAGGACCCGGAGAAAGGCACACAGCAGCATCTAAAAGAGCGGGAGAGAGGAGGACGCGGAGACAGAGCAGCATCTAAAAGAGTGGGAGGGAGGAGGACCCGGAGTCAGAGCAGCATCTAAAAGAGTGGGAGAGAGGAGGACCCGGAGACAGACAGACAGCAGCATCTAAAAGAGCGGGAGAGAGGAGGACCCCGAGACAGGCAGACAGCCGCATCTAAAAGAGCGGGAGAGAGGAGGACCCGGAGACAGAGCAGCATCTAAAAGAGTGCGAGGGAGGAGGACCCGGAGACAGACAGACAGCAGCAACTAAAAGAGTGGGAGAGAGGAAGACCCAGAGTCAGACAGACAGAAGCATCTAAAAGAGCGGGAGAGAGGAGGACGAGGAGACAGACAGACAGCAGCAACTAAAAGAGTGGGAGAGAGGAGAACCCGGAGACAGACAGACAGCAGCTTCGGAAAGAGCGGGAGAGAGGAGGACCCGGAGATAGACAGGCAGCAGCATCTAAAAGAGTGGGAGAGAGGAGGACCCGGAGACAGACAGACAGAAAGCAGCTTCTAACAGAGTGGGATAGAGGAGGACGCGGAGAGAGACAGACAGCAGCATCTAAAAGAGCGGGAGTGAGGAGGATCCGGAGACAGACAGAAAGCAACCTCTAAAAGAGCGGGAGAGAGGAGGACTCGGAGACAGAGAGACAGCAGCATCTAAAAGAGTGGGAGTGAGGACGACCCGGCGACAGACAGCAGCATCTAAAAGAGTTGGAGAGAGCAGAACCCGGAGATAGACAGACAGGAGCATCTAAAAGAGTTGGAGAGAGGAGGACACGGAGACGGACAGCAGCATCTAAAAGAGCGGGAGAGAGGAGGACCTGGAGACAGGCAGACAGCAGCATCTAAAAGAGTGGGAGAGAGGACGACCCGGCGACAGACAGCAGCATCTAAAAGAGTTGGAGAGAGCAGCACCCGGAGACAGACAGACAGGAGCATCTAAAAGAGTGGGAGAGAGGAGGACCCGGAGACGGACAGCAGCATCTAAAAGAGCGGGAGAGAGGAGGACGCGGAGACAGACAGACAGCAGCATCTAAAAGAGCGGGAGAGAGGAGGTCCCGGAGACAGGCAGACAGCAGCATCTAAAAGAGCGGGAGAGAGGAGGACCCGGAGACAGACAGACAGCAGCATCTAAAAGAACGGGAGAGAGGAGGACCCGGAGACAGGCAGACAGCAGCATCTAAAAGAGCGGGAGAGAGGAGGACCCGGAGGCAGACAGACAGCAGCATCTAAAGGAGCGGGAGAGAGGTGGACGAGGAGACAGACAGACAGCAGCAACTAAAAGAGCGGGAGAGAGGAGGACCCGGACACAGAGCAGCATCTAAAAGAGTGGGAGAGAGGAGGACCCAGAGACAGGCAGACAACAGCATCTAAAAGAACGGGAGAGAGAAGGACCCGGAGACAGACAGACAGCAGCATCTAAAAGAGTGGGAGAGTGGACGACCCAGAGTCAGACAGAAAGCAGCATCTAAAAGAGCGGGAGAGAGGAGGACGTGGAGACAGAGCAGCAGCATCTAAAAGAGCGGGAGAGAGGAGGACCCGGAGACAGACAGCAGCAAATAAAAGGGTGGGAGAGAGGGGGACGTGGAGACAGAGCAGCAGCATCTAAAAGAGTGGGAGAGAGGAGGACCCGGAGACAGACAGACAGCAGCATCTAAAAGAGCGGGAGAGAGGAGGACGTGGAGACAGACAGCAGCATCTAAAAGAGTGGGAGAGAGGAGGACGTGGAGACAGACAGCAGCAAATAAAAGAGTGGGAGAGAGGAGGACCCGGAGAGAGACAGACAGCGGCATCTAAAAGAGCGGGAGAGAGGAGGACCCGGAGACAGACAGACAGCAGCATCTAAAAGAGCGGGAGAGAGGAGGACCCGGAGACAGAGCAGCATCTAAAAGAGCGGGAGAGCGGAGGACGCGGAGACAGAGCAGCATCTAAAAGAGTGGGACAGAGGACCCGGAGACAGACAGACAGCAGCATCTAATAGACCGGGAGAGAGGAGGGCCCGGAGACAGGCAGACAGCAGCATCTAAAAGAGCGGGAGAGAGGAGGACCCGGAGAGAGACAGACAGCAGCATCTAAAAGAGCGGGAGAGAGGAGGACCCGGAGACAGGCAGACAGCAGCATCTAAAAGAGCGGGAGAGAGGAGGACCCGTAGACAGAGCAGCATCTAAAAGAGTGGGAGGGAGGAGGACCCGGAGACAGACAGACAGCAGCATCTAAAAGAGCGGGAGAGAGGAGGACGAGGAGAGAGACAGACAGCAGCAACTAAAAGAGTGGGAGAGAGGAGAACCCGGAGACAGACAGACAGCAGCTTCGTAAAGAGCGGGAGAGAGGAGGACCCGGAGACAGATTGACAGCAGCATCTAAAAGAGTGGGAGTGAGGAGGACCCGGAGACAGACAGACAGCAGCTTCTAAAAGAGCGGGAGAGAGGAGGACGCGGAGACAGACAGACAGCAGCAACTAAAAGAGTGGGAGAGAGGAGGACCCGGAGACAGATACACAGACAGACAACATCTAATAGAGTGGGAGAGAGGAGGACCCGGAGAGTGACAGACAGCAGCATCTAAAAGAGCGGGAGAGAGGAGGACCCGGAGACAGAGCAGCATCTAATTGAGCGGGAGAGTGGAGTACCCGGAGACAGAGCAGCATCTAAAAGAGCGGGAGATAGGAGGACCCGGAGACAGGCAGACAGCAGCATCTAAAAGAGCGGGAGAGAGGAGGACCCGGAGACAGGCAGACAGCAGCATCTAAAACAATGGGAGAGAGGACGACCCGGAGACAGTAAGACAGCAGCATCTAAAAGAGCGGGAGAGAGGAGGACGCAGAGACAGGCAGACAACAGCATCTAAAAGAGCGGGAGAGAGGACGACCCGGAGACAGGCAGACAGCAGCATCTAAAAGAGCGGGAGAGAGGAGGACCCGGAGACAAGCAGACAGCAGCATCTAAAAGAGCGGGAGAGAGGAAGACCCGGAGACAGAGCAGCATCTAAAAGAGTGGGAGAGTGGACGACCCAGAGTCAGACAGAAAGCAGCATCTTAAAGAGTGGGAGAGAGGAGGACGTGGAGACAGAGCAGCAGCATCTAAAAGAGTGGGAGAGAGGACGACCCGGAGACAGACAGACAGCAGCATCTATAAGAGCGGGAGAGATGAGGAACTGGAGACAGACAGCAGCATCTAAAAGAGCGGGAGAGAGGAGGACATGGAGACAGACAGCAGCAAATAAAAGAGTCGGAGAGAGGAGGACCCGGAGAGAGACAGACAGCGGCATCTAAAAGAGCGGGAGAGAGGACGACCCCGAGACAGAGCAGCATCTAAAACAGTGGTACAGAGGACCCGGCGACAGATAGACAGCAGCATCTAAAAGACCGGGAGAGAGGAGGGCCCGGAGACAGGTAGACAGCAGCACCTCAAAGTGTGGGACAGGTGACGACCCGAGACAGACAGACAGCAGCATCAAAAAGAGCGGGAGAGAGGAGGACCGGAGACAGACAGATAGCAGCAGCTAAAAGAGCTGGAGAGAGAAGGACCGGAGACAGAGCAGCATCTAAAAGAGTGGGAGAGAGGAGGACACGGAGACAGACAGATAGCAGCATCTAAAAGAGCGGGAGAGAGGAGAACCCGGAAACAGAGCAGCATCTAAAATAGTGGCAGAGAGGAGGACCCGGAGACAGACAGACAGCAGCATCTAAAAGAGCGGGGGAGAGGAGGACACGGAGACAGACAGACAGCAGCTTATAAAAGAGTGGGAGAGAGGAGGACACAGAGACAGACAGAGAGAAGCATCTAAAAGAGCGGGAGAGAGGAGGACCCAGAGACAGACAGACAGCAGCTTCTAAAAGCTTGGGAGAGAGGAGGACATGGAGACAGACAGACAGCAGCATCTAAAAGAGCGGGAGAGAGGGGGACGCAGAGACACACAGACAGCAGCATCTAAAAGAGCGGGAGAGAGGAGGACCCGGAGACAGACACACAGCAGCACCTAAAAGAGTGGGAGAGAGGAGGACCCGGAGACAGACAGACAGCAGCATCTAAAATAGTGGGAGAGAGGAGGACCCGGAGACGGATAGCAGCATCGAAATGAGCGGGAGAGAGGAGAACCCGGAGACAGGCAGACAGCGGCTTCTAAAAGAGCGGGAGAGAGGAGGACCCTGAGACAGATAGACAGCAGCACCTAAAAGTGTGGGACAGGTGATGACCCGAGACAGACAGACAGCAGCATCAAAAAGAGCGGGAGAGAGGAGGACCGGAGACAGACAGATAGCAGCATCTAAAAGAGCTGGAGAGAGAAGGACCGGAGACAGAGCAGCATCTACAAGAGTGGGAGAGAGGAGGACACGGAGACAGACAGATAGCAGCATCTAAAATAGCGGGAGAGAGGAGGACCCGGAGACAGAGCAGCATCTAAAATAGCGGGACAGAGGAGGACCCGGAGACAGACAGACAGCAGCATCTAAAAGAGCGGGAGAGAGGAGGACACGGAGACAGACAGACAGCAGCTTATAAAAGAGTGTGAGAGAGGAGGACACAGAGACAGATAGACAGCAGCTTCTAAAAGCGTGGGAGAGAGGAGGACGTGGAGACAGACAGACAGCAGCATCTAAAAGAGCGGGAGAGAGGGGGACGCAGAGACACACAGACAGCAGCTTCTAAAAGAGTGGGAGAGAGGAGGACCCGGAGACAGACAGACAGCAGCATCTAAAAGAGCGGGAGAGAGGAGGACCCGGAGTCAGACACACAGCAGCATCTAAAAGAGTGGGAGAGAGGAGGACCCGGAGACAGACAGATAGCAGCATTTAACAGAGCGGCGGGGGGAAGGACCCGGAGACACACAGACAGCAGCTTCTAAAACAGTGGGAGAGAGGAGGACACAGAGACAGACCGAGAGCAGCATCTAATAGAGCGGGAGAGAGCAGGACCCGGAGACAGACAGACAGCAGCTTCTAAAGGAGCGGGAGAGAGGAGGACCCGGAGACAGACAGACAGCTGCATTTAAAAGAGTGGGAGAGAGGAGGACACGAAGACAGACAGACAGCAGCATCTAAAAGAGCGGGAGAGAGGAGGACCGGAGACAGACAGATAGCAGCATCTAAAAGAGCTGGAGAGAGAAGGACCGGAGACAGAGCAACATCTAAAAGAGTGGGAGAGAGGAGGACACGGAGACAGACAGATAGCAGCATCTAAAAGAGCGGGAGAGAGGAGGAACCGGAGACAGAGCAGCATCTAAAATAGCGGGAGAGAGGAGGACCCGGAGACAGACAGACAGCAGCATCTAAAAGAGCGGGAGAGAGGAGGACACGGAGACAGACAGACAGCAGCTTATAAAAGAGTGGGAGAGAGGAGGACACAGAGACAGACAGAGAGCAGCATCTAAAAGAGCGGGAGAGAGGAGGACCCAGAGACAGACAGACAGCAGCTTCTAAAAGCGTGGGAGAGAGGAGGACGAGGAGACAGACAGACAGCAGCAACTAAAAGAGTGGGAGAGAGGAGGACCCGGAGACAGATACACAGACAGACAACATCTAATAGAGTGGGAGAGAGGAGGACCCGGAGAGTGACAGACAGCAGCATCTAAAAGAGCGGGAGAGAGGAGGACCCGGAGACAGAGCAGCATCTAAATGAGCGGGAGAGTGGAGTACCCGGAGACAGAGCAGCATCTAAAAGAGCGGGAGATAGGAGGACCCGGAGACAGGCAGACAGCAGCATCTAAAAGAGCGGGAGAGAGGAGGACCCGGAGACAGGCAGACAGCAGCATCTAAAACAATGGGAGAGAGGACGACCCGGAGACAGTAAGACAGCAGCATCTAAAAGAGCGGGAGAGAGGAGGACGCAGAGACAAGCAGACAACAGCATCTAAAAGAGCGGGAGAGAGGACGACCCGGAGACAGGCAGACAGCAGCATCTAAAAGAGCGGGAGAGAGGAGGACCCGGAGACAAGCAGACAGCAGCATCTAAAAGAGCGGGAGAGAGGAAGACCCGGAGACAGAGCAGCATCTAAAAGAGTGGGAGAGTGGACGACCCAGAGTCAGACAGAAAGCAGCATCTTAAAGAGTGGGAGAGAGGAGGACGTGGAGACAGAGCAGCAGCATCTAAAAGAGTGGGAGAGAGGACGACCCGGAGACAGACAGACAGCAGCATCTATAAGAGCGGGAGAGATGAGGAACTGGAGACAGACAGCAGCATCTAAAAGAGCGGGAGAGAGGAGGACATGGAGACAGACAGCAGCAAATAAAAGAGTCGGAGAGAGGAGGACCCGGAGAGAGACAGACAGCGGCATCTAAAAGAGCGGGAGAGAGGACGACCCCGAGACAGAGCAGCATCTAAAACAGTGGTACAGAGGACCCGGCGACAGATAGACAGCAGCATCTAAAAGACCGGGAGAGAGGAGGGCCCGGAGACAGGTAGACAGCAGCACCTCAAAGTGTGGGACAGGTGACGACCCGAGACAGACAGACAGCAGCATCAAAAAGAGCGGGAGAGAGGAGGACCGGAGACAGACAGATAGCAGCAGCTAAAAGAGCTGGAGAGAGAAGGACCGGAGACAGAGCAGCATCTAAAAGAGTGGGAGAGAGGAGGACACGGAGACAGACAGATAGCAGCATCTAAAAGAGCGGGAGAGAGGAGAACCCGGAAACAGAGCAGCATCTAAAATAGCGGGAGAGAGGAGGACCCGGAGACAGACAGACAGCAGCATCTAAAAGAGCGGGGGAGAGGAGGACACGGAGACAGACAGACAGCAGCTTATAAAAGAGTGGGAGGGAGGAGGACACAGAGACAGACAGAGAGAAGCATCTAAAAGAGCGGGAGAGAGGAGGACCCAGAGACAGACAGACAGCAGCTTCTAAAAGCTTGGGAGAGAGGAGGACATGGAGACAGACAGACAGCAGCATCTAAAAGAGCGGGAGAGAGGGGGACGCAGAGACACACAGACAGCAGCATCTAAAAGAGCGGGAGAGAGGAAGACCCGGAGACAGACACACAGCAGCACCTAAAAGAGTGGGAGAGAGGAGGACCCGGAGACAGACACACAGCTGCATCTAAAAGACTGGGAGAGAGGAGGACCCGGAGACAGACAGACAGCAGCATCTAAAATAGTGGGAGAGAGGAGGACCCGGAGACGGACAGCAGCATCGAAATGAGCGGGAGAGAGGAGAACCCGGAGACAGGCAGACAGCGGCTTCTAAAAGAGCGGGAGAGAGGAGGACCCTGAGACAGATAGACAGCAGCACCTAAAAGTGTGGGACAGGTGATGACCCGAGACAGACAGACAGCAGCATCAAAAAGAGCGGGAGAGAGGAGGACCGGAGACAGACAGATAGCAGCATCTAAAAGAGCTGGAGAGAGAAGGACCGGAGACAGAGCAGCATCTACAAGAGTGGGAGAGAGGAGGACACGGAGACAGACAGATAGCAGCATCTAAAATAGCGGGAGAAAGGAGGACCCGGAGACAGAGCAGCATCTAAAATAGCGGGACAGAGGAGGACCCGGAGACAGACAGACAGCAGCATCTAAAAGAGCGGGAGAGAGGAGGACACGGAGACAGACAGACAGCAGCTTATAAAAGAGTGTGAGAGAGGAGGACACAGAGACAGATAGACAGCAGCTTCTAAAAGCGTGGGAGAGAGGAGGACGTGGAGACAGACAGACAGCAGCATCTAAAAGAGCGGGAGAGAGGGGGACGCAGAGACACACAGACAGCAGCTTCTAAAAGAGTGGGAGAGAGGAGGACCCGGAGACAGACAGACAGCAGCATCTAAAAGAGCGGGAGAGAGGAGGACCCGGAGTCAGACACACAGCAGCATCTAAAAGAGTGGGAGAGAGGAGGACCCGGAGACAGACAGATAGCAGCATTTAACAGAGCGGCGGGGGGAAGGACCCGGAGACACACAGACAGCAGCTTCTAAAACAGTGGGAGAGAGGAGGACACAGAGACAGACCGAGAGCAGCATCTAATAGAGCGGGAGAGAGCAGGACCCGGAGACAGACAGACAGCAGCATCTGAAAGAGTGGGAGAGAGGAGGATCCGGAGACGGACAGCAGCATCTAAATGAACGGGAGAGAGGAGGACCCGGAGACAGGCAGACAGCAGCATCTAAAAGAGTGGGAGAGAGGACGACCCGGCGTCAGACAGCAGCATCTAAAAGAGTTGGAGAGAGCAGCACAGGGAGACAGAAAGACAGGAGCATCTAAAAGAGCGGGAGAGAGGTGGACGAGGAGACAGACAGACAGCAGCAACTAAAAGAGTGGGAGAGAGGAGAACCCGGAGACAGACAGACAGCAGCTTCTCAAAGAGCGGGAGAGAGGAGGACCCGGAGACAGACAGACAGCAGCATCTAAAAGAGCGAGAGAGAGGAGGACCCAGACACAGAGTAGCATCAAAAAGAGTGGGAGAGTGGACGACCCGGAGTCAGACAGACAGCAGCATTTAAAGGAGCGGGAGAGAGGAGGACCCGGAGACAGGCAGACAGCAGCATGTAGAAGAGCGGGAGAGAGGAGGGCCCAGAGACAGGCAGACAGCAGCATCTAAAAGAGCGGGAGAGAGGAGGACCCGGAGACAGGCAGACAGCAGCATCTAAAAGAGCGGGAGAGAGGAGGACCCGGAGACAGGCAGACAGCAGCATCTAAATGAGCGGGAGAGAGGAGGACCCGGTGACAGAGCAGCATCTAAATGAGTGGGAGAGTGGACGACCCAGAGTCAGACAAAAAGCAGCATCTAAAAGAGTGGGAGAGAGGAGGACGTGGAGACAGAGCAGCAGCATCTAAAAGAGCGGGAGAGAGGAGTACCCGGAGACAGACAGCAGCAAATAAAAGAGTGGGAGAGAGGGGGACGTAGAGACAGAACAGCAGCATCTAAAAGAGTGGGAGAGAGGAGGACCCGGAGACAGACAGACAGCAGCATCTAAAAGAGCGGGAGAGAGGAGGACCCGGAGACAGACAGCAGAATCTAAAAGAGCGGGAGAGAGGAGGACGAGGAGACAGACAGAAGCAAATAAAAGAGTGGGAGAGAGGAGGACCCGGAGAGAGACAGACAGCGGCATCTAAAAGAGCGGGAGAGAGGAGGACGCAGAGACAGAGCAGCATCTAAAAGAGTGGGACAGAGGACCCGGAGACAGACAGACAGCAGCATCTAAAAGACCGGGAGAGAGGAGGGCCCGGAGACAGGCAGACAGCAGCATCTAAAAGAGCGGGAGAGAGGAGGACCCGGAGACAGACAGACAGCAGCATCTAAAAGAGCGGGAGAGAGGAGGACCCGGAGACAGGCAGACAGCAGTATCTAAAAGGGTGGGAGAGAGGAGGAGCCGGAGACAGAGCAGCATCTAAAAGAGTGGGAGGGAGGAGGACCCAGAGTCAGACAGACAGCAGCATCTAAAAGAGCGGGAGAGAGGAGGACGAGGAGACAGACAGACAGCAGCAACTACAAGAGTGGGAGAGAGGAGAACCCGGTGACAGGCAGACAGCAGTTTCTAGAAGAGCGGGAGAGAGGAGGACCCGGAGACAGACAGACAGCAGCATCTAAAAGAGCGGGAGAGAGGAGGACCCGGAGACAGGCAGACAGCAGCATCTAAAAGACCGGGAGAGAGGAGGACCCGGAGACAGGCAGACAGCAGCATCTAAAAGAGAGGGAGAGAGGAGGACCCTGAGACAGACAGACAGCATCATCTAAAAGAGCGGGAGAGAGGAGGATCCGGAGACAGGCAGACAGCAGCATCTAAAAGAGTGGGAGAGTGGAGGACCCGGAGACAGAGCAGCACCTAAAAGAGTGGGAGAGGTGACGACCCGAGACAGATAGACAGCAGCATCTAAAAGAGCGGGAGAGAGGATGACCCACAGACAGGCAGACAGCAGAATCTAAAAGAGTGGGAGTGAAGAGGGTACAGAGAAAGACAGACAGCAGCATCTAAAAGAGTGGGAGAGAGGAGGACCCGGAGACAGACAGAAAACAGCATCTAAAAGAGCGGGAGAGAGGACGACCCGGAGGCAGACAGACAGCAGCATCTAAAAGAGCAGGAGAGAGGAGGACCGGAGACTGACAGATAGCAGCATCTAAAAGAGCTGGAGAGAGGAGGACCGGAGACAGAGCAGCATCTATACGAGTGGCAGAGAGGAGGACCGGAGACAGACAGATAGCAGCATCTAATAGAGCTGGAGAGAGAAGGACCGGAGACAGAGCAGCATCTAAAAGAGCGGGAGAGAGGAGGTCCCGGAGACAGACAGACAGAAGCATCTAAAAGAGCGGGAGAGAGGAGGACACGGAGACAGACAGACAGCAGCTTATAAAAGAGTGGGAGAGAGGAGGACACAGAGACAGACAGAGAGCAGCATCTAAAAGAGCGGGAGAGAGTAGGACCCGGAGACAGACAGACAGCAGCATCTAAAAGAGTGGGAGAGAGGAAGACCCGGAGACAGACACACAGCAGCACCTAAAAGAGTGGGAGAGAGGAGGACCCGGAGACAGACACACAGCAGCATCTAAAAGACTGGGAGAGAGGAGGACCCGGAGACAGACAGACAGCAGCATCTGAAAGAGTGGGAGAGAGGAGGACACGGGGACAGACAGACAGCAGCATCTAAAAGATTGGGAGAGAGCAGCACCCGGAGACAGACAGACAGGAGCATCTAAATGAGTGGGAGAGCGGAGGACCCGGAGACAGAGCAGCACCTAAAAGTGTGGGAGAGGTGACGACCCGAGACAGACAGACAGCAGCATCTAAAAGAGCGGGAGAGAGGATGACCCACAGACGGACAGACACCAGAATCTAAAAGAGTTGGAGAGAAGAGGGTACAGAGACAGACAGACAGTTGCATCTAAAAGAGTGGGAGAGAGGACCACCGGAGACAGTCAGACAGCAGCATCTAAATGAGTGGGAGAGAGGATGACCCTTAGACAGAGCAGCACCTAAAAGAGTGGGTGAGGTGACGACCCGAGACAGACAGACAGCAGCATCTAAAAGAGTTGGAGAGAGGAGGACCAGAGACAGAGCAGCACCTAAAAGAGTGGGAGAGGTGACGACCCGAGACAGACAGACAGCAGCATCTAAAAGAGCGGGAGAGAGGAGGACCCGGAGACAGATAGACAGTTGCTTCCAAACGAGTAGGAGAGAGGAGGACACAGAGAAAGACAGAGAGCAGCATCTAAAAGAGCGGGAGAGAGGAGGACCCGGACACAGACAGACAGCAGTTTCTAAAAGAGTGGGAGAGAGGAGGACGCGGAGAGAGACAGACAGCAGCATCTAAAAGAGCGGGAGAGTGGGGGATGCGGAGACAGACAGACAGCAGCATCTAAATGAGCTGGAGAGAGGGGGACCGGAGACGGAGCATCATCTAAAAGAGTGGGAGAGAGGAGGACACAGAGACAGACGGATAGCAGCATCTAAAAGAGCGGGAGAGAGGAGGACCCAGAGACAGACAGACAGCAGCATCTAAAAGAGTGGGAGAGAGGAGGACCCGGAGACAGACAGACAGCAGCATCTAAAAGAGCGGGAGAGAGGAGGACCCAGAGACAGACAGTAGCATCTAAAAGAGCGGGAGAGAGGAGGACGTGGAGACAGACAGCAGCAAATAAAAGAGTGGGAGAGAGGAGGACCCGGAGAGAGAGAGACAGCGGCATCTAAAAGAGCGGGAGAGAGGAGGACGCAGAGACAGAGCAGCATCTAAAAGAGTGGGACAGAGGACCCGGAGACAGACAGACAGCAGCATCTAAAAGACCGGGAGAGAGGAGGGCCCGGAGACAGGCAGACAGCAGCATCTAAAAGAGCGGGAGAGAGGAGGACCCGGAGACAGGCAGACAGCAGTATGTAAAAGGGTGGGAGAGAGGAGGAGCCGGAGACAGAGCAGCATCTAAAAGAGTGGGAGGGAGGAGGACCCAGAGTCAGACAGACAGCAGCATCTAAAAGAGCGGGAGAGAGGAGGACGAGGAGACAGACAGACAGCAGCAACTACAAGAGTGGGAGAGAGGAGAACCCGGTGACAGGCAGACAGCAGCTTCTAGAAGAGCGGGAGAGAGGAGGACCCGGAGACAGACAGACAGCAGCATCTAAAAGAGTGGGAGAGAGGAGGACCCGGAGACAGGCAGACAGCAGCATCTAAAAGACCGGGAGAGAGGAGGACCCGGAGACAGGCAGACAGCAGCATCTAAAAGAGAGGGAGAGAGGAGGACCCTGAGACAGACAGACAGCATCATCTAAAAGAGCGGGAGAGAGGAGGATCCGGAGACAGGCAGACAGCAGCATCTAAAAGAGTGGGAGAGTGGAGGACCCGGAGACAGAGCAGCACCTAAAAGAGTGGGAGAGGTGACGACCCGAGACAGATAGACAGCAGCATCTAAAAGAGCGGGAGAGAGGATGACCCACAGACAGGCAGACAGCAGAATCTAAAAGAGTGGGAGTGAAGAGGGTACAGAGAAAGACAGACAGCAGCATCTAAAAGAGTGGGAGAGAGGAGGACCCACAGACGGACAGACACCAGAATCTAAAAGAGTTGGAGAGAAGAGGGTACAGAGACAGACAGACAGTTGCATCTAAAAGAGTGGGAGAGAGGACCACCGGAGACAGTCAGACAGCAGCATCTAAATGAGTGGGAGAGAGGATGACCCTTAGACAGAGCAGCACCTAAAAGAGTGGGTGAGGTGACGACCCGAGACAGACAGACAGCAGCATCTAAAAGAGTTGGAGAGAGGAGGACCGGAGACAGAGCAGCACCTAAAAGAGTGGGAGAGGTGACGACCCGAGACAGACAGACAGCAGCATCTAAAAGAGCGGGAGAGAGGAGGACCCGGAGACAGATAGACAGTTGCTTCCAAACGAGTAGGAGAGAGGAGGACACAGAGAAAGACAGAGAGCAGCATCTAAAAGAGCGGGAGAGAGGAGGACCCGGACACAGACAGACAGCAGTTTCTAAAAGAGTGGGAGAGAGGAGGACGCGGAGAGAGACAGACAGCAGCATCTAAAAGAGCGGGAGAGTGGGGGATGCGGAGACAGACAGACAGCAGCATCTAAATGAGCTGGAGAGAGGGGGACCGGAGACGGAGCATCATCTAAAAGAGTGGGAGAGAGGAGGACACAGAGACAGACGGATAGCAGCATCTAAAAAAGCGGGAGAGAGGAGGACCCAGAGACAGACAGACAGCAGCATCTAAAAGAGTGGGAGAGAGGAGGACCCAGAGACAGACAGTAGCATCTAACAGAGTGGGAGAGAGGCGGACCCGGAGACAGATAGACAGCAGCATCTAAAAGACTTGGAGAGAGGAGCACCCAGAGACAGACAGACAGCAGCATCTAAAAGAGCGGGAGAGAGGACGACCCGGAGACAGACAGATAGCAGCATCTAAAAGACTTGGAGAGAGGAGCACCCAGAGACAGATAGACAGCAGCATCTAAAAGAATGGGAGAGAGGAGGACCCGGAGACAGACAGACAGCAGCATCTAAAAGAGCGGGAGAGAGGATGACCCACAGACAGGCAGACAGCAGAATCTAAAAGAGTGGGAGTGAAGAGGGTACAGAGAAAGACAGACAGCAGCATCTAAAAGAGTGGGAGAGAGGAGGACCCACAGACGGACAGACACCAGAATCTAAAAGAGTTGGAGAGAAGAGGGTACAGAGACAGACAGACAGTTGCATCTAAAAGAGCGGGAGAGAGGAGGACCCGGAGACAGATAGACAGTTGCTTCCAAACGAGTAGGAGAGAGGAGGACACAGAGAAAGACAGAGAGCAGCATCTAAAAGAGCGGGAGAGAGGAGGACCCGGACACAGACAGACAGCAGTTTCTAAAAGAGTGGGAGAGAGGAGGACGCGGAGAGAGACAGACAGCAGCATCTAAAAGAGCGGGAGAGTGGGGGATGCGGAGACAGACAGACAGCAGCATCTAAATGAGCTGGAGAGAGGGGGACCGGAGACGGAGCATCATCTAAAAGAGTGGGAGAGAGGAGGACACAGAGACAGACGGATAGCAGCATCTAAAAAAGCGGGAGAGAGGAGGACCCAGAGACAGACAGACAGCAGCATCTAAAAGAGTGGGAGAGAGGAGGACCCAGAGACAGACAGTAGCATCTAACAGAGTGGGAGAGAGGCGGACCCGGAGACAGATAGACAGCAGCATCTAAAAGAGCGGGAGAGAGGATGACCCACAGACAGGCAGACAGCAGAATCTAAAAGAGTGGGAGTGAAGAGGGTACAGAGAAAGACAGATAGCAGCATCTAAAAGAGTGGGAGAGAGGAGGACCCACAGACGGACAGACACCAGAATCTAAAAGAGTTGGAGAGAAGAGGGTACAGAGACAGACAGACAGTTGCATCTAAAAGAGTGGGAGAGAGGACCACCGGAGACAGTCAGACAGCAGCATCTAAATGAGTGGGAGAGAGGATGACCCTTAGACAGAGCAGCACCTAAAAGAGTGGGTGAGGTGACGACCCGAGACAGACAGACAGCAGCATCTAAAAGAGTTGGAGAGAGGAGGACCGGAGACAGAGCAGCACCTAAAAGAGTGGGAGAGAGGAGGACCCGGAGACAGATAGACAGCAGCATCTAAAAGACTTGGAGAGAGGAGCACCCAGAGACAGACAGACAGCAGCATCTAAAAGAGCGGGAGAGAGGACGACCCGGAGACAGACAGATAGCAGCATCTAAAAGACTTGGAGAGAGGAGCACCCAGAGACAGATAGACAGCAGCATCTAAAAGAATGGGAGAGAGGAGGACCCGGAGACAGACAGACAGCAGCATCTAAAAGAGCGGGAGAGAGGAGGTCCCGGAGTCAGAGCAGCATCTAAAAGAGCGGCAGAGTGGAGGACCTGGAGACAGACAGACGGCAGCTTCTAAAATAGTGGGAGAGAGGAGGACCCGGAGACAGTCAGACAGCAGCATCTAAATGAGTGGGAGAGAGGAGGACCCGGAGACAGAGCAGCATCTAAAAGAGTGGGAGAGTGGACGACCCAGAGTCAGACAAAAAGCAGCATCTAAAAGAGTGGGAGAGAGGTGGACGTGGAGACAGAGCAGCAGCATCTAAAAGAGTGGGAGTGAGGAGGACCCGGAGACAGACAGCAGCAAATAAAAGAGTGGGAGAGAGGGGGACGTGGAGACAGAGCAGCAGCATCTAAAAGAGTGGGAGAGAGGAGGACCCGGAGACAGACAGACAGCAGCATCTAAAAGAGCGGGAGAGAGGAGGACCCGGAGACAGACAGCAGCATCTAAAAGAGCGGGAGAGAGGAGGACGTGGAGACAGACAGCAGCAAATAAAAGAGTGGGAGAGAGGAGGACCCGGAGAGAGACAGACAGCGGCATCTAAAAGAGCGGGAGAGAGGAGGACGCGGAGACAGAGCAGCATCTAAAAGAGTGGGACAGAGGACCCGGAGACAGACAGACAGCAGCATCTAAAAGACCGGGAGAGAGGAGGGCCCGGAGACAGGCAGACAGCAGCATCTAAAAGAGCGGGAGAGAGGAGGACCCGGAGACAGACAGACAGCAGCATCTAAAAGAGCGGGAGAGAGGAGGACCCGGAGACAGGCAGAAAGCAGTATCTAAAAGGGTGGGAGAGAGGAGGAGCCGGAGACAGAGCAGCATCTAAAAGAGTGGGAGGGAGGAGGACCCAGAGTCAGACAGACAGCAGCATCTAAAAGAGCGGGAGAGAGGAGGACGAGGAGACAGACAGACAGCAGCAACTAAAAGAGTGGGAGAGAGGAGAACCCGGTGACAGGCAGACAGCTGCTTCTAAAAGAGCGGGAGAGAGGAGGACCCGGAGACAGACAGACAGCAGCATCTAAAAGAGTGGGAGAGAGGAGGACCCGGAGACAGGAAGACAGCAGCATCTAAAAGACCGGGAGAGAGGAGGACCCGGAGACAGGCAGACAGCAGCATCTAAAAGAGAGGGAGAGAGGAGGACCCGGAGACAGACAGACAGCATCATCTAAAAGAGCGGGAGAGAGGAGGATCCGGAGACAGACAGACAGCAGCATCTAAAAGAGTGGGACAGGGGAGGACCCGGAGACAGAGCAGCACCTAAAAGAGTGGGAGAGGTGACGACCCGTGACAGACAGACAGCAGCATCTAAAAGAGCGTGAGAGAGGATGACCCACAGACAGGCAGACAGCAGAATCTAAAAGAGTGGGAGAGAAGAGGGTACAGAGACAGACAGCAGCATCTAAAAGAGTGGGACAGGGTAGGACCCGGAGACAGAGCAGCACCTAAAAGAGTGGGAGAGGTGACGACCCGAGACAGATAGACAGCAGCATCTAAACGAGCGGGAGAGAGGATGACCCACAGACAGACAGACAGCAGAATCTAAAAGAGTGGGAGTGAAGAGGGTACAGAGAAAGACAGACAGCAGCATCTAAAAGAGTGGGAGAGAGGAGGACCCGGAGACAGACAGAAAACAGCATCTAAAAGAGCGGGAGAGAGGACGACCCGGAGGCAGACAGACAGCAGCATCCAAAAGAGCGGGATAGAGGAGGACCTTGAGACAGAGTAGCACCTAAAAGTGTGGGACAGGTGACGACCCGAGACAGACAGACAGCAGCATCTAAAAGAGCGGGAGAGAGGAGGACCGGAGACAGACAGATAGCAGCATCTAAAAGAGCTGGAGAGAGGAGGACCGGAGACAGAGCGGCATCTATACGAGTGGCAGAGAGGAGGACCGGAGACAGACAGATAGCAGCATCTAATAGAGCTGGAGAGAGAAGGACCGGAGACAGAGCAGCATCTAAAAGAGCGGGAGAGAGGAGGTCCCGGAGACAGACAGACAGCAGCATCTAAAAGAGCGGGAGAGAGGAGGACACGGAGACAGACAGACAGCAGCTTATAAAAGAGTGGGAGAGAGGAGGACACAGAGACAGACAGAGAGCAGCATCTAAAAGAGCGGGAGAGAGTAGGACCCGTAGACAGACAGACAGCAGCATCTAAAAGAGTGGGAGAGAGGAAGACCCGGAGACAGACTCACAGCAGCACCTAAAAGAGTGGGAGAGAGGATGACCCGGAGACAGACACACAGCAGCATCTAAAAGACTGGGAGAGAGGAGGACCCGGAGACAGACAGACAGCAGCATCTGAAAGAGTGGGAGAGAGGAGGACACGGGGACAGACAGACAGCAGCATCTAAAAGAGTGGGAGAGAGCAGCACCCGGAGACAGACAGACAGCAGCATCTAAAAGAGTGGGAGAGAGGAAGACCCGGAGACAGACTCACAGCAGCACCTAAAAGAGTGGGAGAGAGGATGACCCGGAGACAGACACACAGCAGCATCTAAAAGACTGGGAGAGAGGAGGACCCGGAGACAGACAGACAGCAGCATCTGAAAGAGTGGGAGAGAGGAGGACACGGGGACAGACAGACAGCAGCATCTAAAAGAGTGGGAGAGAGGAGGACCCGGAGACAGACAGACAGCAGCATCTAAAAGAGCGGGAGAGAGGAGGACCCAGAGACAGACCGTAGCATCTAACAGAGTGGGAGAGAGGAGGACCCGGAGACAGATAGACAGCAGCATCTAAAAGACTTGGAGAGAGGAGCACCCAGAGACAGACAGACAGCAGCATCTAAAAGACCGGGAGAGAGGACGACCCGGAGACAGACAGATAGCAGCATCTAAAAGACTTGGAGAGAGGAGCACCCATAGACAGACAGACAGCAGCATCTAAAAGAATGGGAGAGAGGAGGACCCGGAGACAGACAGACAGCAGCATCTAAAAGAGCGGGAGAGAGGAGGTCCCGGAGTCAGAGCAGCATCTAAAAGAGCGGCAGAGTGGAGGACCTGGAGACAGACAGACGGCAGCATCTAAAATAGTGGGAGAGAGGAGGACGCGGAGACAGTCAGACAGCAGCATCTAAATGAGTGGGAGAGAGGAGGACCCGGAGACAGACAGACAGCTGCATCTTAAAGAGTGGGAGAGAGGAGGACCCGGAGACAGACAGACAGCAGCATCTAAAAGAGTGGGCGAGAGGGGGACGCGGAGACAGACAGACAGCAGCTCCTAAAAGAGTGGGAGTGAGGAGGACCCGGAGACAGACAGACTGAAAGCAGCATCTAAAATAGTGGGAGAGAGGAGGACCCAGAGACAGACAGACAGCAGCATCTAAAAGAGTGGGAGAGAGGAGGACCCAGAGACAGACAGACAGCAGCATCTAAAAGAGTGGGAGAGAGGAGGACCCAGAGACAGACAGACAGCAGCATCTAAAAGAGTGGGAGAGTGGAGGACCCGGAGACAGACAGACACCAGCATCTAAATGAGTGGGCGAGAGCGGGACGCGGAGACAGACAGACGGCAGCACCTAAATGAGTGGGAGAGAGGGGGATTCGGAGACAGACAGACAGCAGCATGTAAAAGAGCGGGAGAGAGGAGGAACGGAGACAGACAGATAGCAGCATCTAAAAGAGCTGGAGGGAGAAGGACCGGAGTCAGAGCAGCATCTAAAAGAGTGGGTGAGAGGAGGACACGGAGGCAGACAGATAGCAGCATCTCAAAGAGTGGGAGAGAGGAGGTCCCGGTGACAGACAGACAGCAGCATCTAAAAGAGCGGGAGAGAGAAGGACCCGGAGACAGACACACAGCAGCATCTAAAAGAGTGGGAGAGAGGAGGTCCCGGAGACAGACAGACAGCAGCATCTAAAAGAGTGGGAGAGAGGAGGACCCGGAGACAGACACACAGCAGCACCTAAAAGAGTGGGAGAGAGGAGGACCCGGAGACAGACAGACAGCAGCATCTAAAAGAGCGGGAGAGAGGAGGATCCGGAGACAGAGCAGCACCTAAAAGTGTGGGAGAGGTGACGACCCGAGACAGACAGACAGCAGCATCTAAAAGGGCGGGAGAGAGGATGACCCACAGACGGACAGACACCAGAATCTAAAGGAGTTGGAGAGAAGAGAGTACAGAGACAGACAGACAGCAGCATCTAAAAGAGTGGGAGAGAGGAGGACCGGAGACAGACAGACAGCAGCATCTAAAAGAGTGGGAAAGAAGAGGACCCGGAGACAGACAGACAGCAGCATGTAAAAGAGCGGGAGAGAGGATGACCCTTAGACAGAGCAGCACCTAAAAGAGTGGGAGAGGTGACGACCCGAGACAGACAGACAGAAGCATCTAAAAGAGTTGGAGAGTGGAGGACCGGAGACAGAGCAGCACCTAAAAGAGTGGGAGAGGTGACGACCCGAGACAGACAGAGAGCAGCATCTAAAAGAGCGGGAGAGAGGATGACCCACAGACAGACAGGCAGCAGAACCTAAAAGAGTGGGAGAGGAGAGGGTACAGAGACAGACAGACAGCAGCATCTAAAAGAGTGGGAGAGCAGAGGGTACAGAGACAGACAGACAGCAGCATCTAAAAGATTGGGAGAGAGGAGGACCGGAGACAGACAGACAGCAGCATCTAAAAGAGTGGGAGAGAGGAGGACCCGGAGACAGACAGACAGCAGCATCTAAAAGAGTGGGACAGGGGAGGACCCGGAGACAGAGCAGCACCTAAAAGAGTGTGAGAGGTGACGACACGAGACAGACAGACAGCAGCATCTAAATGAGCGGGAGAGAGGATGACCCACAGACAGAAAGACAGCATCATCTAAAAGAGTGGGAGAGAGGAGGACCCGGAGACAGACAGACACCAGCATCTAAAAGAGTGGGCGAGAGGGGGATGCGGAGACAGACAGACGGCAGCACCTAAAAGAGTGGGAGAGAGGGGGATTCGGAGACAGACAGACAGCAGCATGTAAAAGAGCGGTAGAGAGGAGGACACTGAGACAGAGTAGCACCTAAAAGAGTGGGACAGGTGACGACCCGAGACAGACAGACAGCAGCATCTAAAAGAGTGGGAGAGAGGAGGAACGGAGACAGACAGATAGCAGCATCTAAAAGAGCTGGAGGGAGAAGGACCGGAGTCAGAGCAGCATCTAAAAGAGTGGGTGAGAGGAGGACACGGAGGCAGCCAGATAGCAGCATCTCAAAGAGTGGGAGAGAGGAGGTCCCGGTGACAGACAGACAGCAGCATCTAAAAGAGCGGGAGAGAGAAGGACCCGGAGACAGACACACAGCAGCATCTAAAAGAGTGGGAGAGAGGAGGTCCCGGAGACAGACAGACAGCAGCATCTAAAAGAGCGGGAGAGAGAAGGACCCGGAGACAGACACACAGCAGCATCTAAAAGAGTGGGAGAGAGGAGGTCCCGGTGACAGACAGACAGCAGCATCTAAAAGAGCGGGAGAGAGAAGGACCCGGAGACAGACACACAGCAGCATCTAAAAGAGTGGGAGAGAGGAGGTCCCGGAGACAGACAGACAGCAGCATCTAAAAGAGTGGGAGAGAGGAGGACCCGGAGACAGACACACAGCAGCACCTAAAAGAGTGGGAGAGAGGAGGACCCGGAGACAGACAGACAGCAGCATCTAAAAGAGCGGGAGAGAGGAGGATCCGGAGACAGAGCAGCACCTAAAAGTGTGGGAGAGGTGACGACCCGAGACAGACAGACAGCAGCATCTAAAAGGGCGGGAGAGAGGATGACCCACAGACGGACAGACACCAGAATCTAAAGGAGTTGGAGAGAAGAGAGTACAGAGACAGACAGACAGCAGCATCTAAAAGAGTGGGAGAGAGGAGGACCGGAGACAGACAGACAGCAGCATCTAAAAGAGTGGGAAAGAAGAGGACCCGGAGACAGACAGACAGCAGCATTTAAAAGAGCGGGAGAGAGGATGACCCTTAGACAGAGCAGAACCTAAAAGAGTGGGAGAGGAGAGGGTACAGAGACAGACAGACAGCAGCATCTAAAAGAGTGGGAGAGCAGAGGGTACAGAGACAGACAGACAGCAGCATCTAAAAGATTGGGAGAGAGGAGGACCGGAGACAGACAGACAGCAGCATCTAAAAGAGTGGGAGAGAGGAGGACCCGGAGACAGACAGACAGCAGCATCTAAATGAGCTGGAGAGAGGGGGACCGGAGACGGAGCATCATCTAAAAGAGTGGGAGAGAGGAGGACACAGAGACAGACGGATAGCAGCATCTAAAAGAGCGGGAGAGAGGAGGACCCAGAGACAGACAGACAGCAGCATCTAAAAGAGTGGGAGAGAGGAGGACCCGGAGACAGACACACAGCAGCATCTAAAAGAGTGAGAGAGTGGAGGACCCGGAGACAGACAGACAGCAGCATCTAAAAGAGTGGGAGAGAGGAGGACCCGGAGACAGACAGACAGCAGCATCTAAAAGAGTGGGACAGGGGAGGACCCGGAGACAGAGCAGCACCTAAAAGAGTGTGAGAGGTGACGACCCGAGACAGACAGACAGCAGCATCTAAAAGAGCGGGAGAGAGGATGATCCACAGACAGACAGACAGCATCATCTAAAAGAGTGGGAGAGAGGAGGACCCGGAGACAGACAGACAGCAGCATCAAAAGAGTGGGCTAGAGGGGGACGCGGAGACAGACAGGCAGCAGCATCTAAAAGAGCGGGAGAGTGTGGGATTCGGAGACAGACAGACAGCAGCATGTAAAAGGGCGGTAGAGAGGAGGACCCTGAGACAGAGTAGCACCTAAAAGAGTGGGACAGGTGACGACCCGAGACAGACAGACATCAGCATCTAAAAGAGTGGGAGAGAGGAGGACCGGAGACAGACAGATAGCACCATCTAAAAGAGCTGGAGGGAGAAGGACCGGAGTCAGAGCAGCATCTAAAAGAGTGGGAGAGAGGAGGACCCGGAGACAGACAGATAGCAGCATCTCAAAGAGTGGGAGAGAGGAGGTCCCGGAGACAGACAGACAGCAGCTTCTAAAAGAGCGGGAGAGAGGAGGACCGGAGACAGACACACAGCAGCATCTAAAAGAGCGGGAGAGAGGAGGACCCGGAGACAGACTGACAGCAGCATCTAAAAGAGTGGGCGAGAGGGGGACGCGGAGACAGACAGACAGCAGCACCTAAAAGAGTGGGAGTGAGGAGGACCCGGAGACAGACAGACTGAAAGCAGCATCTAAAAGAGTGGGAGAGAGGAGGACCCGGAGACAGACAGACAGCAGCATCTAAAAGAGTGGGAGAGAGGAGGACCCGGAGACAGACAGACAGCAGCATCAAAAAGAGTGGGAGAGAGGATGACCCACAGACAGACAGACAGCATCATCTAAAAGAGTGGGAGAGAGGAGGACCCAGAGACAGACAGACACCAGCATCTAAAAGAGTGGGCGAGAGGGGGATTCGGAGACAGACAGACAGCAGCATGTAAAAGAGCGGTAGAGAGGAGGACCCTGAGACAGAGTAGCACCTAAAAGAGTGGGAGAGGTGACGACCCGAGACAGACAGACAGCAGCATCTAAAAGAGTGGGAGAGAGGAGGACCGGAGACAGACAGATAGCAGCATCTAAAAGAGCTGGAGGGAGAAGGACCGGAGTCAGAGCAGCATCTAAAAGACTGGGTGCGAGGAGGACACGGAGGCAGACAGACAGCAGCATCTAAAAGAGTGGGAGAGAAGAGGACCCGGAGAGAGACAGACAGCAGCATCTAAAAGAGTGGGAGAGAGGAGGACCCGGAGACAGACAGACAGCAGCTTCTAAAAGAGCGGGAGAGAGGAGGACACAGAGACAGACAGAGAGCAGCATCTAAAAGAGCGGGAGAGAGGAGGACCCAGAGACAGACAGACAGCAGCTTCTAAAAGGGTGGGAGAGAGGAGGACGTGGAGACAGACAGACAGCAGCATCTAAAAGAGTGGGAGAGAGGAGGACCCGGAGACAGACAGACAGCAGCATCTAAAATAGTGGGAGAGAGGAGGACCCGGAGACAGACAGACAGCAGCATCTAAACGAGTGGGAGAGAGGAGGACCCGGAGACAGACAGACAGCAGCATCTCAAAGAGCGGGAGAGAGGAGGACCCGGAGACAGACAGACAGCAGCATCTAAAAGAGCGGGAGAGAGGAGGTCCCAGAGACAGACAGACAGCAGCATCTAAAAGAGTGGGCGAGAGGGGGACGCGGAGACAGACAGACAGCAGCACCTAAAAGAGTGGGAGAGAGGGGGACCCGGAGACAGACAGACTGAAAGCAGCATCTAAAAGAGCGGGAGAGAGGAGGACCCGGAGACAGACAGACAGCAGCATCTAAAAGAGTGGGAGAGAGGAGGACCCGGAGACAGACAGACAGCAGCATCTAAAAGAGTGGGAGAGAGGAGGACCCGGAGACAGGCAGACAGCAGCATCTAAAAGAGTGGGACGGGGAGGACCCGGAGACAGAGCTGCACCTAAAAGAGTGGGAGAGGTGACGACCCGAGACAGACAGACAGCAGCATCTAAAATAGCGGGAGAGAGGATGACCCACAGACAGACAGACAGCAGAATCTAAAAGAGTGGGAGAGAAGAGGGTACAGAGACAGACAGACAGCAGCATCTAAAAGAGTGGGAGAGAGGAGGACCGGAGACAGACAGACAGCAGCATCTAAATGAGTGGGAGAGAGGAGGACCCGGAGACAGAGAGAAAGCAGCATCTAAAAGAGCGGGAGAGAGGAGGACCCTGAGACAGAGTAGCACCTAAAAGCGTGGGACAGGTGACGACCCGAGACAGACAGACAGCAGCATCTAAAAGAGCAGGAGAGAGGAGGACCGGAGACAGACAGATATCAGCATCTAAAAGAGCTGGAGAGAGAAGGACCGGAGTCAGAGCAGCAACTAAAAGAGTGGGAGAGAGGAGGACCGGAGACAGAGAGACAGCAGCATCAAAAAGAGCAGGAGAGAGGAGGTCCCGGAGACAGACAGACAGCAGCTTCTAAAAGAGCGGGAGAGAGGAGGACCGGAGACAGAGCAGCATCTAAAAGAGTGGGAGAGAGGAGGACACGGAGACAGACAGACAGCAGGTTATAAAAGAGTGGGAGAGAGGAGGACACAGAGCCAGACAGAGAGCAGCATCTAAAAGAGCGGGAGAGAGGAGGACCCAGAGACAGACAGACAGCAGCTTCTAAAAGGGTGGGAGAGAGGAGGACACGGAGACTGACAGACAGCAGCTTATAAAAGAGTGGGAGAGAGGAGGACACAGAGACAGACAGAGAGCAGCATCTAAAAGAGCGGGAGAGAGTAGGACCCAGAGACAGACAGAAGGCAGCTTCTAAAAGGGTGGGAGAGAGGAGGACCCGGAGACAGACAGACAGCAGCATCTAAAAGAGTGGGAGAGAGGAGGACCTGGAGACAGACAGACAGCAGCATCTAAAAGAGTGGGAGAGAGGAGGACCGGGAGACAGAGCAGCATCTAAAAGAGTGGGAGAGAGGAGGACCCGGAGTCAGAGCAGCATCTAAAAGAGTGGGAGAGAGGAGGACCCGGAGACAGACAGACAGCAGCATCTAAAATAGTGGGAGAGAGGAGGACCCGGAGACAGACAGACAGCAGCATCTAAACGAGTGGGAGAGAGGAGGACCCGGAGACAGACAGACAGTAGCATCTAAAAGAGCGGGAGAGAGGAGGACCCGGAGACAGACAGACAGCAGCATCTAAAAGAGCGGGAGAGAGGAGGTCCCAGAGACAGACAGACAGCAGCATCTAAAAGAGTGGGCGAGAGGGGGACGCGGAGACAGACAGACAGCAGCACCTAAAAGAGTGGGAGAGAGGGGGACCCGGAGACAGACAGACTGAAAGCAGCATCTAAAAGAGCGGGAGAGAGGAGGACCCGGAGACAGACAGACAGCAGCATCTAAAAGAGTGGGAGAGAGGAGGACCCGGAGACAGACAGACAGCAGCATCTAAAAGAGTGGGAGAGAGGAGGACCCGGAGACAGATAGACAGTCGCATCTAAAAGAGTGGGAGAGAGGAGGACCCGGAGACAGGCAGACAGCAGCATCTAAAAGAGTGGGACGGGGAGGACCCGGAGACTGAGCTGCACCTAAAAGAGTGGGAGAGGTGACGACCCGAGACAGACAGACAGCAGCATCTAAAATAGCGGGAGAGAGGATGACCCACAGACAGACAGACAGCAGAATCTAAAGAGTGGGAGAGAAGAGGGTACAGAGACAGACAGACAGCAGCATCTAAAAGAGTGGGAGAGAGGAGGACCGGAGACAGACAGACAGCAGCATCTAAATGAGTGGGAGAGAGGAGGACCCGGAGACAGAGAGAAAGCAGCATCTAAAAGAGCGGGAGAGAGGAGGACCCTGAGACAGAGTAGCACCTAAAAGAGTGGGACAGGTGACGACCCGAGACAGACAGACAGCAGCATCTAAAAGAGCAGGAGAGAGGAGGACCGGAGACAGACAGATATCAGCATCTAAAAGAGCTGGAGAGAGAAGGACTGGAGTCAGAGCAGCAACTAAAAGAGTGGGAGAGAGGAGGACCGGAGACAGAGAGACAGCAGCATCAAAAAGAGCGGGAGAGAGGAGGTCCCGGAGACAGACAGACAGCAGCTTCTAAAAGAGCGGGAGAGAGGAGGACCGGAGACATAGCAGCATCTAAAAGAGTGGGAGAGAGGAGGACACGGAGACAGACAGACAGCAGGTTATAAAAGAGTGGGAGAGAGGAGGACACAGAGCCAGACAGAGAGCAGCATCTAAAAGAGCGGGAGAGAGGAGGACCCAGAGACAGACAGACAGCAGCTTCTAAAAGGGTGGGAGAGAGGAGGACACGGAGACTGACAGACAGCAGCTTATAAAAGAGTGGGAGAGAGGAGGACACAGAGACAGACAGAGAGCAGCATCTAAAAGAGCGGGAGAGAGGAGGACCCAGAGACAGACAGAAGGCAGCTTCTAAAAGGGTGGGAGAGAGGAGGACGTGGAGACAGACAGACAGCAGCATCTAAAAGAACGGGAGAGACGGGGACGCGGAGACACACAGACAGCAGCATCTAAAAGAGTGGGAGAGAGGAGGACCCGGAGACAGACAGACAGCAGCATCTAAATGAGCGGGAAAGTGGACGACCCTGAGTCAAACAGACAGCACCATCTAAAAGAGCGGGAGAGAGATGGACCCGGTGACTGACACACAGCAGCATCTAAAAGAGTGGGAGAGAGGAGGACCTGGACACAGACACACAGCAGCATTTAAAAGAGTGGGAGAGAGGAGGACCCAGAGACAGACAGACAGCAGCATCTAAAAGAGTGGGAGAGAGGGGGACCCGGGGACAGACATGCAGCAGCTTCTAAAAGAGCGGGAGAGAGGAGGACCCGGAGACAGAGCAGCACCTAAAAGTGTGGGAGAGGTGACAACCCGAGACAGACAGACAGCAGCATCTAAAAGAGCGGGAGAGAGGATGACCCACAGACGGACAGACACCAGAATCTAAAAGAGTTGGAGAGAAGAGGGTACAGAGACAGACAGACAGCAGCATCTAAAAGAGTGGGAGAGAGGAGGACCCGGAGACAGACAGACAGCAGCATCTAAAAGAGTGGGAGAGAGGAGGACCCGGAGACAGATAGACAGCAGCATCTAAAAGAGTGGGAGAGAGGAGGACCCGGAGACAGGCAGACAGCAGCATCTAAAAGAGTGGGACGGGGAGGACCCGGAGACAGAGCAGCACCTAATAGAGTGGGAGAGGTGACGACCCGAGACAGACAGACAGCAGCATCTAAAAGAGCGGGAGAGAGGATGACCCACAGACAGACAGACAGCAGAATCTAAAGGAGTGGGAGAGAAGAGGTTACAGAGACAGACAGACAGCAGCATCTAAAAGAGTGGGAGAGAGGAGGACCGGAGACAGACAGACAGCAGCATCTACATGAGTGGGAGAGAGGAGGACCCGGAGACAGAGAGAAAGCAGCATCTAAAAGAACGGGAGAGAGGAGGACCCTGAGACAGAGTAGCACCTAAAAGCGTGGGACAGGTGATGACCCGAGACAGACAGACAGCAGCATCTAAAAGAGCGGGAGAGAGGAGGACCGGAGACAGACAGATATCAGCATCTAAAAGAGCTGGAGAGAGAAGGACCGGAGACAGAGCAGCATCTAAAAGAGTGGGAGAGAGGAGGACACGGAGACAGACAGACAGCAGCATCTAAAAGAGCGGGAGAGAGGAGGTCCCGGAGACTGACAGACAGCAGCTTCTAAAAGAGCGGGAGAGAGGAGGACCGGAGTCAGAGCAGCATCTAAAAGAGTGGGAGAGAGGAGGACACGGAGACAGACAGACAGCAGCATGTAATAGAGCGGGAGAGAGGATGACCCTTAGACAGAGCAGCACCTAAAAGAGTGGGCGAGGTGACGACCCGAGACAGACGGACAGACAGCAGCATCTAAAAGAGTTGGAGAGAGGAGAACGGGAGACAGCCGGCACCTAAAAGAGTGGGAGAGGTGACGACCCGAGACAGACAGACAGCAGCATCTAAAAGAGCGGGAGAGAGGAGGACCCGGAGGCAGATAGACAGCTGATTCTAAACGAGTGGGAGAGAGGCGGACACAGAGAAAGACAGAGAGCAGCATCTAAAAGAGCGGGAGAGAGGAGGACCCGGAGACAGACAGACAGCAGTTTCTAAAAGAGTGGGAGAGAGGAGGACGCGGAGAGAGACAGACAGCAGCATCTAAAAGAGCGGGAGAGAGGGGGACGTGGAGACAGACAGACTGCTGCATCTAAAAGAGTGGGAGAGAGGAGGACACAGAAACAGACAGACAGCAGCATCTAAAAGAGTGGGAGAGAGGAGTACCCGGAGACAGACAGACAGCAGCATCTAAAAGAGTGGGATAGAGGAGGACCCGGAGTCAGACAGACATCAGCATCTAAAAAAGCGGGAGAGAGGAGGGCCCGGAGACAGACAGACAGCAGCATCTAAAAGAGCGGGAGGGAGGAGGGCGTTGGGACAGACAGGCAGCAGCATCTAAAAGAGTGGGAGAGAAGAGGACCCGGAGACAGAGCAGCGCCTAAAAGAGTGGGAGAGGTGATGACCCGAGACAGACAGACAGCTGCATCTAAAAGAGCGGGAGAGAGGAGGAGACGGACAGCAGCATCTAAAAGAGTGGGAGAGAGGATGACCCACAGACAGACAGGCAGCACCATCTAAATGAGTGGGAGAGAGGGGGACCCGGAGACAGACAGGCAGCAGAATCTGAAAGAGTGGGAGAGAAGAGGACCCGGAGACAGACAGACAGCAGCATCTAAAAGAGCGGGAGGGAGGAGGACCCGGAGACAGACAGAAAGCAGCATCTAAAAGAGCGGGAGAGTGGAGGACCTGGAGACAGAGCAGCACCTAAAAGAGTGGGACAGAGCAGGACCCGAGACAGACAGACAGCCGCATCTAAAAGAGTGGGAGAGAGGAGGACGCGGAGACAGACAGACAGCAGCATCTAAAAGAGTGGGAGAGAGGAGGACCCGGAGACAGACAGACAGGAGCATCTAAAAGAGCGGGAGAGAGGAGGACCCGGAGACAGACAGACAGCAGCATCTAAAAGAGTGGGAGAGAGGGGGACGCGGAGACAGAAAGACAGCAGCACCTAAAAGAGTGGGAGAGAGGGGTACCCGGAGACAGAGCAGCACCTAAAAGAGTGAGAGAGAGGAGGACCCGAGACAGACAGACAGCAGCACCTAAAAGAGTGGGAGAGTGGAGGATGCGGAGACAGACAGACAGCAGCATCTAAAAGAGTGGGAGAGAGGAGGACCCGGAGACAGACAGACAGCAGCATCTAAACGAGTGGGAGAGAGGAGTACCCGGAGACAGACAGACAGCAGCATCTAAAAGAGTGGGAGAGTGGAGGATGCGGAGACAGACAGACAGCAGCATCTAAAAGAGTGGGAGAGAGGAGGACCCGGAGAAAGACAGACAGCAGCATCTAAAAGAGTGGGAGAGAGGAGGACCCGGAGACAGACAGACAGCAGCATCTAAAAGAGCTGGAGAGAGGAGGACCGGAGACAGAGCAGCACCTAAAAGAGTGGGAGAGGTGACGACCCAAGACAGACAGACAGCAGCCTCTAAAAGAGCAGGAGAGAGGAGGACCCGGAGACAGACAGACAGCAGCATCTAAAAGAGTGGGAGAGAGGCGGACCCGGAGACAGATAGACAGCTGCTTCTAAAAGATTGGGAGAGAGGAGGACGTGGAGAGAGACAGACAGCAGCATCTAAAAGAGCGGGAGAGAGGTGGACGCGGAGACAGACAGACAGCAGCATTTAAAAGAGTGGGAGAGAGGAGGACACAGAAACAGACAGACAGCAGCATCTAAAAGAGTGGGAGAGAGGAGTACCCGGAGACAGACAGACAGCAGCATCTAAAAGAGCGGGAGAGTGGACGACCCGGAGTTAGACAGACAGCAGCATATAAAAGAGCGGGAGAGAGGAGGGCCCGGAGACAGACTGAAAGCAGCATATAACAGAGCGGGAGGGAGGAGGGCATGGGGACAGACAGACAGCAGCATCTAAAAGAGTGGGAGAGAGCAGCACCCTGAGACACACAGACAGGAGCATCTTAAAGAGTTGGAGAGAAGAGGACCCGGAGACAGAGCAGCGCCTAAAAGAGTGGGAGAGGTGATGACCCGAGACAGACAGACAGCTGCATCTAAAAGAGCGGGAGAGAGGAAGAGACGGACAGCAGCATCTAATAGAGTGGGAAAGAGGGGGACGCGGAGACAGACAGACAGCAGCATATAAAAGAGTGGGAGAGAGGAGGACCCGGAGACAGACAGACAGCAGCACCTAAAGGAGCGGGAGAGAGGCGGACACAGAGACAGACAGACACCAGCATCTAAAAGAGTGGGAGAGAGGAGGACCGGAGACAGAGAGACAGCAGCATCTAAAAGAGCGGGAGAGAGGAGGACCCAGAGGCAGACAGACAGCCGCATGAAAAAGAGCGGGAGAGAGGAGGACCCTGAGACAGAGCAGCACCTAATAGAGTGGGAGAGGTGACGACCCGAGACAGACAGACAGCAGCATCTAAAAGTTTTGGAGAGAGGAGGACCGGAGACAGAGCAGCACCTAAAAGAGTGGGAGAGGTGACGACCTGAGACAGACAGACAGCTTCATCTAAAAGAGCGGGAGAGAGGAGGACCCGGAGACAGATAGACAGCCGCTTCTAAAAGAGCGGGAGAGAGGAGGACACAGAGAAAGACAGATAGCAGCATCGAAAAGAGCTGGAGAGAGGAGGACCGGAGACAGAGCAGCACCTAAAAGAGTGGGAGAGGTGACGACCCGAGACAGACAGACAGCAGCATCTAAAAGAGCGGGAGAGAGGAGGACACGGAGACAGACAGATAGCAGCATCTAAAATAGCGGGAGAGAGGAGGTCCCGGAGACAGACAGACAGCAGCTTCTAAAAGAGCGGGAGAGAGGAGGACCCGGAGACAGACAGAAAGCAGCATATAAAAGAGTGGGAGAGAGGAGGACCCGGAGACAGACAGACAGCAGCACCTAAAGGAGCGGGAGAGAGGCGGACACAGAGACAGACAGACACCAGCATCTTAAAGAGTGGGAGAGAGGAGGACCGGAGACAGACAGACAGCAGCATCTAAAAGAGCGGGAGAGAGGAGGACCCGGAGGCAGACAGAAAGCAGCATGTAAAAGAGCGGGAGAGAGGAGGACCCTGAGACAGAGCAGCACCTAAAAGAGTGGGAGAGGTGACGACCCGAGACAGACAGACAGCAGCATCTAAAAGTGTTGGAGAGAGGATGACCGGAGACAGAGCAGCACCTAAAAGAGTGGGAGAGGTGACGACCTGAGACAGACAGACAGCAGCATCTAAAAGTGCGGGAGAGAGGAGGACCCGGAGACAAATAGACAGCTGCTTCTAAAAGAGCGGGAGAGAGGAGGACACAGAGAAAGACAGATAGCAGCATCTAAATGAGCTGGAGAGAGGCGGACACAGAGACAGACAGACACCAGCATCTTAAAGAGTGGGAGAGAGGAGGTCCCGGAGACAGACAGACAGCAGCATCTTAAAGAGCGGGAGAGTGGAGGACACAGAGACAGACAGAAAGCGGCATCTAAAAGAGCGGGAGAGAGGAGGACCCGGAGTCAGAGCAGCATCTAAAAGAGTGGGAGAGAGGAGGACTCGGAGACTGACAGACAGCAGCATCTAAAAGAGCGGGAGAGAGGAGGACTCGGAGACAGACAGACAGTAGCATCTAAAAGAGCGTGAGATAGGAGGACCCCGAGACAGTTAGATGGCAGCATCTAAAAGAGTGGGAGAGAAGAGGACCCGGAGGCAGACAGACAGCAGGATCTAAAAGAGCGGGAGAGAGGAGGACCCGGAGACAGACAGACAGCATCTAAAAGAGCGGGAGAGAGGAGGACACAGAGACAGACAAACAGCAGCATCTAAAAGAGCGGGAGAAAGGAGGACCCGGAGACAGAGCAGCATCTAAAAGAGCGGGAAAGTGGTCGACCCAGAGTCAGACAGACAGCAGCATCTAAAAGAGCGGGAGAGAGGAGGACCCGGAGACAGACAGACAGCAGCATCTAAAAGAGCGGGAGAGAGGAGGATTCGGAGACAGACAGACAGCAGCATCTAAAAGAGTTGGAGAGAGGAGGACCCGGAGTCAGACAGACAGCAGCATCTAAAAAAGCGGGAGGGAGGAGGGCGTGGGGACAGACAGGCAGCAGCATGTAAATGAGCGGGAGAGAAGGGTACACGGAGACAGAGCAGCGCCTAAAAGTGTGGGAGAGGTGATGACCCGAGACAGACAGACAGCTGCATCTAAAAGAACGGGAGAGAAGAGGAGACGGACAGCAGCATCTACAAGAGTGGGAGAGAGGATGACCCACAGACAGACAGGCAGCAGCGTCTAAAAGAGCGGGAGAGAGGAGGACCCGGAGACAGACAGCGGCATCTAAAAGAGTGGGAGAGAAGGGGACCCGGAGACAGACAGACAGGCAGCAGAAACTAAAAGAGTGGGAGAGAAGAGGACCCGGAGACAGACTGAGAGCAGCACATAAAACAGTGGGAGAGAGGAGGTCCCGGAGACAGACAGACAGCAGCTTCTAAAAGAGCGGGAGAGAGGAGGGCGTGGAGACAGACAGAAAGCAGCATCTAAAAGAGCGGGAGAGTGGAGGACCCGGAGACAGAGCAGCACCTAAAAGAGTGGGAGAGAGGAGGACCCGAGAGAGACAGACAGCAGCATCTAAAAGAGTGGGAGAGAGGAGGACGCGGAGACAGACAGACAGCAGCATCTAAAAAAGCGGGAGAGAGGAGGGCCCGGAGACAGACAGACAGCAGCACCTAAAAGAGCGGGAGGGAGGAGGGCGTGGGGACAGACAGGCAGCAGCATCTAAAAGAGTGGGAGAGAAGAGGACCCGTAGACAGAGCAGCGCCTAAAAGAGTGGGAGAGGTGATGACCCGAGACAGACAGACAGCTGCATCTAAAAGAGTGGGAGAGAGGATGACCCACAGAGAGACAGGCAGCACCATCTAAAAGAGCGGGAGAGAGGGGGACCCGGAGACAGACAGACAGGCAGCAAAATCTAAAAGAGTGGGAGAGAAGAGGACCCGGAGACAGACAGAGAGCAGCACGTAAAAGAGTGGGAGAGAGGTGGACCCGGAGACAGACAGACAGCAGCTTCTAAAAGAACGGGAGAGAGGAGGACCCGGAGACAGACAGAATGCAGCATCTAAAAGAGCGGGAGAGTGGAGGACCCGGATACAGAGCAGCACCTAAAAGAGTGGGAGAGAGGAGGACCCAAGACAGACAGACAGCAGCATCTAAAAGAGTGGGAGAGAGGAGGACGCGGAGACAGACAGACAGCAGCATCTAAAAGAGCGGGAGAGAGGAGGACCCGGAGACAGACAGACAGCAGCATCTAAAAGAGTGGGAGAGAGGGGGACGCAGAGACAGACAGACAGCAGCACCTAAAAGAGTGGGAGAGAGGGGGACGCGGAGACAGAGCAGCACCTAAAAGAGTGGGAGAGAGGAGGACCCGAGACAGACAGACAGCAGCATCTAAAAGAGTGGGAGAGTGGAGGATGCGGAGACAGACAGACAGCAGCATCTAAAAGAGTGGGAGAGAGGAGGACCCGGAGACAGACAGACAGCAGCATCTAAAAGAGTGGGAGAGAGGAGGACCCGGAGACAGACAGACAGCAGCATCTAAAAGAGTGGGAGAGAGGAGGACCCGGAGTCAGTCAGACAGCAGCATCTAAAAAAGCGGGAGAGAGGAGGGCGTGGGAACAGACAGGCAGCAGCATCTAAAAGAGTGGGAGAGAAGAGAACCCGGAGACAGAGCAGCGCCTAAAAGAGTGGGAGAGGTGATGACCCGAGACAGACAGACAGCTGCATCTAAAAGAGCGGGAGAGAGGAGGAGACGGACAGCAGCATCTAAAAGAGTGGGAGAGAGGATGACCCACAGACAGACAGGCAGCAGCATCTAAAAGAGTGGGAGAGAGGAGGACCCGGAGACAGACAGACAGCAGCTTCTAAAAGAGCGGGAGAGAGGAGGACCCGGAGACAGAGCAGCACCTAAAAGAGTGGGAGAGAGGAGGACCGGAGACAGACAGACAGCAACATCTAAAAGAGTGGGAGAGTGGAGGATGCGGAGACAGGCAGACAGCAGCATCTAAAAGAGTATGAGAGAGGAGGACCCGGAGACAGACAGACAGCAGCATCTAAAAGTGTGGGAGAGAGGAGGACCCGGAGACAGACAGACAGCAGCATCTAAAAGAGCGGGAGAGAGGAGGACACAGAGACAGACAGACAGCAGCATCTAAAAGAGTGGGAGAGAGGAGGACCCGGAGACAGACAGACAGCAGCATCTAAAAGAGTGGGAGAGAAGAGGACCCGGAGACAGACAGACAACAGCATGTAAAAGAGCTGGAGAGAGGAGGACCCAGAGACAGAGCAGCAGCTAAAACAATGGGAGTGGTGACGATCCGAGACAGACAGACAGCAGCATCTAAAGGAGCTGGAGAGAGGAGGAACGGAGACAGAGCAGCACCTAAAAGAGTGGGAGAGGTGACGACCCAAGACAGACAGACAGCAGCATCTAAAAGAGTGGGAGAGAGGCGGACCCGGAGACAGACAGCAGCTTCTAAAAGAGTGGGAGAGAGGAGGACCCGGAGACAGATAGACAGCTGCTTCTAAAAGAGTGGGAGAGAGGAGGACGTGGAGAGAGACAGACAGCAGCATCTAAAAGAATGGGGGAGAGGAGGAAACGGAAACAGACAGACAGCAGCATCTAAAAGAGTGGGAGAGAGGAGTACCCGGAGACAGACAGACAGCAGCATCTAAAAGAGCGGGAGGGAGGAGGGCGTGGGGACAGACAGGCAGCAGCATCTAAAAGAGTGGGAGAGAGGAGTACGCGGAGACAGACAGAAAGCAGCATCTAATAGAGTGGGAGAGAGCAGCACCCTGAGACACACAGACAGGAGCATCTAAAAGAGCTGGAGAGAAGAAGACCCGTAGACAGAGCAGCGCCTAAAAGAATGGGAGAGGTGATGACCCGAGACAGACAGACAGCTGCATCTAAAAGAGCGGGAGAGAGGAAGAGACGGACAGCAGCATCTAATAGAGTGGGAAAGAGGGGGACGCGGAGACAGACAGACAGCAGCATCTAAAAGAGCGGGAGAGAGGAGGACCCGGAGACAGACAGAAAGCAGCATATTAAAGAGTGGGAGAGAGGAGGACCCGGAGACAGACAGACAGACAGCAGCACCTAAAGGAGCGGGAGAGAGGCGGACACAGAGACAGACAGACACCAGCATCTAAAAGAGTGGGAGAGAGGGGGACGCGGAGACAGAGCAGCACCTAAAAGAGTGGGAGAGAGGAGGACCCGGAGACAGATAGACAGCTGCTTCTAAAAGAGTGGGAGAGAGGAGGACGTGGAGAGAGACAGACAGCAGCATCTAAAAGAATGGGGGAGAGGAGGACACAGAAACAGACAGACAGCAGCATCTAAAAGAGTGGGAGAGAGGAGTACCCGGAGACAGACAGACAGCAGCATCTAAAAGAGCGGGAGGGAGGAGGGCGTGGGGACAGACAGGCAGCAGCATCTAAAAGAGTGGGAGAGAGGAGTATGCGGAGACAGACAGAAAGCAGCATCTAATAGAGTGGGAGAGAGCAGCACCCTGAGACACACAGACAGGAGCATCTAAAAGAGTTGGAGAGAAGAGGACCCGGAGACAGAGCAGCGCCTAAAAGAGTGGGAGAGGTGATGACCCGAGACAGACAGACAGCTGCATCTAAAAGAGCGGGAGAGAGGAAGAGACGGACAGCAGCATCTAATAGAGTGGGAAAGAGGGGGACGCGGAGACAGACAGACAGCAACATCTAAAAGAGCGGGAGAGAGGAGGACCCGGAGACAGACAGACAGCAGCACCTAAAGGAGCGGGAGAGAGGCGGACACAGAGACAGACAGACACCAGCATCTAAAAGAGTGGGAGAGAGGAGGACCGGAGACAGACAGACAGCAGCATCTAAAAGAGCGGGAGAGAGGAGGACCCGGAGGCAGACAGACAGCAGCATCTAAAAGTGTTGGAGAGAGGAGGACCGGAGACAGAGCCGCACCTAAAAGAGTGGGAGAGGTGACGACCTGAGGCAGACAGACAGCAGCATCTAAAAGAGCGGGAGAGAGGAGGGCCCGGAGACAGATAGACAGCTGCTTCTAAAAGAGCGGGAGAGAGGAGGACACAGAGAAAGACAGATAGCAGCATCTAAAAGAGCTGTAGAGAGAGGAGGACCGGAGACAGAGCAGCACCTAAAAGAGTGGGAGAGGTGACGACCCGAGACAGACAGACAGCAGCATCTAAAAGAGCGGGAGAGAGGAGGACACGGAGACAGACAGATAGCAGCATCTAAAGTAGCGGGAGAGAGTAGGCCCCGGAGACAGACAGACAGCAGCTTCTAAAAGAGCGGGAGAGAGGAGGTCCCGGAGACAGACAGAGAGCAGCATCTTAAAGAGCGGGAGAGTGGAGGACACAGAGACAGACAGAAAGCGGCATCTAAAAGAGCGGGAGAGAGGAGGACCCGGAGTCAGAGCAGCATCTAAAAGAGTGGGAGAGAGGAGGACTCGGAGACAGACAGACAGCAGCATCTAAAAGAGCGGGAGAGAGGAGGACTCGGAGACAGACAGACAGCAGCATCTAAAAGAGGGTGAGATAGGAGGACCCGGAGACAGTTAGATGGCAGCATCTAAAAGAGTGGGAGAGAGGAGCACCCGGAGACAGACAGACAGCATCTAAAAGAGCGGGAGAGAGGAGGACACAGAGACAGACAAACAGCAGCATCTAAAAGAGCGGGAGAAAGGAGGACCCGGAGACAGAGCAGCATCTAAAAGAGCGGGAAAGTGTACGACCCAGAGTCAGACAGACAGCAGCATCTAAAAGAGCGGGAGAGAGGAGGACCCGGAGACAGACAGACAGCAGCATCTAAAAGAGCGGGAGAGAGGAGGATTCGGAGACAGACAGACAGCAGCATCTAAAAGAGTGGGAGAGAGGAGGACCCGGAGTCAGACAGACAGCAGCATCTAAAAGAGTGGGAGAGAGGAGGACGCGGAGACAGACAGACAGCAGCATCTAAAAGAGCGGGAGAGAGGAGGACCCGGAGACAGACAGACAGCAGCATCTAAAAGAGTGGGAGAGAGGGGGACGCAGAGACAGACAGACAGCAGCACCTAAAAGAGTGGGAGAGAGGGTGACGCGGAGACAGAGCAGCACCTAAAAGAGTGGGAGAGAGGAGGACCGAGACAGACAGACAGCAGCATCTAAAAGAGTGGGAGAGTGGAGGATGCGGAGACAGACAGACAGCAGCATCTAAAAGAGTGGGAGAGAGGAGGACCCGGAGACAGACAGACAGCAGCATCTAAAAGAGTGGGAGAGAGGAGTACCCGGAGACAGACAGGCAGCAGCATCTAAAAGAGTGGGAGAGAGGAGGACCCGGAGTCAGTCAGACAGCAGCATCTAAAAAAGCGGGAGAGAGGAGGGCCCAGAGACAAACAGACAGCAGCATCTAAAAGAGCGGGAGGGAGGAGGGCGTGGGGACAGACAGGCAGCAGCATCTAAAAGAGTGGGAGAGAAGAGAACCCGGAGACAGAGCAGCACCTAAAAGAGTAGGAGAGGTGATGACCCGAGACAGACAGACAGCTGCATCTAAAAGAGCGGGAGTGAGGAGGAGACGGACAGCAGCATCTAAAAGAGTGGGAGAGAGGATGACCCACAGACAGACAGGCAGCAGCATCTAAAAGAGTGGGAGAGAGGGGGACCCGGAGACAGACAGACAGGCAGCAGAATCTAAAAGAGTGGGAGAGAAGAGGACCCGGAGAGAGACAGAGAGCAGCACATAAAAGAGTGGGAGAGAGGAGGACCCGGAGACAGACAGACAGCAGCTTCTAAAAGAGCGGGAGAGAGGAGGACCCGGAGACAGAGCAGCACCTAAAAGAGTGGGAGAGAGGAGGACCCGAGACAGACAGACAGCAGCATCTAAAAGAGTGGGAGAGTGGAGGATGCGGAGACAGACAGACAGCAGCATCTAAATGAGTGGGAGAGAGGAGGACCCGGAGACAGACAGACAGCAGCATCTAAAAGAGTGGGAGAGAGGAGGACCCGGAGACAGACAGACAGCAGCATCTAAAAGAGCGGGAGAGAGGAGGACACAGAGACAGACAGACAGCAGCATCTAAAAGAGTGGGAGAGAGGAGGACCCGGAGACAGACAGACAGCAGCATCTAAAAGAGTGTGAGAGAAGAGGACCCGGAGACAGACAGACAACAGCATGTAAAAGAGCGGGAGAGAGGAGGACCCTGAGACAGAGCAGCAGCTAAAAGAATGGGAGTGGTGACGACCCGAGACAGACAGACAGCAGCATCTAAAAGAGCAGGAGAGAGGAGGACCCGGAGACAGACAGACAGCAGCATCTAAAAGCGTGGGGAGAGGCGGACCCGGAGACAGACAGCAGCTTCTAAAAGAGTGGGAGAGAGGAGGACCCGGAGACAGATAGACAGCTGCTTCTAAAAGAGTGGGAGAGAGGAGGACGTGGAGAGAGACAGACAGCAGCATCTAAAAGAATGGGAGAGAGGAGGACACAGAAACAGACAGACAGCAGCATCTAAAAGAGTGGGAGAGAGGAGTACCCGGAGACAGACAGACAGCAGCATCTAAAAGAGCGGGAGGGAGGAGGGCGTGGGGACAGACAGGCAGCAGCATCTAAAAGAGTGGGAGAGAGGAGTACGCGGAGACAGACAGAAAGCAGCATCTAATAGAGTGGGAGAGAGCAGCACCCTGAGACACACAGACAGGAGCATCTAAAAGAGTTGGAGAGAAGAGGACCCGGAGACAGAGCAGCGCCTAAAAGAATGGGAGAGGTGATGACCCAAGATAGACAGACAGCTGCATCTAAAAGAGCGGGAGAGAGGAAGAGACGGACAGCAGCATCTAATAGAGTGGGAAAGAGGGGGACGCGGAGACAGACAGACAGCAGCATCTAAAAGAGCGGGAGAGAGGAGGACCCGGAGACAGACAGAAAGCAGCATATAAAAGAGTGGGAGAGAGGAGGACCGGAGACAGAGCCGCACCTAAAAGAGCGGGAGAGGTGACGACCTGAGACAGACAGACAGCAGCATCTAAAAGAGCGGGAGAGAGGAGGACCCGGAGACAGATAGACAGCTGCTTCTAAAAGAGCGGGAGAGAGGAGGACACAGAGAAAGACAGATAGCAGCATCTAAAAGAGCTGGAGAGAGGAGGACCGTAGACAGAGCAGCACCTAAAAGAGTGGGAGAGGTGACGACCCGAGACAGACAGACAGCAGCATCTAAAAGAGCGGGAGAGAGGAGGACACGGAGACAGACAGATAGCAGCATCTAAAGTAGCGGGAGAGAGGAGGTCCCGGAGACAGACAGACAGCAGCTTCTACAAGAGCGGGAGAGAGGAGGTCCCGGAGACAGACAGAGAGCAGCATCTTAAAGAGCGGGAGAGTGGAGGACACAGAGACAGACAGAAAGCGGCATCTAAAAGAGCGGGAGAGAGGAGGACCCGGAGTCAGAGCAGCATCTAAAAGAGTGGGAGAGAGGAGGACTCGGAGACAGACAGACAGCAGCATCTAAAAGAGCGGGAGAGAGGAGGACTCGGAGACAGACAGACAGCAGCATCTAAAAGAGCGTGAGATAGGAGGACCCGGAGACAGTTAGATGGCAGCATCTAAAAGAGTGGGAGAGAGGAGCACCCGGAGACAGACAGACAGCAGCACCTAAAGGAGCGGGAGAGAGGCGGACACAGAGACAGACAGACACCAGCATCTAAAAGAGTGGGAGAGAGGAGGACCGGAGACAGACAGAGAGCAGCATCTAAAAGAGCGGGAGAGAGGAGGACCCGGAGGCAGACAGACAGCAGCATGTAAAAGAGCGGGAGAGAGGAGGACCCTGAGACAGAGCAGCACCTAAAAGAGTGGGAGAGGTGACGACCCGAGACAGACAGACAGCAGCATCTAAAAGTGTTGGAGAGAGGAGGACCGGAGACAGAGCCGCACCTAAAAGAGTGGGAGAGGTGACGACCTGAGACAGACAGACAGCAGCATCTAAAAGAGCGGGAGAGAGTAGGACCTGGAGACAGATAGACAGCTGCTTCTAAAAGAGCGGGAGAGAGGAGGACACAGAGAAAGACAGATAGCAGCATCTAAAAGAGCTGGAGAGAGGAGGACCGGAGACAGAGCAGCACCTAAAAGAGTGGGAGAGGTGACGACCCGAGACAGACAGACAGCAGCATCTAAAAGAGCGGGAGAGAGGAGGACACGGAGACAGACAGATAGCAGCATCTAAAGTAGCGGGAGAGAGGAGGTCCCGGAGACAGACAGACAGCAGCTTCTACAAGAGCGGGAGAGAGGAGGTCCCGGAGACAGACAGAGAGCAGCATCTTAAAGAGCGGGAGAGTGGAGGACACAGAGACAGACAGAAAGCGGCATCTAAAAGAGCGGGAGAGAGGAGGACCCGGAGTCAGAGCAGCATCTAAAAGAGTGGGAGAGAGGAGGACTCGGAGACAGACAGACAGCAGCATCTAAAAGAGCGTGAGATGGGAGGACCCGGAGACAGTTAGATGGCAGCATCTAAAGAGTGGGAGAGAGGAGCACCCGGAGACAGACAGACAGCATCTAAAAGAGCGGGAGAGAGGAGGACACAGAGACAGACAAACAGCAGCATCTAAAAGAGCGGGAGAAAGGAGGACCCGGAGACAGAGCAGCATCTAAAAGTGCGGGAAAGTGGACGACCCAGAGTCAGACAGACAGCAGCATCTAAAAGAGCGGGAGAGAGGAGGACCCGGAGACAGACAGACAGCAGCATCTAAAAGAGCGGGAGAGAGGAGGATTCGGAGACAGACAGACAGCAGCATCTAAAAGAGTGGGAGAGAGGAGGACCCGGAGTCAGAAAGACAGCAGCATCTAAAAAAGCGGGAGGGAGGAGGGCGTGGGGACAGTCAGGCAGCAGCATGTAAAAGAGCGGGAGAGAAGAGTACGCGGAGACAGAGCAGCGCCTAAAAGAGTGGGAGAGGTGATGACCCGAGACAGACCGACAGCTGCATCTAAAAGAGCGGGAGAGAAGAGGAGACGGACAGCAGCATCTAAAAGAGTGGGAGAGAGGATGACCCACAGACAGACAGGCAGCAGAATCTAAAAGAGCGGGAGAGAGGAGGACCCGGAGACAGACAGAGAGCAGCACATAAAACAGTGGGAGAGAGGAGGTCCCGGAGACAGACAGACAGCAGCTTCTAAAAGAGCGGGAGAGAGGAGGACCCGGAGACAGACAGAAAGCAGCATCTAAAAGAGCAGGAGAGTGGAGGACCCGGAGAGAGAGCAGCATCTAAAAGAGTGGGAGAGAGGAGGACCCGAGACAGACAGACAGGAGCATCTAAAAGAGTGGGAGAGAGGAGGAGGCGGAGACAGACAGACAGCAGCATCTAAAAGAGTGGGAGAGAGGAGGACCCGGAGACAGACAGACAGGAGCATCTAAAAGAGGGGGAGAGAGGAGGACCCGGAGACAGACAGACAGCAGCATCTAAAAGAGTGGGAGAGAGGGGGACGCGGAGACAGACAGACAGCAGCACCTAAAAGAGTGGGAGAGAGGGGGACCCGGAGACAGAGCAGCACCTAAAAGAGTGGGAGAGAGGAGGACCCGAGACAGACAGACAGCAGCATCTAAAAGAGTGGGAGAGTGGAGGATGCGGAGACAGACAGACAGCAGCATCTGAAAGAGTGGGAGAGAGGCGGACCCGGAGACAGACAGCAGCTTCTAAAAGAGTGGGAGAGAGGAGGACCCGGAGACAGATAGACAGCTGCTTCTAAAAGAGTAGGAGAGAGGAGGACGTGGAGAGAGACAGACAGCGGCATCTAAAAGAGTGGGAGAGAGGAGGACACAGAAACAGACAGACAGCAGCATCTAAAAGAGTGGGAGAGAGGGGTACCCGGAGACAGACAGACAGCAGCATCTGAAAGAGCGGGAGAGTGGACGACCCGGAGTTAGACAGACAGCAGCATCTAAAAGAGCGGGAGAGAGGAGGGCCCGGAGACAGACAGACAGCAGCATATAAAAGAGCGGGAGGGAGGAGGGCGTGGGGACAGACAGAAAGCAGCATCTAAAAGAGTGGGAGAGAGGAGTACGCGGAGACAGACAGAAAGCAGCATCTAATAGAGTGGGAGAGAGCAGCACCCTGAGACACACAGACAGAAGCATCTAAAACAGTTGGAGAGAAGAGAACCCGGAGACAGAGCAGCGCCTAAAAGAGTGGGAGAGGTGATGACCCGAGACAGACAGACAGCTGCATCTAAAAGAGCGGGAGAGAGGAAGAGACGGACAGCAGCATCTAATAAAGTGGGAAAGAGGGGGACGCGGAGACAGACAGACAGCAGCACCTAAAGGAGCGGGAGAGAGGCGGACACAGAGACAGACAGACACCAGCATCTAAAAGAGTGGGAGAGAGGAGGACCGGAGACAGACAGACAGCAGCATCTAAAAGAGCGGGAGAGAGGAGGACCCGGAGGCAGACAGACAGCAGCATGTAAAAGAGCGGGAGAGAGGAGGACCCTGAGACAGAGCAGCACCTAAAAGAGTGGGAGAGGTGACGACCCGAGACAGACAGACCGCTGCATCTAAAAGAGCGGGAGAGAGGAGGACCCGGAGACAGATAGACAGCTGCTTCTAAAAGAGTGGGAGAGAGGAGGACACAGAGAAAGACAGATAGCAGCATCTAAAAGAGCTGGAGAGAGGAGGACCGGAGACAGAGCAGCACCTAAAAGAGTGGGAGAGGTGACGACCCGAGACAGACAGACAGCAGCATCTAAAAGAGCGGGAGAGAGGAGGACACGGAGACAGACAGACACCAGCATCTAAAAGAGTGGGAGAGAGGAGGACCGGAGACAGACAGACAGCAGCATCTAAAAGAGCGGAAGAGAGGAGGACCCGGAGACAGACAGACAGCAGCACCTAAAGGAGCGGGAGAGAGGCGGACACAGAGACAGACAGACACCAGCATCTTAAAGAGTGGGAGAGAAGAGGACCGGAGACAGACAGACAGCAGCACCTAAAAGAGCGGGAGAGAGGAGGACCCGGAGGCAGACAGAAAGCAGCATGTAAAAGAGCGGGAGAGAGGAGGACCCGGAGACAGACAGACAGCAGCATCTAAAAGAGCGGGAGAGAGGAAGAGACGGACAGCAGCATCTAATAGAGTGGGAAAGAGGGGGACGCGGAGACAGACAGACAGCAGCATATAAAAGAGTGGGAGAGAGGAGGACCCGGAGACAGACAGACAGCAGCACCTAAAGGAGCGGGAGAGAGGCGGACACAGAGACAGACAGACACCAGCATCTAAAAGAGTGGGAGAGAGGAGGACCGGAGAGAGACAGACAGCAGTATCTAAAAGAGCGGGAGAGAGGAGGACCCGGAGGCAGACAGACAGCAGCATGTAAAAGAGCGGGCGACAGGAGGACCCTGAGACAGAGCAGCACCTAAAAGAGTGGGAGAGGTGACGACCCGAGACAGACAGACAGCAGCATCTAAAAGTGTTGGAGAGAGGAGGACCGGAGACAGAGCAGCACCTAAAAGAGTGGGAGAGGTGACGACCTGAGACAGACAGACAGCAGCATCTAAAAGAGCGGGAGAGAGGAGGACCCGGAGACAGATAGACAGCCGCTTCTAAAAGAGCGGGAGAGAGGAGGACACAGAGAAAGACAGATAGCAGCATCTAAAAGAGCTGGAGAGAGGAGGACCGGAGACAGAGCAGCACCTAAAAGAGTGGGAGAGGTGACGACCCGAGACAGACAGACAGCAGCATCTAAAAGAGCGGGAGAGAGGAGGACACGGAGACAGACAGACACCAGCATCTAAAAGAGTGGGAGAGAGGAGGACCGGAGACAGACAGACAGCAGCATCTAAAAGAGTGGGAGAGAGGAGGACCCGGAGACAGACAGACAGCAGCACCTAAAGGAGCGGGAGAGAGGCGGACACAGAGACAGACAGACACCAGCATCTTAAAGAGTGGGAGAGAGGAGGACCGGAGACAGACAGACAGCAGCACCTAAAAGAGCGGGAGAGAGGAGGACCCGGAGGCAGACAGAAAGCAGCATGTAAAAGAGCGGGAGAGAGGAGGACCCGGAGACAGACAGACAGCAGCATCTAAAAGAGCGGGAGAGAGGAGGACACAGAGACAGACAGACAGCAGCATCTAAAAGAGTGGGAGAGAGGAGGACCCGGAGACAGACAGACAGCAGCATCTAAAAGAGTGGGAGAGAAGAGGACCCGGAGACAGACAGACAACAGCATGTAAAAGAGCGGGAGAGAGGAGGACCCTGAGACAGAGCAGCAGCTAAAAGAATGGGAGTGGTGACGACCCGAGACAGACAGACAGCAGCATCTAAAAGAGCTGGAGAGAGGAGGACCGGAGACAGAGCAGCACCTAAAAGAGTGGGAGAGGTGACGACCCAAGACAGACAGACAGCAGCATCTAAAAGAGCAGGAGAGAGGAGGACCCGGAGACAGACAGACACCAGCATCTAAAAGAGTGGGAGAGAGGAGGACCGGAGACAGACAGCAGCTTCTAAAAGAGTGGGAGAGAGGAGGACCCGGAGACAGATAGACAGCTGCTTCTAAAAGAGTAGGAGAGAGGAGGACGTGGAGAGAGACAGACAGCAGCATCTAAAAGAGTGGGAGAGAGGAGGACACAGAAACAGACAGACAGCAGCATCTAAAAGAGTGGGAGAGAGGGGTACCCGGAGACAGACAGACAGCAGCATCTGAAAGAGCGGGAGAGTGGACGACCCGGAGTTAGACAGACAGCAGCATCTAAAAGAGCGGGAGAGAGGAGGGCCCGGAGACAGACAGACAGCAGCATATAAAAGAGCGGGAGGGAGGAGGGCGTGGGGACAGACAGAAAGCAGCATCTAAAAGAGTGGGAGAGAGGAGTACGCGGAGACAGACAGAAAGCAGCATCTAATAGAGTGGGAGAGAGCAGCACCCTGAGACACACAGACAGAAGCATCTAAAACAGTTGGAGAGAAGAGGACCCGGAGACAGAGCAGCGCCTAAAAGAGTGGGAGAGGTGATGACCCGAGACAGACAGACAGCTGCATCTAAAAGAGCGGGAGAGAGGAAGAGACGGACAGCAGCATCTAATAGAGTGGGAAAGAGGGGGACGCGGAGACAGACAGACAGCAGCACCTAAAGGAGCGGGAGAGAGGCGGACACAGAGACAGACAGACACAAGCATCTAAAAGAGTGGGAGAGAGGAGGACCGGAGACAGACAGACAGCAGCATCTAAAAGAGCGGGAGAGAGGAGGACCCGGAGGCAGACAGACAGCAGCATGTAAAAGAGCGGGAGAGAGGAGGACCCTGAGACAGAGCAGCACCTAAAAGAGTGGGAGAGGTGACGACCCGAGACAGACAGACCGCAGCATCTAAAAGAGCGGGAGAGAGGAGGACCCGGAGACAGATAGACAGCTGCTTCTAAAAGAGTGGGAGAGAGGAGGACACAGAGAAAGACAGATAGCAGCATCTAAAAGAGCTGGAGAGAGGAGGACCGGAGACAGAGCAGCACCTAAAAGAGTGGGAGAGGTGACGACCCGAGACAGACAGACAGCAGCATCTAAAAGAGCGGGAGAGAGGAGGACACGGAGACAGACAGACACCAGCATCTAAAAGAGTGGGAGAGAGGAGGACCAGAGACAGACAGACAGCAGCATCTAAAAGAGCGGGAGAGAGGAGGACCCGGAGACAGACAGACAGCAGCACCTAAAGGAGCGGGAGAGAGGCGGACACAGAGACAGACTGACACCAGCATCTTAAAGAGTGGGAGAGAGGAGTACCGGAGACAGACAGACAGCAGCACCTAAATGAGCGGGAGAGAGGAGGACCCGGAGGCAGACAGAAAGCAGCTTGTAAAAGTGCGGGAGAGAGGAGGACCCGGAGACAGACAGACAGCAGCATCTAAAAGAGCGGGAGAGAGGAAGAGACGGACAGCAGCATCTAATAGAGTGGGAAAGAGGGGGACGCGGAGACAGACAGACAGCAGCATATAAAAGAGTGGGAGAGAGGAGGACCCGGAGACAGACAGACAGCAGCACCTAAAGGAGCGGGAGAGAGGCGGACACAGAGACAGACAGACACCAGCATCTAAAAGAGTGGGAGAGAGGAGGACCGGAGAGAGACAGACAGCAGTATCTAAAAGAGCGGGAGAGAGGAGGACCCGGAGGCAGACAGACAGCAGCATGTAAAAGAGCGGGAGAGAGGAGGACCCTGAGACAGAGCAGCACCTAAAAGAGTGGGAGAGGTGACGACCCGAGACAGACAGACAGCAGCATCTAAAAGTGTTGGAGAGAGGAGGACCGGAGACAGAGCAGCACCTAAAAGAGTGGGAGAGGTGACGACCTGAGACAGACAGACAGCAGCATCTAAAAGAGCGGGAGAGAGGAGGACCCGGAGACAGATAGACAGCCGCTTCTAAAAGAGCGGGAGAGTGGAGGACACAGAGAAAGACAGATAGCAGCATCTAAAAGAGCTGGAGAGAGGAGGACCGGAGACAGAGCAGCACCTAAAAGAGTGGGAGAGGTGACGACCCGAGACAGACAGACAGCAGCATCTAAAAGAGCGGGAGAGAGGAGGACACGGAGACAGACAGACACCAGCATCTAAAAGAGTGGGAGAGAGGAGGACCGGAGACAGACAGACAGCAGCATCTAAAAGAGTGGGAGAGAGGAGGACCCGGAGACAGACAGACAGCAGCACCTAAAGGAGCGGGAGAGAGGCGGACACAGAGACAGACAGACACCAGCATCTTAAAGAGTGGGAGAGAGGAGGACCGGAGACAGACAGACAGCAGCACCTAAAAGAGCGGGAGAGAGGAGGACCCGGAGGCAGACAGAAAGCAGCATGTAAAAGAGCGGGAGAGAGGAGGACCCGGAGACAGACAGACAGCAGCATCTAAAAGAGCGGGAGAGAGGAGGACACAGAGACAGACAGACAGCAGCATCTAAAAGAGTGGGAGAGAGGAGGACCCGGAGACAGACAGACAGCAGCATCTAAAAGAGTGGGAGAGAAGAGGACCCGGAGACAGACAGACAACAGCATGTAAAAGAGCGGGAGAGAGGAGGACCCTGAGACAGAGCAGCAGCTAAAAGAATGGGAGTGGTGACGACCCGAGACAGACAGACAGCAGCATCTAAATGAGCTGGAGAGAGGAGGACCGGAGACAGAGCAGCACCTAAAAGAGTGGGAGAGGTGACGACCCAAGACAGACAGACAGCAGCATCTAAAAGAGCAGGAGAGAGGAGGACCCGGAGACAGACAGACAGCAGCATCTGAAAGAGTGGGAGAGAGGCGGACCCAGGGACAGACAGCAGCTTCTAAAAGAGTGGGAGAGAGGAGGACCCGGAGACAGATAGACAGTTGCTTCTAAAAGAGTAGGAGAGAGGAGGACGTGGAGAGAGACAGACAGCAGCATCTAAAAGAGCGGGAGAGAGGGGGACGCGGAGACAGACAGACAGCAGCATCTAAAAGAGTGGGAGAGAGGAGGACACAGAAACGGACAGACAGCAGCATCTAAAAGAGTGGGAGAGAGGAGTACCCGGAGACAGACAGACAGCAGCATCTGAAAGAGCGGGAGAGTGGACGACCCGGAGTTAGACAGACAGCAGCATCTAAAAGAGCGGGAGAGAGGAGGGCCCGGAGACAGACAGACAGCAGCATATAAAAGAGCGGGAGGGAGGAGGGCGTGGGGACAGACAGACAGCAGCATCTAAAAGAGTGGGAGAGAGGAGTACGCGGAGACAGACAGAAAGCAGCATCTAATAGAGTGGGAGAGAGCAGCACCCTGAGACACACAGACAGAAGCATCTAAAAGAGTTGGAGAGAAGAGGACCCGGAGACAGAGCAGCGCCTAAAAGAGTGGGAGAGGTGATGACCCGAGACAGACAGACAGCTGCATCTAAAAGAGCGGGAGAGAGGAAGAGACGGACAGCAGCATCTACATGAGTGGGAGAGAGGATGACCCACAGACAGACAGGCAGCAGCGTCTAAAAGAGCGGGAGAGAGGAGGACCCGGAGACAGACAGCGGCATCTAAAAGAGTGGGAGAGAAGGGGACCCGGAGACAGACAGACAGGCAGCAGAATCTAAAAGAGTGGGAGAGAAGAGGACCCGGAGACAGACTGAGAGCAGAACATAAAACAGTGGGAGAGAGGATGTCCCGGAGACAGACAGACAGCAGCTTCTAAAAGAGCGGGAGAGAGGAGGGCGTGGAGACAGACAGAAAGCAGCATCTAAAAGAGCGGGAGAGTGGAGGACCCGGAGACAGAGCAGCACCTAAAAGAGTGGGAGAGAGGAGGACCCGAGACAGACAGACAGCAGCATCTAAAAGAGTGGGAGAGAGGAGGACGCGGAGACAGACAGACAGCAGCATCTAAAAAAGCGGGAGAGAGGAGGGCCCGGAGACAGAAAGACAGCAGCATCAAAAAGAGCGGGAGGGAGGAGGGCGTGGGGACAGACAGACAGCCGCTTCTACAAGAGCGGGAGAGAGGAGGTCCCGGAGACAGACAGAGAGCAGCATCTTAAAGAGTGGGAGAGTGGAGGACACAGAGACAGACAGAAAGCGGCATCTAAAAGAGCGGGAGAGAGGAGGACCCGGAGTCAGAGCAGCATCTAAAAGAGTGGGAGAGAGGAGGACTCGGAGACAGACAGACAGCAGCATCTAAAAGAGCGGGCGAGAGGAGGACTCGGAGACAGACAGACAGCAGCATCTAAATGAGCGTGAGATAGGAGGACCCGGAGACAGTTAGATGGCAGCATCTAAAAGAGTGGGAGAGAGGAGCACCCGGAGACAGACAGACAGCATCTAAAAGAGCGGCACAGAGGAGGACACAGAGACAGACAAACAGCAGCATCTAAAAGAGCGGGAGAAAGGAGGACCCGGAGACAGAGCAGCATCTAAAAGAGCGGGAAAGTGGACGACCCAGAGTCAGACAGACAGCAGCATCTAAAAGAGCGGGAGAGAGGAGGACCCGGAGACAGACAGACAGCAGCATCTAAAAGAGTGGGAGAGAGGAGGACCCGGAGACAGACAGACAGCAGCATCTAAAAGAGTGGGAGAGAGGAGGACCCGGAGACAGACAGACAGCAGCATCTAAAAGATCGGGAGAGAGGAGGACACAGAGACAGACAGACAGCAGCATCTAAAAGAGTGGGAGAGAGGAGGACCCGGAGACAGACAGACAGCAGCATCTAAAAGAGTGGGAGAGAAGAGGACCCGGAGACAGACAGACAACAGCATGTAAAAGAGCGGGAGAGAGGAGGACCCTGAGACAGAGCAGCATCTAAAAGAATGGGAGTGGTGACGACCCGAGACAGACAGACAGCAGCATCTAAAAGAGCTGGAGGGAGGAGGACCGGAGACAGAGCAGCACCTAAAAGAGTGGGAGAGGTGACGACCCAAGACAGACAGACAGCAGCATCTAAAAGAGCAGGAGAGAGGAGGACCCGGAGACAGACAGACAGCAGCACCTGAAAGAGTGGGAGAGAGGCGGACCCGGAGACAGACAGCAGCTTCTAAAAGAGTGGGAGAGAGGAGGACCCGGAGACAGATAGACAGCTGCTTCTAAAAGAGTAGGAGAGAGGAGGACGTGGAGAGAGACAGACAGCAGCATCTAAAAGAGTGGGAGAGAGGAGGACACAGAAACAGACAGACAGCAGCATCTAAAAGAGTGGGAGAGAGGGGTACCCGGAGACAGACAGACAGCAGCATCTGAAAGAGCGGGAGAGTGGACGACCCGGAGTTAGACAGACAGCAGCATCTAAAAGAGCGGGAGAGAGGAGGGCCCGGAGACAGACAGACAGCAGCATATAAAAGAGCGGGAGGGAGGAGGGCGTGGGGACAGACAGACAGCAGCATCTAAAAGAGTGGGAGAGAGGAGTACGCGGAGACAGACAGACAGCAGCATCTAATAGAGTGGGAGAGAGCAGCACCCTGAGACACACAGACAGAAGCATCTAAAAGAGTTGGAGAGAAGAGGACCCGGAGACAGAGCAGCGCCTAAAAGAGTGGGAGAGGTGATGACCCGAGACAGACAGACAGCTGCATCTAAAAGAGCGGGAGAGAGGAAGAGACGGACAGCAGCATTTAATAGAGTGGGAAAGAGGGGGACGCGGAGACAGACAGACAGCAGCACCTAAAGGAGCGGGAGAGAGGCGGACACAGAGACAGACAGACACCAGCATCTAAAAGAGTGGGAGAGAGGAGGACCGGAGACAGAGAGACAGCAGCATCTAAAAGAGCGGGAGAGAGGAGGACCCGGAGGCAGACAGACAGCAGCATGTAAAAGAGCGGGAGAGAGGAGGACCCTGAGACAGAGCAGCACCTAAAAGAGTGGGAGAGGTGACGACCCGAGACAGACAGACCGCAGCATCTAAAAGAGCGGGAGAGAGGAGGACCCGGAGACAGATAGACAGCTGCTTCTAAAAGAGTGGGAGAGAGGAGGACACAGAGAAAGACAGATAGCAGCATCTAAAAGAGCTGGAGAGAGGAGGACCGGAGACAGAGCAGCACCTAAAAGAGTGGGAGAGGTGACGACCCGAGACAGACAGACAGCAGCATCTAAAAGAGCGGGAGAGAGGAGGACACGGAGACAGACAGACACCAGCATCTAAAAGAGTGGGAGAGAGGAGGACCGGAGACAGACAGACAGCAGCATCTAAAAGAGCGGGAGAGAGGAGGACCCGGAGACAGACAGACAGCAGCACCTAAAGGAGCGGGAGAGAGGCGGACACAGAGACAGACAGACACCAGCAACTTAAAGAGTGGGAGAGAGGAGGACCGGAGACAGACAGACAGCAGCACCTAAAAGAGCGGGAGAGAGGAGGACCCGGAGGCAGACAGAAAGCAGCATGTAAAAGAACGGGAGAGAGGAGGACCCGGAGACAGACAGACAGCAGCATCTAAAAGAGCGGGAGAGAGGAAGAGACGGACAGCAGCATCTAATAGAGTGGGAAAGAGGGGGACGCGGAGCCAGACAGACAGCAGCATATAAAAGAGTGGGAGAGAGGAGGACCCGGAGACAGACAGACAGCAGCACCTAAAGGAGCGGGAGAGAGGCGGACACAGAGACAGACAGACACCAGCATCAAAAAGAGTGGGAGAGAGGAGGACCGGAGAGAGACAGACAGCAGTATCTAAAAGAGCGGGAGAGAGGAGGACCCGGAGGCAGACTGACAGCAGCATGTAAAAGAGCGGGTGAGAGGAGGACCCTGAGACAGAGCAGCACCTAAAAGAGTGGGAGAGGTGACGACCCGAGACAGACAGACAGCAGCATCTAAAAGTGTTGGAGAGAGGAGGACCGGAGACAGAGCAGCACCTAAAAGAGTGGGAGAGGTGACGACCTGAGACAGACAGACAGCAGCATCTAAAAGAGCGGGAGAGAGGAGGACCCGGAGACAGATAGACAGCCGCTTCTAAAAGAGCGGGAGAGAGGAGGACACAGAGAAAGACAGATAGCAGCATCTAAAAGAGCTGGAGAGAGGAGGACCGGAGACAGAGCAGCACCTAAAAGAGTGGGAGAGGTGACGACCCGAGACAGACAGACAGCAGCATCTAAAAGAGCGGGAGAGAGGAGGACACGGAGACAGACAGACACCAGCATCTAAAAGAGTGGGAGAGAGGAGGACCGGAGACAGACAGACAGCAGCATCTAAAAGAGTGGGAGAGAGGAGGACCCGGAGACAGACAGACAGCAGCACCTAAAGGAGCGGGAGAGAGGGGGACACAGAGACAGACAGACACCAGCATCTTAAAGAGTGGGAGAGAGGAGGACCGGAGACAGACAGACAGCAGCACCTAAAAGAGCGGGAGAGAGGAGGACCCGGAGGCAGACAGAAAGCAGCATGTAAAAGAGCGGGAGAGAGGAGGACCCGGAGACAGACAGACAGCAGCATCTAAAAGAGCGGGAGAGAGGAGGACACAGAGACAGACAGACAGCAGCATCTAAAAGAGTGGGAGAGAGGAGGACCCGGAGACAGACAGACAGCAGCATCTAAAAGAGTGGGAGAGAAGAGGACCCGGAGACAGACAGACAACAGCATGTAAAAGAGCGGGAGAGAGGAGGACCCTGAGACAGTGCAGCAGCTAAAAGAATGGGAGTGGTGACGACCCGAGACAGACAGACAGCAGCATCTAAAAGAGCTGGAGAGAGGAGGACCGGAGACAGAGCAGCACCTAAAAGAGTGGGAGAGGTGACGACCCAAGACAGACAGACAGCAGCATCTAAAAGAGCAGGAGAGAGGAGGACCCGGAGACAGACAGACAGCAGCATCTGAAAGAGTGGGAGAGAGGCGGACCCGGAGACAGACAGCAGCTTCTAAAAGAGTGGGAGAGAGGAGGACCCGGAGACAAATAGACAGTTGCTTCTAAAAGAGTAGGAGAGAGGAGGACGTGGAGAGAGACAGACAGCAGCATCTAAAAGAGCGGGAGAGAGGGGGACGCGGAGACAGACAGACAGCAGCATCTAAAAGAGTGGGAGAGAGGAGGACACAGAAACAGACAGACAGCAGCATCTAAAAGAGTGGGAGAGAGGAGTACCCGGAGACAGACAGACAGCAGCATCTGAAAGAGCGGGAGAGTGGACGACCCGGAGTTAGACAGACAGCAGCATCTAAAAGAGCGGGAGAGAGGAGGGCCCGGAGACAGACAGACAGCAGCATATAAAAGAGCGGGAGGGAGGAGGGCGTGGGGACAGACAGACAGCAGCATCTAAAAGAGTGGGAGAGAGGAGTACGCGGAGACAGACAGAAAGCAGCATCTAATAGAGTGGGAGAGAGCAGCACCCTGAGACACACAGACAGAAGCATCTAAAAGAGTTGGAGAGAAGAGGACCCGGAGACAGAGCAGCGCCTAAAAGAGTGGGAGAGGTGATGACCCGAGACAGACAGACAGCTGCATCTAAAAGAGCGGGAGAGAGGAAGAGCCGGACAGCAGCATCTACAAGAGTGGGAGAGAGGATGACCCACAGACAGAGAGGCAGCAGCGTCTAAAAGAGCGGGAGAGAGGAGGACCCGGAGACAGACAGCGGCATCTAAAAGAGTGGGAGAGAAGGGGACCCGGAGACAGACAGACAGGCAGCAGAATCTAAAAGAGTGGGAGAGAAGAGGACCCGGAGACAGACTGAGAGCAGCACATAAAACAGTGGGAGAGAGGAGGTCCCGGAGACAGACAGACAGCAGCTTCTAAAAGAGCGGGAGAGAGGAGGGCGTGGAGACAGACAGAAAGCAGCATCTAAAAGAGCGGGAGAGTGGAGGACCCAGAGACAGAGCAGCACCTAAAAGAGTGGGAGAGAGGAGGACCCGAGACAGACAGACAGCAGCATCTAAAAGAGTGGGAGAGAGGAGGACGCGGAGACAGACAGACAGCAGCATCTAAAAAAGCGGGAGAGAGGAGGGCCCGGAGACAGACAGACAGCAGCATCTAAAAGAGCGGGAGGGAGGAGGGCGTGGGGACAGACAGGCAGCAGCATCTAAAAGAGTGGGAGAGAAGAGGACCCGGAGACAGAGCAGCGCCTAAAAGAGTGGGAGAGGTGATGACCCGAGACAGACAGACAGCTGCATCTAAAAGAGCGGGAGAGAGGAGGAGACGGACAGCAGCATCTAAAAGAGTGGGAGAGAGGATGACCCACAGAGAGACAGGCAGCACCATCTAAAAGAGTGGGAGAGAGGGGGACCCGGAGACAGACAGACAGGCAGCAGAATCTAAAAGAGTGGGAGAGAAGAGGACCCGGAGAGAGACAGAGAGCAGCACATAAAAGAGTGGGAGAGAGGAGGACCCGGAGACAGACAGACAGCAGCTTCTAAAAGAACGGGAGAGAGGAGGACCCGGAGACAGACAGAATGCAGCATCTAAAAGAGCGGGAGAGTGGAGGACCCGGATACAGAGCAGCACCTAAAAGAGTGGGAGAGAGGAGGACCCAAGACAGACAGACAGCAGCATCTAAAAGAGTGGGAGAGAGGAGGACGCGGAGACAGACAGACAGCAGCATCTAAAAGAGCGGGAGAGAGGAGGACCCGGAGACAGACAGACAGCAGCATCTAAAAGAGTGGGAGAGAGGGGGACGCAGAGAGAGACAGACAGCAGCACCTAAAAGAGTGGGAGAGAGGGGGACGCGGAGACAGAGCAGCACCTAAAAGAGTGGGAGAGAGGAGGACCCGAGACAGACAGACAGCAGCATCTAAAAGAGTGGGAGAGTGGAGGATGCGGAGACAGACAGACAGCAGCACCTAAAGGAGCGGGAGAGAGGCGGACACAGAGACAGACAGACACCAGCATCTTAAAGAGTGGGAGAGAGGAGGACCGGAGACAGACAGACAGCAGCATCTAAAAGAGCGGGAGAGAGGAGGACCCGGAGGCAGACAGAAAGCAGCATGTAAAAGAGCGGGAGAAAGGAGGACCCGGAGACAGAGCAGCATCCAAAAGAGCGGGAAAGTGGACGACCCAGAGTCAGACAGACAGCAGCAACTAAAAGAGCGGGAGAGAGGAGGACCCGGAGACAGACAGACAGCAGCATCTAAAAGAGTGGGAGAGAGGAGGATTCGGAGACAGACAGACAGCAGCATCTAAAAGAGTGGGAGAGAGGAGGACCCGGAGTCAGACAGACAGCAGCATCTAAAAGAGTGGGAGAGAGGAGGACGCGGAGACAGACAGACAGCAGCATCTAAAAGAGCGGGAGAGAGGAGGACCCGGAGACAGACAGACAGCAGCATCTAAAAGAGTGGGAGAGAGGGGGACGCAGAGACAGACAGACAGCAGCACCTAAAAGAGTGGGAGAGAGGGGGACCCGAGACAGACAGACAGCAGCATCTAAAAGAGTGGGAGAGTGGAGGATGCGGAGACAGACAGACAGCAGCATCTAAAAGAGTGGGAGAGAGGAGGACCCGGAGACAGACAGACAGCAGCATCTAAAAGAGTGGGAGAGAGGAGTACCCGGAGACAGACAGACAGCAGCATCTAAAAGAGTGGGAGAGAGGAGGACCCGGAGTCAGTCAGACAGCAGCATCTAAAAAAGCGGGAGAGAGGAGGGCCCGGAGACAAACAGACAGCAGCATCTAAAAGAGCGGGAGGGAGGAGGACACGGAGACAGACAGACACCAGCATCTAAAAGAGTGGGAGAGAGGAGGACCGGAGACAGACAGACAGCAGCATCTAAAAGAGTGGGAGAGAGGAGGACCCGGAGACAGACAGACAGCAGCACCTAAAGGAGCGGGAGAGAGGGGGACACAGAGACAGACAGACACCAGCATCTTAAAGAGTGGGAGAGAGGAGGACCGGAGACAGACAGACAGCAGCACCTAAAAGAGCGGGAGAGAGGAGGACCCGGAGGCAGACAGAAAGCAGCATGTAAAAGAGTGGGAGAGAGGAGGACCCGGAGACAGACAGACAGCAGCATCTAAAAGAGCGGGAGAGAGGAGGACACAGAGACAGACAGACAGCAGCATCTAAAAGAGTGGGAGAGAGGAGGACCCGGAGACAGACAGACAGCAGCATCTAAAAGAGTGGGAGAGAAGAGGACCCGGAGACAGACAGACAACAGCATGTAAAAGAGCGGGAGAGAGGAGGACCCTGAGACCGAGGAGCAGCTAAAAGAATGGGAGTGGTGACGACCCGAGACAGTCAGACAGCAGCATCTAAAAGAGCTGGAGAGAGGAGGACCGGAGACAGAGCAGCACCTAAAAGAGTGGGAGAGGTGACGACCCAAGACAGACAGACAGCAGCATCTAAAAGAGCAGGAGAGAGGAGGACCCGGAGACAGACAGACAGCAGCATCTGAAAGAGTGGGAGAGAGGCGGACCCGGAGACAGACAGCAGCTTCTAAAAGAGTGGGAGAGAGGAGGACCCGGAGACAAATAGACAGTTGCTTCTAAAAGAGTAGGAGAGAGGAGGACGTGGAGAGAGACAGACAGCAGCATCTAAAAGAGCGGGAGAGAGGGGGACGCGGAGACAGACAGACAGCAGCATCTAAAAGAGTGGGAGAGAGGAGGACACAGAAACAGACAGACAGCAGCATCTAAAAGAGTGGGAGAGAGGAGTACCCGGAGACAGACTGACAGCAGCATCTGAAAGAGCGGGAGAGTGGACGACCCGGAGTTAGACAGACAGCAGCATCTAAAAGAGCGGGAGAGAGGAGGGCCCGGAGACAGACAGACAGCAGCATTTAAAAGAGCGGGAGGGAGGAGGGCGTGGGGACAGACAGACAGCAGCATCTAAAAGAGTGGGAGAGAGGAGTACGCGGAGACAGACAGAAAGCAGCATGTAAAAGAGTGGGAGAGAGGAGGACCCGGAGACAGACAGACAGCAGCATCTAAAAGAGCGGGAGAGAGGAGGACACAGAGACAGACAGACAGCAGCATCTAAAAGAGTGGGAGAGAGGAGGACCCGGAGACAGACAGACAGCAGCATCTAAAAGAGTGGGAGAGAAGAGGACCCGGAGACAGACAGACAACAGCATGTAAAAGAGCGGGAGAGAGGAGGACCCTGAGACAGAGCAGCAGCTAAAAGAATGGGAGTGGTGACGACCCGAGACAGACAGACAGCAGCATCTAAAAGAGCTGGAGAGAGGAGGACCGGAGACAGAGCAGCACCTAAAAGAGTGGGAGAGGTGACGACCCAAGACAGACAGACAGCAGCATCTAAAAGAGCAGGAGAGAGGAGGACCCGGAGACAGACAGACAGCAGCATCTGAAAGAGTGGGAGAGAGGCGGACCCGGAGACAGACAGCAGCTTCTAAAAGAGTGGGAGAGAGGAGGACCCGGAGACAAATAGACAGTTGCTTCTAAAAGAGTAGGAGAGAGGAGGACGTGGAGAGAGACAGACAGCAGCATCTAAAAGAGCGGGAGAGAGGGGGACGCGGAGACAGACAGACAGCAGCATCTAAAAGAGTGGGAGAGAGGAGGACACAGAAACGGACAGACAGCAGCATCTAAAAGAGTGGGAGAGAGGAGTACCCGGAGACAGACAGACAGCAGCATCTGAAAGAGCGGGAGAGTGGACGACCCGGAGTTAGACAGACAGCAGCATCTAAAAGAGCGGGAGAGAGGAGGGCCCGGAGACAGACAGACAGCAGCATATAAAAGAGCGGGAGGGAGGAGGGCGTGGGGACAGACAGACAGCAGCATCTAAAAGAGTGGGAGAGAGGAGTACGCGGAGACAGACAGAAAGCAGCATCTAATAGAGTGGGAGAGAGCAGCACCCTGAGACACACAGACAGAAGCATCTAAAAGAGTTGGAGAGAAGAGGACCCGGAGACAGAGCAGCGCCTAAAAGAGTGGGAGAGGTGATGACCCGAGACAGACAGACAGCTGCATCTAAAAGAGCGGGAGAGAGGAAGAGCCGGACAGCAGCATCTACAAGAGTGGGAGAGAGGATGACCCACAGACAGAGAGGCAGCAGCGTCTAAAAGAGCGGGAGAGAGGAGGACCCGGAGACAGACAGCGGCATCTAAAAGAGTGGGAGAGAAGGGGACCCGGAGACAGACAGACAGGCAGCAGAATCTAAAAGAGTGGGAGAGAAGAGGACCCGGAGACAGACTGAGAGCAGCACATAAAACAGTGGGAGAGAGGAGGTCCCGGAGACAGACAGACAGCAGCTTCTAAAAGAGCGGGAGAGAGGTGGGCGTGGAGACAGACAGAAAGCAGCATCTAAAAGAGCGGGAGAGTGGAGGACCCGGAGACAGAGCAGCACCTAAAAGAGTGGGAGAGAGGAGGACCCGAGAGAGACAGACAGCAGCATCTAAAAGAGTGTGAGAGAGGAGGACGCGGAGACAGACAGACAGCAGCATCTAAAAAAGCGGGAGAGAGGAGGGCCCGGAGACAGACAGACAGCAGCATCTAAAAGAGCGGGAGGGAGGAGGGCGTGGGGACAGACGGGCAGCAGCATCTAAAAGAGTGGGAGAGAAGAGGACCCGGAGACAGAGCAGCGCCTAAAAGAGTGGGAGAGGTGATGACCCGAGACAGACAGACAGCTGCATCTAAAAGAGCGGGAGAGAGGAGGAGACGGACAGCAGCATCTAAAAGAGTGGGAGAGAGGATGACCCACAGAGAGACAGGCAGCACCATCTAAAAGAGTGGGAGAGAGGGGGACCCGGAGACAGACAGACAGGCAGCAGAATCTAAAAGAGTGGGAGAGAAGAGGACCCGGAGAGAGACAGAGAGCAGCACATAAAAGAGTGGGAGAGAGGAGGACCCGGAGACAGACAGACAGCAGCTTCTAAAAGAACGGGAGAGAGGAGGACCCGGAGACAGACAGAATGCAGCATCTAAAAGAGCGGGAGAGTGGAGGACCCGGATACAGAGCAGCACCTAAAAGAGTGGGAGAGAGGAGGACCCAAGACAGACAGACAGCAGCATCTAAAAGAGTGGGAGAGAGGAGGACGCGGAGACAGACAGACAGCAGCATCTAAAAGAGTGGGAGAGAGGAGGACCGGAGACAGACAGACAGCAGCATCTAAAAGAGCGGGAGAGAGGAGGACCCGGAGGCAGACAGAAAGCAGCATGTAAAAGAGCGGGAGAAAGGAGGACCCGGAGACAGAGCAGCATCTAAAAGAGCGGGAAAGTGGACGACCCAGAGTCAGACAGACAGCAGCAACTAAAAGAGCGGGAGAGAGGAGGACCCGGAGACAGACAGACAGCAGCATCTAAAAGAGTGGGAGAGAGGAGGATTCGGAGACAGACAGACAGCAGCATCTAAAAGAGTGGGAGAGAGGAGGACCCGGAGTCAGACAGACAGCAGCATCTAAAAGAGTGGGAGAGAGGAGGACGCGGAGACAGACAGACAGCAGCATCTAAAAGAGCGGGAGAGAGGAGGACCCGGAGACAGACAGACAGCAGCATCTAAACGAGTGGGAGAGAGGGGGACGCAGAGACAGACAGACAGCAGCACCTAAAAGAGTGGGAGAGAGGGGGACCCGAGACAGACAGACAGCAGCATCTAAAAGAGTGGGAGAGTGGAGGACGCGGAGACAGACAGACAGCAGCATCTAAAAGAGTGGGAGAGAGGAGGACCCGGAGACAGACAGACAGCAGCATCTAAAAGAGTGGGAGAGAGGAGTACCCGGAGACAGACAGACAGCAGCATCTAAAAGAGTGGGAGAGAGGAGGACCCGGAGTCAGTCAGACAGCAGCATCTAAAAAAGCGGGAGAGAGGAGGGCCCGGAGACAAACAGACAGCAGCATCTAAAAGAGCGGGAGGGAGGAGGGCGTGGGGACAGACAGGCAGCAGCATCTAAAAGAGTGGGAGAGAAGAGAACCCGGAGACAGAGCAGCGCCTAAAAGAGTGGGAGAGGTGATGACCCGAGACAGACAGACAGCTGCATCTAAAAGAGCGGGAGAGAGGAGGAAACGGACAGCAGCATCTAAAAGAGTGGGAGAGAGGATGACCCACAGACAGACAGGCAGCAGCATCTAAAAGAGTGGGAGAGAGGGGGACCCGGAGACAGACAGACAGGCAGCAGAATCTAAAAGAGTGGGAGAGAAGAGGACCCGGAGAGAGACAGAGAGCAGCACATAAAGGAGCGGGAGAGAGGGGGACACAGAGACAGACAGACACCAGCATCTTAAAGAGTGGGAGAGAGGAGGACCGGAGACAGACAGACAGCAGCACCTAAAAGAGCGGGAGAGAGGAGGACCTGGAGGCAGACAGAAAGCAGCATGTAAAAGAGCGGGAGAGAGGAGGACCCAGAGACAGACAGACAGCAGCATCTAAAAGAGCGGGAGAGAGGAGGACACAGAGACAGACAGACAGCAGCATCTAAAAGAGTGGGAGAGAGGAGGACCCGGAGACAGACAGACAGCAGCATCTAAAAGAGTGGGAGAGAAGAGGACCCGGAGACAGACAGACAACAGCATGTAAAAGAGCGGGAGAGAGGAGGACCCTGAGACAGAGCAGCAGCTAAAAGAATGGGAGTGGTGACGACCCGAGACAGACAGACAGCAGCATCTAAAAGAGCTGGAGAGAGGAGGACCGGAGACAGAGCAGCACCTAAAAGAGTGGGAGAGGTGACGACCCAAGACAGACAGACAGCAGCATCTAAAAGAGCAGGAGAGAGGAGGACCCGGAGACAGACAGACAGCAGCATCTGAAAGAGTGGGAGAGAGGCGGACCCGGAGACAGACAGCAGCTTCTAAAAGAGTGGGAGAGAGGAGGACCCGGAGACAAATAGACAGTTGCTTCTAAAAGAGTAGGAGAGAGGAGGACGTGGAGAGAGACAGACAGCAGCATCTAAAAGAGCGGGAGAGAGGGGGACGCGGAGACAGACAGACAGCAGCATCTAAAAGAGTGGGAGAGAGGAGGACACAGAAACAGACAGACAGCAGCATCTAAAAGAGTGGGAGAGAGGAGGACCCGGAGACAGACAGACAGCAGCATCTGAAAGAGCGGGAGAGTGGACGACCCGGAGTTAGACAGACAGCAGCATCTAAAAGAGCGGGAGAGAGGAGGGCCCGGAGACAGACAGACAGCAGCATATAAAAGAGCGGGAGGGAGGAGGGCGTGGGGACAGACAGACAGCAGCATCTAAAAGAGTGGGAGAGAGGAGTACGCGGAGACAGACAGAAAGCAGCATCTAATAGAGTGGGAGAGAGCAGCACCCTGAGACACTCAGACAGAAGCATCTAAATGAGTTGGAGAGAAGAGGACCCGGAGACAGAGCAGCGCCTAAAAGAGTGGGAGAGGTGATGACCCGAGACAGACAGACAGCTGCATCTAAAAGTGCGGGAGAGAGGAAGAGACGGACAGCAGCATCTACAAGAGTGGGAGAGAGGATGACCCACAGACAGAGAGGCAGCAGCGTCTAAAAGAGCGGGAGAGAGGAGGACCCGGAGACAGACAGCGGCATCTAAAAGAGTGGGAGAGAAGGGGACCCGGAGACAGACAGACAGGCAGCAGAATCTAAAAGAGTGGGAGAGAAGAGGACCCGGAGACAGACTGAGAGCAGCACATAAAACAGTGGGAGAGAGGAGGTCCCGGAGACAGACAGACAGCAGCTTCTAAAAGAGCGGGAGAGAGGAGGGCGTGGAGACAGACAGAAAGCAGCATCTAAAAGAGCGGGAGAGTGGAGGACCCGGAGACAGAGCAGCACCTAAAAGAGTGGGAGAGAGGAGGACCCGAGAGAGACAGACAGCAGCATCTAAAAGAGTGGGAGAGAGGAGGACGCGGAGACAGACAGACAGCAGCATCTAAAAAAGCGGGAGAGAGGAGGGCCCGGAGACAGACAGACAGCAGCATCTAAAAGAGCGGGAGGGAGGAGGGCGTGGGGACAGACAGGCAGCAGCATCTAAAAGAGTGGGAGAGAAGAGGACCCGGAGACAGAGCAGCGCCTAAAAGAGTGGGAGAGGTGATGACCCGAGACAGACAGACAGCTGCATCTAAAAGAGCGGGAGAGAGGAGGAGACGGACAGCAGCATCTAAAAGAGTGGGAGAGAGGATGACCCACAGACAGACAGGCAGCACCATCTAAAAGAGTGGGAGAGAGGGGGACCCGGAGACAGACAGACAGGCAGCAGAATCTAAAAGAGTGGGAGAGAAGAGGACCCGGAGAGAGACAGAGAGCAGCACATAAAAGAGTAGGAGAGAGGAGGACCCGGAGACAGACAGACAGCAGCTTCTAAAAGAACGGGAGAGAGGAGGACCCGGAGACAGACAGAATGCAGCATCTAAAAGAGCGGGAGAGTGGAGGACCCGGATACAGAGCAGCACCTAAAAGAGTGGGAGAGAGGAGGACCCAAGACAGACAGACAGCAGCATCTAAAAGAGTGGGAGAGAGGAGGACGCGGAGACAGACAGACAGCAGCATCTAAAAGAGCGGGAGAGAGGAGGACCCGGAGACAGACAGACAGCAGCATCTAAAAGAGTGGGAGAGAGGGGGACGCAGAGACAGACAGACAGCAGCACCTAAAAGAGTGGGAGAGAGGGGGACGCGGAGACAGAGCAGCACCTAAAAGAGTGGGAGAGAGGAGGACCCGAGACAGACAGACAGCAGCATCTAAAAGAGTGGGAGAGTGGAGGATGCGGAGACAGACAGACAGCAGCACCTAAAGGAGCGGGAGAGAGGCGGACACAGAGACAGACAGACACCAGCATCTTAAAGAGTGGGAGAGAGGAGGACCGGAGACAGACAAACAGCAGCATCTAAAAGAGCGGGAGAGAGGAGGACCCGGAGGCAGACAGAAAGCAGCATGTAAAAGAGCGGGAGAAAGGAGGACCCGGAGACAGAGCAGCATCTAAAAGAGCGGGAAAGTGGACGACCCAGAGTCAGACAGACAGCAGCAACTAAAAGAGCGGGAGAGAGGAGGACCCGGAGACAGACAGACAGCAGCATCTAAAAGAGTGGGAGAGAGGAGGATTCGGAGACAGACAGACAGCAGCATCTAAAAGAGTGGGAGAGAGGAGGACCCGGAGTCAGACAGACAGCAGCATCTAAAAGAGTGGGAGAGAGGAGGACGCGGAGACAGACAGACAGCAGCATCTAAAAGAGCGGGAGAGAGGAGGACCCGGAGACAGACAGACAGCAGCATCTAAAAGAGTGGGAGAGAGGGGGACGCAGAGACAGACAGACAGCAGCACCTAAAAGAGTGGGAGAGAGGGGGACCCGAGACAGACAGACAGCAGCATCTAAAAGAGTGGGAGAGTGGAGGATGCGTAGACAGACAGACAGCAGCATCTAAAAGAGTGGGAGAGAGGAGGACCCGGAGACAGACAGACAGCAGCATCTAAAAGAGTGGGAGAGAGGAGTACCCGGAGACAGACAGACAGCAGCATCTAAAAGAGTGGGAGAGAGGAGGACCCGGAGTCAGTCAGACAGCAGCATCTAAAAAAGCGGGAGAGAGGAGGGCCCGGAGACAAACAGACAGCAGCATCTAAAAGAGCGGGAGGGAGGAGGGCGTGGGGACAGACAGGCAGCAGCATCTAAAAGAGTGGGAGAGAAGAGAACCCGGAGACAGAGCAGCGCCTAAAAGAGTGGGAGAGGTGATGACCCGAGACAGACAGACAGCTGCATCTAAAAGAGCGGGAGAGAGGAGGAAACGGACAGCAGCATCTAAAAGAGTGGGAGAGAGGATGACCCACAGACAGACAGGCAGCAGCATCTAAAAGAGTGGGAGAGAGGGGGACCCGGAGACAGACAGACAGGCAGCAGAATCTAAAAGAGTGGGAGAGAAGAGGTCCCGGAGAGAGACAGAGAGCAGCACATAAAAGAGTGGGAGAGAGGAGGACCCGGAGACAGACAGACAGCAGCTTCTAAAAGAGCGGGAGAGAGGAGGACCCGGAGACAGAGCAGCACCTAAAAGAGTGGGAGAGAGGAGGACCCGAGACAGACAGACAGCAGCATCTAAAAGAGTGGGAGAGTGGAGGATGCGGAGACAGACAGACAGCAGCATCTAAAAGAGTGGGAGAGAGAAGGACCCGGAGACAGACAGACAGCAGCATCTAAAAGAGTGGGAGAGAGGAGGACCCGGAGACAGACAGACAGCAGCATCTAAAAGAGCGGGAGAGAGGAGGACACAGAGACAGACAGACAGCAGCATCTAAAAGAGTGGGAGAGAAGAGGACCCGGAGACAGACAGACAGCAGCATCTAAAAGAGCGGGAGAGAGGAGGATTCGGAGACAGACAGACAGCAGCATCTAAAAGAGTGGGAGAGAGGAGGACCCGGAGTCAGAAAGACAGCAGCATCTAAAAAAGCGGGAGGGAGGAGGGCGTGGGGACAAACAGGCAGCAGCATGTAAAAGAGCGGGAGAGAGGAGTACGCGGAGACAGAGCAGCGCCTAAAAGAGTGGGAGAGGTGATGACCGGAGACAGACAGACAGCTGCATCTAAAAGAGCGGGAGAGAAGATGAGACGGACAGCAGCATCTAAAAGAGTGGGAGAGAGGATGGCCCACAGACAGACAGGCAGCAGAATCTAAAAGAGCGGGAGAGAGGAGGACACGGAGACAGACAGCGGCATCTAAAAGAGTGGGAGAGAGGGGGACCCGGAGACAGACAGACAGGCAGCAGAATCTAAAAGAGTGGGAGAGAAGAGGACCCGGAGACAGACGGAGAGCAGCACATAAAACAGTGGGAGAGAGGAGGTCCCGGAGACAGACAGGCAGCAGCTTCTAAAAGAGCGGGAGAGAGGAGGACCCGGAGACAGACAGAAAGCAGCATCTAAAAGAGCAGGAGAGTGGAGGACCCGGAGACAGAGCAGCAACTAAAAGAGTGGGAGAGAGGAGGACCCGAGACAGACAGACAGGAGCATCTAAAAGAGTGGGAGAGACGAGGACGCGGAGACAGACAGACAGCAGCATCTAAAAGAGTGGGAGAGAGGAGGACCCGGAGACAGACAGACAGGAGCATCTAAAAGAGCGGGAGAGAGGAGGACCCGGAGACAGACAGACAGCAGCATCTAAAAGAGTGGGAGAGAGGGGGACGCGGAGACAGACAGACAGCAGCACCTAAAAGAGTGGGAGAGAGGGGGACCCGGAGACAGAGCAGCACCTAAAAGAGTGGGAGAGAGGAGGACCCGAGACAGACAGACAGCAGCATCTAAAAGAGTGGGAGAGTGGAGGATGCGGAGACAGACAGACAGCAGCATCTAAAAGAGTGGGAGAGAGGAGGACCCGGAGACAGACAGACAGCAGCATCTAAAACAGTGGGAGAGAGGAGGACCCGGAGACAGACAGACAGCAGCATCTAAAAGAGCGGGAGAGAGGAGGACACAGAGACAGACAGACAGCAGCATCTAAAAGAGTGGGAGAGAAGAGGACCCGGAGACAGACAGACAGCAGCATCTAAAAGAGCGGGAGAGAGGAGGATTCGGAGACAGACAGACAGCAGCATCTAAAAGAGTGGGAGAGAGGAGGACCCGGAGTCAGAAAGACAGCAGCATCTAAAAAAGCGGGAGGGAGGAGGGCGTGGGGACAGACAGGCAGCAGCATGTAAAAGAGCGGGAGAGAGGAGTACGCGGAGACAGAGCAGCGCCTAAAAGAGTGGGAGAGGTGATGACCCGAGACAGACAGACAGCTGCATCTAAAAGAGCGGGAGAGAAGAGGAGACGGACAGCAGCATCTAAAAGAGTGGGAGAGAGGATGGCCCACAGACAGACAGGCAGCAGAATCTAAAAGAGCGGGAGAGAGGAGGACACGGAGACAGACAGCGGCATCTAAAAGAGTGGGAGAGAGGGGGACCCGGAGACAGACAGACAGGCAGCAGAATCTAAAAGAGTGGGAGAGAAGAGGACCCGGAGACAGACGGAGAGCAGCACATAAAACAGTGGGAGAGAGGAGGTCCCGGAGACAGACAGGCAGCAGCTTCTAAAAGAGCGGGAGAGAGGAGGACCCGGAGACAGACAGAAAGCAGCATCTAAAAGAGCAGGAGAGTGGAGGACCCGGAGACAGAGCAGCAACTAAAAGAGTGGGAGAGAGGAGGACCCGAGACAGACAGACAGGAGCATCTAAAAGAGTGGGAGAGACGAGGACGCGGAGACAGACAGACAGCAGCATCTAAAAGAGTGGGAGAGAGGAGGACCCGGAGACAGACAGACAGGAGCATCTAAAAGAGCGGGAGAGAGGAGGACCCGGAGACAGACAGACAGCAGCATCTAAAAGAGTGGGAGAGAGGGGGACGCGGAGACAGACAGACAGCAGCACCTAAAAGAGTGGGAGAGAGGGGGACCCGGAGACAGAGCAGCACCTAAAAGAGTGGGAGAGAGGAGGACCCGAGACAGACAGACAGCAGCATCTAAAAGAGTGGGAGAGTGGAGGATGCGGAGACAGACAGACAGCAGCATCTAAAAGAGTGGGAGAGAGGAGGACCCGGAGACAGACAGACAGCAGCATCTAAAAGAGTGGGAGAGAGGAGGACCCGAAGACAGACAGACAGCAGCATCTAAAAGAGCGGGAGAGAGGAGGACACAGAGACAGACAGACAGCAGCATCTAAAAGAGTGGGAGAGAGGAGGACCCGGAGACAGACAGACAGCAGCATATAAAAGAGTGGGAGAGAAGAGGACCAGGAGACAGACAGACAGCAGCATGTAAAAGAGCGGGAGAGAGGAGTACGCGGAGACAGACAGAAAGCAGCATCTAATAGAGTGGGAGAGAGCAGCACCCTGAGACACACAGACAGAAGCATCTAAAAGAGTTGGAGAGAAGAGGACCCGGAGACAGAGCAGCGCCTAAAAGAGTGGGAGAGGTGATGACCCGAGACAGACAGACAGCTGCATCTAAAACAGCGGGAGAGGGGAAGAGACGGACAGCAGCATCTAATAGAGTGGGAAAGAGGGGGACGCGGAGACAGACAGACAGCAGCACCTAAAGGAGCGGGAGAGAGGCAGACACAGAGACAGACGGACACCAGCATCTAAAAGAGTGGGAGAGAGGAGGACCGGAGACAGACAGACAGCAGCATCTAAAAGAGCGGGAGAGAGGAGGACCCGGAGGCAGACAGACAGCAGCATGTAAAAGAGCGGGAGAGAGGAAGACCCAGAGACAGAGCAGCACCTAAAAGAGTGGGAGAGGTGATGACCCGAGACAGACAGACAGCAGCATCTAAAAGAGCGGGAGAGAGGAGGACCCGGAGACAGATAGACAGCTGCTTCTAAAAGAGTGGGAGAGAGGAGGACACAGAGAAAGACAGATAGCAGCATCTAAAAGAGCTGGAGAGAGGAGGACCTGAGACAGAGCAGCACCTAAAAGAGTGGGAGAGGTGACGACCCGAGACAGACAGACAGCAGCATCTAAAAGAGCGGGAGAGAGGAGAGGGTACAGAGACAGACAGACAGCTGCATCTAAAAGAGCGGGAGAGAGGAGGACCCGGAGGCAGACAGACAGCAGCATGTAAAAGAGCGGGAGAGAGGAGGACCCTGAGACAGAGCAGCACCTAAAAGAGTGGGAGAGGTGACGACCTGAGACAGACAGACAGCAGCATCTAAAAGAGCGGGAGAGAGGAGGACCCGGAGACAGATAGACAGCTGCTTCTAAAAGAGTGGGAGAGAGGAGGACACAGAGAAAGACAGATAGCAGCATCTAAAAGAGCTGGAGAGAGGAGGACCGGAGACAGAGCAGCACCTAAAAGAGTGGGAGAGGTGATGACCCGAGACAGACAGACAGCAGCATCTAAAAGAGCGGGAGAGAGGAGAGGGTACAGAGACAGACAGACAGCTGCATCTAAAAGAGCGGGAGAGAGGAGGTCCCGGAGACAGACAGACAGCAGATTCTAAAAGAGCGGGAGAGAGGAGGTCCCGGAGACAGACATACAGCAGCTTCTAAAAGAGCGGGAGAGAGGAGGTCCCGGAGACAGACAGACAGCAGCTTCTAAAAGAGCGGTAGAGAGGAGGTCCCGGAGACAGACAGAGAGCAGCATCTTAAAGAGCGGGAGAGTGGAGGTCACAGAGACAGTTCAGAAAGCAGCATCTAAAAGAATGGAAGAGAGGAGGACCCCGAGACAGTTAGATGGCAGCATCTAAAAGAGTGGGAGAGAAGAGGACCCGGAGACAGACTGACAGCAGCATCTAAAAGAGCGGGCGAGAGGAGGACTCGGAGACAGACAGACAGCAGCATCTAAAAGAGCGTGAGATAGGAGTCCCCGGAGACAGTTAGATGGCAGCATCTAAAAGAGTGGGAGAGAGGAGCACCCGGAGACAGACAGACAGCAGCATCTAAAAGAGCGGGAGAGAGGAGGACACAGAGACAGACAAACAGCAGCATCTAAAAGAGCGGGAGAAAGGAGGACCCGGAGACAGAGCAGCATCTCAAAGAGCGGAAGAGAGGAAGACCCGGAGACACACAGCAGCATCTAAAACCACAGGAGATAGGAGGGCACAGAGACAGACAAACAGCAGGTTCTAAAAGAGCGGGAGACAGGAGCACCCGGAGACAGACAGCAGCCCCTAAACGAGTGGGAGAGAGGAGGACACAGAGACAGACAGCAGCATCTAAAAGAGTGGGAGAGAGGATGACCCAGAGTCAGACAGACAGCAGCATCTAAAAGAGTTGGAGAGAGGAGGACCCGGAGACAGACAGACAGCAGCATCTAAACGAGTGGGAGAGAGGAGGACCCAGAGACAGACAGATAGCAGCATCTAAAAGAGCTCGAGAGAGGAGGACCGGAGACAGAGCAGCACCTAAAAGAGTGGGAGAGATGACGACCCGAGACAGACAGACAGCAGCATCTAAAAGAGCGGGAGAGAGGAGAGGGTACAGAGACAGACAGACAGCAGCATCTAAAAGAGCGGGAGAGAGGAGGTCCCGGAGACAGACAGACAGCAGATTCTAAAGGAGCGGGAGAGAGGAGGTCCCGGAGACTGACATACAGCAGCTTCTAAAAGAGCGGGAGAGAGGAGGTCCCGGAGACAGACAGACAGCAGCTTCTAAAAGAGCGGTAGAGAGGAGGTCCCGGAGACAGACAGAGAGCAGCATCTTAAAGAGCGGGAGAGTGGAGGTCACAGAGACAGTTCAGAAAGCGGCATCTAAAAGAGTGGAAGGGAGGAGGACCCCGAGACAGTTAGATGGCAGCATCTAAAAGAGTGGGAGAGAAGAGGACCCGGAGACAGACTGACAGCAGCATCTTAAAGAGCGGGCGAGAGGAGGACTCGGAGACAGACAGACAGCAGCATCTAAAAGAGCGTGAGATAGGAGTCCCCGGAGACAGTTAGATGGCAGCATCTAAAAGAGTGGGAGAGAGGAGCACCCGGAGACAGACAGACAGCAGCATCTAAAAGAGCGGGAGAGAGGAGGACACAGAGACAGACAAACAGCAGCATCTAAAAGAGCGGGAGAAAGGAGGACCCGGAGACAGAGCAGCATCTAAAAGAGCGGGAAAGTGGACGACCCAGAGTCAGACAGACAGCAGCATCTAAAAGAGCGGGAGAGAGGAGGATTCGGAGACAGACAGACAGCAGCATCTAAAAGAGCGGGAGAGAGGAGGACCCGGAGACAGATAGATGGCAGCATCTACAAGAGTGGGAGAGAAGAGGACCCGGAGACAGACAGACAGCAGCATCTAAAAGAGCGGGAGAAAGGAGGACCCGGAGACAGTGCAGCATCTATAAGAGCGGGAAAGTGGACGACCCAGAGTCAGACAGACAGCAGCATCTAAAAGAGCGGGAGAGAGGAGGACCCAGTGACAGACAGACAGCAGCACCTAAAAGAGTGGGAGAGAGGAGGACCCGGAGTCAGAGCAGCATCTAAAAGAGCGGGAGAGAGGAGGACCCGGAGACAGACAGACTGCAGCATCTAAAAGAGCGGGAGAAGGAGGACCCGGAGACAGACTGACAGCAGCATCTAAAAGAGCGGGAGAGTGGAGGACCCGGAGACAGAGCAGCATCTCAAAGAGCGGAAGAGAGGAAGACCCGGAGACAGACAGCAGCATCTAAAACCACAGGAGATAGGAGGGCACAGAGACAGACAAACAGCAGGTTCTAAAAGAGCGGGAGACAGGAGCACCCGGAGACAGACAGCAGCCTCTAAACGAGTGGGACAGAGGAGGACACAGAGACAGACAGCAGCATCTAAAAGAGTGGGAGAGAGGACGACCCAGAGTCAGACAGACAGCAGCATCTAAAAGAGTGGGAGAGACGAGGACGCGGAGACAGACAGACAGCAGCATCTAAAAGAGTGGGAGAGAGGAGGACCCGGAGACAGACAGACAGGAGCATCTAAAAGAGCGGGAGAGAGGAGGACCCGGAGACAGACAGACAGCAGCATCTAAAAGAGTGGGAGAGAGGGGGACGCGGAGACAGACAGACAGCAGCACCTAAAAGAGTGGGAGAGAGGGGGACCCGGAGACAGAGCAGCACCTAAAAGAGTGGGAGAGAGGAGGACCCGAGACAGACAGACAGCAGCATCTAAAAGAGTGGGAGAGTGGAGGATGCGGAGACAGACAGACAGCAGCATCTAAAAGAGTGGGAGAGAGGAGGACCCGGAGACAGACAGACAGCAGCATCTAAAAGAGTGGGAGAGAGGAGGACCCGAAGACAGACAGACAGCAGCATCTAAAAGAGCGGGAGAGAGGAGGACACAGAGACAGACAGACAGCAGCATCTAAAAGAGTGGGAGAGAGGAGGACCCGGAGACAGACAGACAGCAGCATATAAAAGAGTGGGAGAGAAGAGGACCAGGAGACAGACAGACAGCAGCATGTAAAAGAGCGGGAGAGAGGAGTACGCGGAGACAGACAGAAAGCAGCATCTAATAGAGTGGGAGAGAGCAGCACCCTGAGACACACAGACAGAAGCATCTAAAAGAGTTGGAGAGAAGAGGACCCGGAGACAGAGCAGCGCCTAAAAGAGTGGGAGAGGTGATGACCCGAGACAGACAGACAGCTGCATCTAAAACAGCGGGAGAGGGGAAGAGACGGACAGCAGCATCTAATAGAGTGGGAAAGAGGGGGACGCGGAGACAGACAGACAGCAGCACCTAAAGGAGCGGGAGAGAGGCAGACACAGAGACAGACGGACACCAGCATCTAAAAGAGTGGGAGAGAGGAGGACCGGAGACAGACAGACAGCAGCATCTAAAAGAGCGGGAGAGAGGAGGACCCGGAGGCAGACAGACAGCAGCATGTAAAAGAGCGGGAGAGAGGAAGACCCAGAGACAGAGCAGCACCTAAAAGAGTGGGAGAGGTGATGACCCGAGACAGACAGACAGCAGCATCTAAAAGAGCGGGAGAGAGGAGGACCCGGAGACAGATAGACAGCTGCTTCTAAAAGAGTGGGAGAGAGGAGGACACAGAGAAAGACAGATAGCAGCATCTAAAAGAGCTGGAGAGAGGAGGACCTGAGACAGAGCAGCACCTAAAAGAGTGGGAGAGGTGACGACCCGAGACAGACAGACAGCAGCATCTAAAAGAGCGGGAGAGAGGAGAGGGTACAGAGACAGACAGACAGCTGCATCTAAAAGAGCGGGAGAGAGGAGGACCCGGAGGCAGACAGACAGCAGCATGTAAAAGAGCGGGAGAGAGGAGGACCCTGAGACAGAGCAGCACCTAAAAGAGTGGGAGAGGTGACGACCTGAGACAGACAGACAGCAGCATCTAAAAGAGCGGGAGAGAGGAGGACCCGGAGACAGATAGACAGCTGCTTCTAAAAGAGTGGGAGAGAGGAGGACACAGAGAAAGACAGATAGCAGCATCTAAAAGAGCTGGAGAGAGGAGGACCGGAGACAGAGCAGCACCTAAAAGAGTGGGAGAGGTGATGACCCGAGACAGACAGACAGCAGCATCTAAAAGAGCGGGAGAGAGGAGAGGGTACAGAGACAGACAGACAGCTGCATCTAAAAGAGCGGGAGAGAGGAGGTCCCGGAGACAGACAGACAGCAGATTCTAAAAGAGCGGGAGAGAGGAGGTCCCGGAGACAGACATACAGCAGCTTCTAAAAGAGCGGGAGAGAGGAGGTCCCGGAGACAGACAGACAGCAGCTTCTAAAAGAGCGGTAGAGAGGAGGTCCCGGAGACAGACAGAGAGCAGCATCTTAAAGAGCGGGAGAGTGGAGGTCACAGAGACAGTTCAGAAAGCAGCATCTAAAAGAATGGAAGAGAGGAGGACCCCGAGACAGTTAGATGGCAGCATCTAAAAGAGTGGGAGAGAAGAGGACCCGGAGACAGACTGACAGCAGCATCTAAAAGAGCGGGCGAGAGGAGGACTCGGAGACAGACAGACAGCAGCATCTAAAAGAGCGTGAGATAGGAGTCCCCGGAGACAGTTAGATGGCAGCATCTAAAAGAGTGGGAGAGAGGAGCACCCGGAGACAGACAGACAGCAGCATCTAAAAGAGCGGGAGAGAGGAGGACACAGAGACAGACAAACAGCAGCATCTAAAAGAGCGGGAGAAAGGAGGACCCGGAGACAGAGCAGCATCTAAAAGAGCGGGAAAGTGGACGACCCAGAGTCAGACAGACAGCAGCATCTAAAAGAGTGGGAGAGAGGAGGACCCGGAGACAGACAGACAGCAGCATCTAAAAGAGCGGGAGAGAGGAGGATTCGGAGACAGACAGACAGCAGCATCTAAAAGAGCGGGAGAGAGGAGGACCCGGAGACAGATAGATGGCAGCATCTACAAGAGTGGGAGAGAAGAGGACCCGGAGACAGATAGACAGCAGCATCTAAAAGAGCGGGAGAAAGGAGGACCCGGAGACAGTGCATCATCTATAAGAGCGGGAAAGTGGACGACCCAGAGTCAGACAGACAGCAGCATCTAAAAGAGCGGGAGAGAGGAGGACCCGGTGACAGACAGACAGCAGCACCTAAAAGAGTGGGAGAGAGGAGGACCCGGAGTCAGAGCAGCATCTAAAAGAGCGGGAGAGAGGAGGACCCGGAGACAGACAGACTGCAGCATCTAAAAGAGCGGGAGAGAGGAGGACCCGGAGACAGACAGACAGCAGCATCTAAAAGAGTGGGAGATAGGAGGACCCGGAGACAGACAGACAGCAGCATCTAAAAGAGCGGGAGAGTGGAGGACCCGGAGACAGAGCAGCATCTCAAAGAGCGGAAGAGAGGAAGACCCGGAGACACACAGCAGCATCTAAAACCACAGGAGATAGGAGGGCACAGAGACAGACAAACAGCAGGTTCTAAAAGAGCGGGAGACAGGAGCACCCGGAGACAGACAGCAGCCCCTAAACGAGTGGGAGAGAGGAGGACACAGAGACAGACAGCAGCATCTAAAAGAGTGGGAGAGAGGATGACCCAGAGTCAGACAGACAGCAGCATCTAAAAGAGTTGGAGAGAGGAGGACCCGGAGACAGACAGACAGCAGCATCTAAACGAGTGGGAGAGAGGAGGACCCAGAGACAGACAGATAGCAGCATCTAAAAGAGCTCGAGAGAGGAGGACCGGAGACAGAGCAGCACCTAAAAGAGTGGGAGAGATGACGACCCGAGACAGACAGACAGCAGCATCTAAAAGAGCGGGAGAGAGGAGAGGGTACAGAGACAGACAGACAGCAGCATCTAAAAGAGCGGGAGAGAGGAGGTCCCGGAGACAGACAGACAGCAGATTCTAAAGGAGCGGGAGAGAGGAGGTCCCGGAGACTGACATACAGCAGCTTCTAAAAGAGCGGGAGAGAGGAGGTCCCGGAGACAGACAGACAGCAGCTTCTAAAAGAGCGGTAGAGAGGAGGTCCCGGAGACAGACAGAGAGCAGCATCTTAAAGAGCGGGAGAGTGGAGGTCACAGAGACAGTTCAGAAAGCGGCATCTAAAAGAGTGGAAGGGAGGAGGACCCCGAGACAGTTAGATGGCAGCATCTAAAAGAGTGGGAGAGAAGAGGACCCGGAGACAGACTGACAGCAGCATCTTAAAGAGCGGGCGAGAGGAGGACTCGGAGACAGACAGACAGCAGCATCTAAAAGAGCGTGAGATAGGAGTCCCCGGAGACAGTTAGATGGCAGCATCTAAAAGAGTGGGAGAGAGGAGCACCCGGAGACAGACAGACAGCAGCATCTAAAAGAGCGGGAGAGAGGAGGACACAGAGACAGACAAACAGCAGCATCTAAAAGAGCGGGAGAAAGGAGGACCCGGAGACAGAGCAGCATCTAAAAGAGCGGGAAAGTGGACGACCCAGAGTCAGACAGACAGCAGCATCTAAAAGAGCGGGAGAGAGGAGGATTCGGAGACAGACAGACAGCAGCATCTAAAAGAGCGGGAGAGAGGAGGACCCGGAGACAGATAGATGGCAGCATCTACAAGAGTGGGAGAGAAGAGGACCCGGAGACAGACAGACAGCAGCATCTAAAAGAGCGGGAGAAAGGAGGACCCGGAGACAGTGCAGCATCTATAAGAGCGGGAAAGTGGACGACCCAGAGTCAGACAGACAGCAGCATCTAAAAGAGCGGGAGAGAGGAGGACCCAGTGACAGACAGACAGCAGCACCTAAAAGAGTGGGAGAGAGGAGGACCCGGAGTCAGAGCAGCATCTAAAAGAGCGGGAGAGAGGAGGACCCGGAGACAGACAGACTGCAGCATCTAAAAGAGCGGGAGAAGGAGGACCCGGAGACAGACTGACAGCAGCATCTAAAAGAGCGGGAGAGTGGAGGACCCGGAGACAGAGCAGCATCTCAAAGAGCGGAAGAGAGGAAGACCCGGAGACAGACAGCAGCATCTAAAACCACAGGAGATAGGAGGGCACAGAGACAGACAAACAGCAGGTTCTAAAAGAGCGGGAGACAGGAGCACCCGGAGACAGACAGCAGCCTCTAAACGAGTGGGACAGAGGAGGACACAGAGACAGACAGCAGCATCTAAAAGAGTGGGAGAGAGGACGACCCAGAGTCAGACAGACAGCAGCATCTAAAAGAGTGGGAGAGAGGACGACCCAGAGTCAGACAGACAGCAGCATCTAAAAGAGTTGGAGAGAGGAGGACCCGGAGACAGACAGACAGCAGCATCTAGAAGAGTGGGAGAGAGGAGGACCCAGAGACAGACAGACAGCAGCATCTAAAAGAGTGGGAGAGAGGAGGACCCGGAGACAGACAGACAGCAGCATCTAAAAGAGCGAGAGAGAGGAGGACCCGGAGACAGATCAGCATCTAAATGAGTGGGAGAGAGGAGGACACAGAGACAGACAGACAGCAGCATCTAAAAGAGTGGGAGAGAGGAGGACCCGGAGACGGACAGACAGTAGCATCTTAATGAGCGGGAGAGAGGCGGACACAGAGACAGACAGAAAGCGGCATCTAAAAGAGTGGGAGAGAGTAGGACGCGGAGACAGACAGACAGCAGCATCTAAACGAGCGTGAGAGAGGAGGACCCGGAGACAGACGGACAGCAGCATCAGTGTGCACCATAGAGTCAGAGACAGAAAGTAAAGACACTCCTTGCATAGATTACTAAATTCGGGAGGTCATGTTGGAGCTGTATAGAACCTTGGTGAGACCACAGCAGGAGTACTGGGTGCAATTCTGGTCGCCACATTATAGGAAGGATGTGATTGCACTGGAGGGGTGTAGAGGAGATTGGCCAGGATGTTGCCTGGGATGAAACATTTAAGTGATGAAGAGAGGTTAGATAAACTTGGTTTGTTTTTGTTGGAGCAGAGAAGACTGAGGGGCGACCTGATCGAGGTGTACAAGATTATGAGGGGCATGGACATGGTGGATAGGGAGCAGCTGTTCCCCTTAGTTGAAGGGTCAGTCACAAGGGGGCATAAGTTCAAGGTGAGGGGCAGGAGATTTAGGGTGGATGTGAGGAAAAACTTTTTCACCCAGAGGGTGGTGATGGTCTGGAATGCGCTGCCTGGGAGGGTGGTGGAGGCGGGTTGCCTCACATCCTTTAAAAAGTACCTGGATGAGCACTTGGCATGTCATAACATTCAAGGCTATGGGTCAAGTGCTGGTAAATGGGATTAGGTAGGTAGGTCAGGTGTTTCTCACGTGTCGGTGCAGATTCGATGGGCCGAAGGGCCTCTTCTGCACTGCGTGATTCTCTAATTCTGTGATAACGGGGATGGGAGTATAATGAAGATCAGGGGTATAACGGGGATGGGGGTATAATGAAGATCGGGGTATAACGGGGATGGGGGTATAATGAAGATCGGGGACGGGAGTATAATGAAGATCGGGGGTATAGCGAGGATGGGGGTATAATGAAGAACGAGGGTATAATGGGGATGGGGCTATTATGATGATCGGGGGTGTAGTAGGGTGTCAGCATCACGAATATCAGTATCTGAAGATTCTGTTGATGGCTGTTAAATACCCAGGAGTTGAAGGTGATAAGGTGAACGGGTGTTGGTATTGACTAGTGAATTATACTCAGATGTGTATATTAAGAAGAGTCAGCCAGCACTGGGAGATATTCAAAAGAGAAGCACTGGATTCAAAAGGAAATGACTGGAGAGAGCCTGGCCTGGCCTGGCCATCAACAGGTCCAGGCCACAGGCGACTGAGGGTGTCATCCAGCCTGACTGTCTGTGCCTCTTCTGTAGCTAAATTCGCAGTCAGGCATCCCTGGAGAGGGAGCATGTGGTGCCTACTAGCACGATAGAGGCATTCTGTGCTCAGTGGGCACCCTGGGGCCTCCGGTTCTTTATAGACCCCCTTTGATCACAATTTGGTTTAATGTTTGTAAGTTTCCTTTAATGTTTGACTTTCTGTTTGCAGTTACCCTTTAAGGGGCTGCATCTTGTTTTGTCCCTCGTTTTTCCTCATTTAGTTTAATTGGCTTCATTAAAACAAAAGCACTGGGTGTCTGGTGTTAGAGTGGAGAAGTCAGCTCTGTGGAAAGTAATTAACAGTCTCTACCAAAGCATCTTAGTTTTAGGTCGTTTTCACAACCATGCTTGGGAGGTTCTCTAACATTGGTAGCAGAGGATGTTTACCTGAAAGTGAAGATTGGAGACTAAGATTTACTTCCAGACAGAAGGTTTGATTGGAGTTTTTTTTGAGATAAGACTGTAATTGTTAACTCTTTGAGGAAAGATGACCGAAACCAAGTATATGGTGGCAGGATATGATTTTGCACCATTGTTTTGTGAAGTGGAACTTTATGATCAATGGAAAAATGAGGTTGATATGTGTCCACAGGTTATGTATCTACTGAAAAGAAAACAAGGTACTTTCTCTTTCTAACGGGAGCACCATCAGCTGCACAGTGTTCTTAGAACTAGATGCTGAGGAACTGGACAATGAAGAAGGTTTGGACATTCTCTTAAAGTTCATGGATAAAATTTATATGAAATTTGACTTACTGAATGCCTATGAGGCTTAGTCAGACTTTGATAAATTTAGAAAAATGGATGATTCTTCCACAGAAGAACACATCATGGAGTTTAACTAACAAGACGGCAGCAATTCCACTTGGGAATTCCTAAATCAGTAATTGTCTTTAAATTATTGGGACTGTGCTAGGATATCAAACGTGGATAGGCTCTTTGAGTTTGACTCAAAGTGAGAGACACACTTTCGGATCAAATCTCCGAAGCCTCAATAAACTTTCTGGGAAAGCATTCATTTTCAGTTGCTTTTATGGTGCGAATAGGCACTTCAGAAGTGACACCAAAGATGGAGGAGACAATGCTAGCAGCATTTTGAGATTGTTCGAATATAGGGTCCAAACGTCTGTATGAAAGAAGAATTACAAACAAAGTGAGGACAGAGACCCTTTTGGGAGCTATAACAGGCAGTGGGAGTTGGGCAATTATGGAAGCAGGATGAACCCCAGGAGTAAACAAGGAGTGGTCAACATGTGCTCCAGATGTGACTCTTCAAGTATCATTATGTATTGAATTGTCCAAAAATGAAAAATTGGGTTTTTGAAACAACACATGACATGGAAGGTACAGAAGGCGAGGAGGGTAATGCCAACCAATCAGAAGGAATCGTATTGGTCACCAGAAGCTTCAGTCTGGTAATGAGTTTCCTAGTTGCAGATTAGTTCAATGCATAGTTCTAGATAGTGGGTGTAGGTCCACGGTATGTGGAGTGGACTGGCTAAAATATTACATGGATTCTTTAAGTAAGGAATATGACAGTTCTACTTGTTTCAGGTTCGGTGATGATAACATGTTGAAATCACTAAAAAGAATAGTAATTCAGTGTAAAATAGCAGGGGTGAATCACTATCAGTACTAATGTGGTATTGAGTGAAATACCTTTACTGCTAAGTAAGCCTTCGATGAAAAAAGCCCAAATGAAGTTGGACATGAAGCGATGTTTTTGGGGATCTGGAGAGTTGTAATTTACACAGTTGGGACATTATTGTATTCCTTTTAAGGCCTATCTTCTCTAGACAGAATGTTAAAGAGGTATTAATGGCAGCTAGGAACCAGGATTTAAAAGAAGCAAATTGTTACCAAACTACATCAATAATTTGCACATCCCTCTGGCCATAGGTTGAAGATTCTGTTTAAAGGATGCAAAGGTACTAGATGAGGAATACACTAGATTTGACAAGGATATTTGTGAAAAATGTGACATTTGTAAAAAGTACAGGAGAACACCAAGTGAGTCTTCCATTGGTGAGAGACTTTAATGAAACCATAGCCGTGGACCTCAAAGTATGAAGTAAAGGAAAAAAATATATTTTCTTCTACATTTTTGTAGATGTAGCGACTAGACTTATTCTTAAATGGTCGTTTTTTTTAGTAAAGACAAAAAAAAAGTAATTATCGATTGAAGATAACGGAAAGATGGATAGGAACAGGGCTGGGAGCACCAGCTAAATTCTTAACAGGCAATGGGGAAGAATTTGCCAATGATGACTTCAGGAGTAGGTGTGAACATATGAATATTGTAGCAACACACACAGCAGAAAGCCTGTTTAGCAATGGGATGTGTGGGAAATCACACCGTGATTGACCAACCGACTTGCAAAAAAAAACACATTCCAGATGGTTGGGGGCTAAAGCCCCTATCGGTTAGTTTATGGCAGGAATCTGAAGATATCTTCAATAATGTGGGCCAATCCCCTGGCTTTGGAGGGGAGTACCAATAGCTCAATTTTTACAGAACATTTGAAGGCTATGCATTCAGGGAGGAGAGTATTTATTAAGGTGGAGGTTTCAGAAAAAATCAGGAGAGCTTTGAGGTACCAAATCAGACCATCAGCAATGCATTTTCAGCCTGGGGATATAGCATCTTATATACGAGAAGGGTAGAAAGAATGGAGAGGTCCAGGAAAAGTTATAGGCACTGATGACAAAATGATGATCTTGCAACATGGTAACCAAACTGTTAGAGTACATTCCTCGTGGCTTACTGGCACTGATCACAAATCGTTGGAACCTGAACAGATGATGGAAACTGAAGATGCACCAGGCACTTTGCACACGTGTATGCTGGAGCTGTACGAACAACAGATTGTGGCAGATAACAGGCTAACTGAGAGTGGACCAAGTGATGGTGAAGATCAGGGTAGGGCCATTTATTACAAAGATCAACTAACAAAAGTTGGAACTAGGGTGGCATATATGGCAGAAGGGGCTAGTGAGTGGAAGGGAGCCACACAATAGGAAAGGCCACAGGGAAATACACAAACTGGCTGAGTGTACAAGGGAAGGGGCAGAATATGGATTAGCAGAAGGAAGCAAAAATGTGGAAAGCCAGGAATCATAGGGCAGGCCTGACCCAATCGCGGGTGTGCCGCCATTTTAAGTGGGCGGGCCAATTAAGGCCCGCCCAGCGTGACGTCCGGCAGAAAGTGCTATGCGCTCCCTGTGTGGGAGGGGGGGGTGCAAAATCACTAAAATCGAGAGTGCGCTCTTTCACGCATGCGCACGATAAAGCGCACATCTCCCTGAGGCTAAGTGCAGCCTCAGGGAGATCGCTTCGACTTTTTAAAAATATTAAAAATAGAGAATATTTCATGTCCCCTCATGTGACAATGTCACATGAGTTGGGACATGTTCATAATTTACAGAACAATTTTATTACAATTTTTGAAACCACACATGAATCCTCATCCCGCCGGTGGATGAGGTTTCATGTTTTCTCTATTCCCCGCCGGGGCTCCTGGCTGACCCACCAGCCTTAAGGTTGGATGGGCAGGTTCTTTAATTGTTTCAATGATCCTGTCAATGGCCTCAATTGGCCATTGACAGGTCAGCGGGCCCACAGCTGATTTTGCTGCACTCCCGCCTTCCTGAAAATTTAAATGGGGCGGGGTGAAGTCAGGAGTTCTGCCCAACATCATTTTATGCGTCGGTGAGCGGGCCCCGCCCCCTGCTCGCCGACAGCAAAATTCTGCCCGTAGTGTAAGTTCAGACAGTGGGACTAATGGTGATCACAGCCCAAGGAAAAGATCACAAACTTGTGCAAGGAAGTCTAGTCACAGGAGGGACAGGTAGAGTAGCAGTCCAGGTAGGGACAGGAGATCTAGTAGGGGACGCAGTTTAACAAGAACAGGTGAGGGGCAACACAAGAAGTAGAAGCTCTAGTGGCGACTAACCAGTTGGATGGTAAATTGGTAAAGGAGGCAAAACAAAAATAACTTGACAACTGGAGAGAGTTTGGCATTTACACGGAGATGCCAGACAAAGGACAGCCAGCATTATCGCATAGATGGATATGTACGGAGAATGTACTTCCCAAAGTACATATAAAGCCAAGGCTGGACTTGTCGCTCGGGGATTTGAGGAACAACTGGGTGACCAGGAAGTTAGAGTAGACTCCCAAACAGCAGGAAAGATAAGTTTGAGCATTTTCCCAGCACTTCTAGCAACACATTCACAGGATATAAATCCATTCATGTCAAAACAACATCTTTGCAAGGGGAATTATTTGAAATAGATATATTCGTAAAGCCTCCAAAAGAAGCTGGAGATATAGAGGGGAAATTATGGAGGCTGAACAAGTGTGTTTGTAGGCTAAACAATACATCCAGGGTTTGGTATTTTTCAGTGAGTTCTGTCCTACCAAAAGCTGGTTGCCTCCAGCTAAAAGCAGATCCAGCAATGCTTTATTGGAACTACGAAGGGAAACTAGCAGGCATTCTCTTAATGCATGCAGATGTCCTGTGTGGGGGTGTGGGGTCTGCAACAGTTGAGAAATTTGTGATCGATAAATTATAAAAGAATTCAAAATTGGAAGTCTTGCTTCTGGAGCTTTTAAATATATAGGGTTGGACATCAGGCAGACTAAATTGGGACTAACCCTGACTCCACAGTCTTACCCAGAGAATATTAATAGGATCCTGATAAATCGGGCCAGATCCTCACAAAAGAAAGACTCTACAACCAAGGAAGAAGCAGATCAATTAAGAAGCTTAATTGGGCAATGAAATTGGTTATGCACACAAACTGGACCAGATGCATGCTACAATTGAGCACCATGCTGAAATCTGCTATAAAGCTAAAAGCAAATAAGACATTGGGCAGAATTTTCCACTTGTCGGGTACGTGCCGGACCTGAATGAGCATAAAACGATGGGCGAGAGTCCCGACATCATCGCACACTCGCACGATGTTTTGGTCAGCAGGTGTGAGCAGGGGTTGGAACCACACCCACCATTAAGAGGCCAGTTAAGGCCCTTGACAACCCAGTTGACAGCGATTTAAAATTTACCCGTGTGATTTTCCACACTTTGCACAGGCAGGTGGGCAGCCCACGTTTTGCCAAACGTCCTCTGCGGGCAGGATAAAAAGGGTCAGCAGCATTGCCGGTGTGAGCAGTGAGGAGTTTTGGAGATAGTTTGCTGCTGGTTGCTTATTGGTACTTGGCAGCTTCATTCTTAGCATTTCCACACATCAGTTCAGGACTCAGTGTTGTCCTCCAAGCTCCCCGGAAGATTCACACCGCGTGGATCCTTCCAGGTATCAGACAGCCTTCCCTTACCCTGGGAATGGGGATTGGGGTCTCCGCTGGGGGTACCTCCTCTGAGGGGGAAGAGAGGGGCAGGAGGGAGAGGCGGCCAGGTGTCCCTATTCAGCTTCCTGGGGAGCCACCTGTGGGAGGAGAGGCGCAGGCACAAGGGGCGCAGGACCAGTGGGTAGTCCAAGGCAGAAGGGGCTATAGAAGACGCCACTATCCTGCTGCCTGGATTTACAGGCAGCGATGCAGCTACCTCAATATGTCTGAGGTGCAATGATAAAGGAGGCTCCGTCTCTCCAGGGAGACAGTGACCTCCATCTGTCAGGTGATTGGCCCTGAGATCAGTCCGACTGTGTGGGTGGACACCCCATGCCAGTGGCTCTGAAGGTCACAGTGGCCCTCAGCTTCTATACCTCCGGCTCTTTCCAGGGCTCAGTGGGGGGTCTGTGTGGAGTCTCCCAATCGGCTGTCCACAGTTGCATCAAGCTGGTGACAGACGCTCTGTTCAGGCAGGTACTGATCTTTATTCTTTACCATATGGACAAGGCCAACCAGGCTGAGCGAGCCAGAGGCTTCACGGCCATTGCTGGGTTCCCCCGTGTCCAGGGCGCTATAGACTGTACACATGTGGCCATCAAGGCGCCAGCGGGTGAGCCCGGTGCCTTCGTCAACAGGAACGGATTCCACTCCATGAACGTGCAGATAGTGTGTGATCACAGGATGCAGATTCTACAAGTCTGTGCAAGGTACCCAGGCAGCTCCCACGACACCTACATCCTCAGACACTCCCAGGTGCCGGGGCTCTTCAGTGCTCCAGCCCGACTGGATGGATGGCTGCTGGGTGACAAGGGCTATCCGTTGAAGAGGTGGCTCATGACGCCTCTCCACCACCCAAGAACAGAGGCAGAACAGTGATATAACAGGAGTCACGGCTCCACAAGGGCAGTGATAGAGAGGACCATGGGTCTTCTCAAGATGCGCTTCCAATGCCTGGGCTGTTCAGGGGGAGCACTACAATACCCCCCAGAGCGGGTATCACTGATAGTGGTTGCCTGCTGCACTCTCCACAATCTGGCACTGGCAAGGGGGGACCCACTGAAGGAAGAGGATCTTGAGGCAGCTCCACAGGCCACAGGGGATAAATCCAGTAGTGAGTCCGAAGAGAAGCTCGGTGAGGAGAACGCTGAGGGTGTGGAGGCAGACCTCGGTAACCTCCAGGGATGCAGGGACACCAGGAACACCTTGATCCAACACTCCTTCAGCTAGGCTGCCAAAGATCAGCTTCCACCTCACACCAGGGCTGCTGCCTCCATCCCGGGTTGCAGAAATGACCCTTTCCTTGACCCCCAAGATACACTCAGTGCCTGTGCAATAACCTTTCGAGCCACCCATGTCCAGCATTACATACTGGTGTACCCTGCACCTACAGAACAAGTGAAGCAGACTCAGGCTAATAACACAAAAGCAAATGTAATTTTCATGTCGGAACTTAATATCCACTGTTGTTGGCCACACCAAAGCAAAACAGAAAATGGGGAACAAAAAATCACCACCTGTGACCAGTCCCTCTTGTGCTTTAAACTGTTTACAGGTGCTACGTATAGGTACTCCGCACCCCCCCAAACTTCACTGGCAGCAGCATTGGAGACAGCCTGTTGGTCTTGGCGGGCGTCCTCTGGCCCGTGGAGCCTGTGCTGGCCCCGCCTGGGAGGGAGCGGCCAGTGGCATGGCTGGCATCTCTCCAGTCATCGCAGCCTCATCAGATGCCACGGTTACTGGCAGAGGGGCAGAGGAGCTGCTGCCCTCGTCCGGAGCGCCCTGAGAGGAGCCCGCAGAGACGACAGGCAGCTTGTGCACCAACGTGAGGTCGCTCTGGACCTCCCTGCTCGCCATTGATGGACGGACACCTCGCTGGGATACTGGGTGCCTCATCCATCTCTCACACTGACACTGACCAGCTGAGGTCAGTGCCTGTGTGAGGGCTGCAGGTCTGAGCGCATCCCCAGGAACCCCTGATTCTGTTCCTGGAGGAGCCTCTCCATGAGAGTCTCCACACTCCCCATGGAGGAGGCAGTGCGCTCGGTCATGAGGGTTAATGCAGTGCTCGCGCTCCACATGGACTCCTCCACAACGGAGATCATGGCACACAGACCCCCATGGATCTCCGCCAGATCCTCCTGCGCATCTCGCTGGACATCCAGCATCTGCCGCCTAATGGACGACACCAGAGGCTCATCATCTGCCTTCGACTCAGCATTGTCCTGGTCTCCAGCAGTCCTCTGACTGCCTGTACCCTGGGCACTCTCTGCCTCCACCTGCACCTCAAGTGAGTTTGAAGTGCCCTCACCAATGCGCACTGAGATACTAGCTGCCAATTTAATGCCCACCGAGGTGCTGGTGCCTGCTTTAGATAGCGGGTGTGGCACAGGTGCTTGGGGAGCATGGTGGTCCTCCAGGGTCAGGGATAGTTCCTGGAGGTTGTCCGCTTCACTCCTTGGTGGCAGATCTAAGGGAGAAGGAGGACATGGCATTAGTTAAAGTCTTCACACTGTCACTATGCATGCCAGGTACCCTGGTGAGACCATGGAGATCTGCATCATGGTGTCATCGTCTTTCAATGAGGAATCCAGTCTGGAGGCTCCCATCAATGATAAGACTGCACAAGATTGTTTGAACCATCCAAAACTCTCACCTCCCGCGCACTGTGTCTGACCTCACCGCGGCCAGTTGACTGAGGTGCATTGTGCCTCTCGAACTCCAAGGTCTTCTGCTCATATCTGGAGAGGATGAGGTGGTTTGGGGGTCCTCTGTCAGTCCGCGACCTCTTAATACTGTTATGGAATGTCTTCTCCTGAAAAGGACAGAGGAACATTGATTCGTCCACTCTCTACCTGCAGCGCCACTGCAGCCTGGCCAACCCCAGCTGAGGAGCACCTCACGGGGCACAGCCCAGTCGTGGCCCTCGAGCCGCAAGACACTCAGACCAAGCAGCCAGGGCTCACCCCCTTGGCCAGCTCCGGCATCATTGACAGTTGGCACTCAGACTCTAACACCCCTGAGGTCCATGGAGGGCATGGGCAGCCCAAAAGAACTCACCATACTGACCCATGCCAACATAGTACTCGCCTTTCCTGAGCGCAGCAGGTCATTGAAATGCTTCCGACACTGCACCCATGTGCGCTGCACCACGTCATGGCTGCTCACCAGCACTGCCACCTCCTCCTATGCCTTCTTTGAGGTACAGTGGCCTCCTCCTCCCATCTCTGGGGACAAGGGTGTCCCTTCTGGCAGCCACTGCCTCCAGGAGGGCAGTGAGGCACTCGTTGGAAAAACAGGGGCCAAGTGCCCGGCCGACCTCACCTCCCGCCTGCTCTCTACATCTTTGTTTGTTTGCAGCCATGTTGCTGCTGCATCTCCTGATGCGGGCTGTCTCCCTGGCGCTGCCTGTGCCGTCTTGTGAACTGGTCACCATTGGACCCGGCCGACAACAGGCCTCTCCCGCCTTCCCCTTCTCGGACGTTCTGCAGCCAGCGTTCACACTAGGCAGGCCTTTATTGGCCCACCAGCGTGAAACTGCAGTCAGACCACGATTGTGGGCATCGTTCCCGACCCCCCCCTGCCAAGCCCACCCGACTGCCCCTGCCAAGCCCACCCGACAAGGGCAAAATTCTGCCCATTAAGTTCAAAAGAATGTACGCTCAGACTCCCAAACCTGGGTGACCCAGAAGGAATGAAATGAATCACTTTTAGTGATGCCTCACATGTTAACCTTCCCGATGGTTATTCCAGTACTGCAGGATTCATTATATTTTTAGTGGGAAATAATGATAAATGCCCATTTAGCCTGGGAATCCAAGAAAACACTAGTTCAAAGCACTTCAGCTGTGGAGACACTTGCCCTGGTAGAAGTAACAGATATGGCTATATATTTATCAAATATTTTAAGGAACTCCTAAGGGACAACTGGGGGAAAATGTGCCTGTTAGAATGTCCCAGAGTGAACGGTTATTTATGTAGCAATGTCCATTCGACAAAGAGTGTCACAGAAAAGAGGCTGAGGATTGATCTCGTGATTATAAAAGATGTTGAAAAGGAAGGTGATTTCAAAAATAAGATGGGTCAAAGCAAGTCACCGGTTGTCGGACTTTCACAAAGAACTGCCTGTCCAAAGAAATTGGTGGATAGCCTCTAAGAGGGGCACCTTGTGTTCTATTGGAGTAGGAGAACATGGAAATTTTCATTTTGTAACCTTATTCAGTTGTTTTTTGTTTTCAAGATGGTCTGGGGGGAATATGGAGTATGTTAAAGAGTGATTGTATAATATAACATTGTATTTTTTCTTATGAATAGCTTTTGTTTGCATATCAATTTAATTTAAAGCAAAGAGGGAAATCTGTCAGTATCTAATAGGTTCTGTTGATGGATGTTAAATACCAAGTAGTTGAAGGTAATAAGGTGAAGTGTTGGGTATTGACTAGTGAATTATACTCAGATGTGTATATAAAGAAGAGTTAGCCAGCACTGGGGAGAGCCGGACCAGGCTGCCCAGTAACAGGTCCAGGTAGTGGGCGACTGAGAGACTGTCTGCCCCTCTTCCGCAGCCAAGTTCATGCTTCGGTGTCCCTGGAGAAAGAGCATGCAGTGTCTGCATTTCCATGCTCGGTGGGGACTGGGGTGTTTTATAGACCCCCTTTGATCACAATTTGGCTCAATGTTTGTAAGTTTCCTTTTTAATGTTTGACTTTCTGTTTGCAGTTTCCCTTTTAAAGGGCTGCATCTTGTTTTGCCCCTCGTTTTTCCTCATTTTTAGTTTAATTGGTTTAATCAAAAAAAAAAGGGAGCACTGGGGAAAGGGTGTTAGAGTGAAGTAAGTTCTATAGTGAGCAAGAAACAGTCTCTACCAAAGCATCTTACACTCAGCGTCTTCTTCAGAACCAGGCTTGGTAATTTCTCTGACAATGAAAGGTTATCAGTGATCACAGAGGCAGCATGAGTCACCATCAGTCCTAATGGTGGTAAAAACAATCCACCGAAGCTGCCAGACCTGCTGAGTTTTTCCAGGTAATTCTGTTTTTGTCCTAATGATGGGCTCATCCTTGGAAGGTGCAGTAGCCTAGGGACCATGTGGCCTCTGTGGAATGTGATCAGCTCTCCACTGGTGCACACCCTTGAGCAACTTCACATCGTGCAGTCCTTTCAATCATTGGATTGTGGAACTCGTGAATGAATATTTATTTTCTCAGTGGTCTCTGTACTGTAAATCCATTTTTCCTCTCTTTCCCTCTCTTTTTTACTGTCTAAGTGTGGAGGTGATGTTGCGATCCTCCTTTTTTGTGGTTTGAATGTGTGCAATGAACTAACATTTTTCATTTAGTTCATCCTACCTTGAGTTTGCTGTGGGGTTATTAATAGAAAATTGGATCACACAAAAACCGAGGGGTTGGGAAATATGCCACTGATTTAGAAAGAGGGAAACAAATCCAAACACCTTTCTGTTTATGAATGGGCGATGAGAGGACAAATTAGTGCTGTTTAAATTAACCCCCCTCCTGTCCATAAACAGAGATTGGGTCTCGTCCAGGATCACCGATTTGAAATTTGACCAGAGTCCAAGTTAGACATGAGCAAAATCTGATCTAAAAGAGCCAATTGGAAAGCAAAAGCAAAACCCAGTGGCTGGAACAAATTTTAAAACACAGCAACTTACCACAACAAATTCCTTTTCCTTAACCCTAAGAAAATGGCAACTTTTGATGCCCAGAAGTGGGTCAAGTGAGGAGATCTGAACAGGGAAACATTAGCATCCCTTAGCACACAGCAATTGAAAGCTGCAGCAAGGGAGGTACAGTTAAAGTTACCCAGTAAAGCAACGAGAACTGATCCAGTTGTTGGTTGAAAATTTGGATTTCACATGTCCAACAGAACAGAGAGAGAGAGATGTTGTGGGATGGCCAAGTTGGTACAATAGACAGAGTTGATCAGCAGACAGTTCTTAGATGGAACACACTCTGTTTATTTACAAAGGTACTCCTTAGCTACACTTGTGTGTGCTTTCAACTCGAACCCTGTCCCTGTACTTCTGACTACAGAGGTAGCCTGCACTACTCCTCTATTGCTTACATAAGATCATGTGATCTTCCTTTTTCTAACATCCTCCTTTAAAGGTATGCTACACATCACATAAAACCATAATTACCACATCCCTCCCTCTTTTAGTCAGAAACACATTTTACATTAACAAGTACAATTTTCTTAAAATAGCAAATTATTTACACAGATCAGTAATTTACAAATTCAGTCTTTCGGGGGGTTTCCCTACCCGTGTAGAACACCTTAGCTCTACAACTCCAGATGTTTTGTCAGGAGCCTGCTTTTCTGGAGTTGTCTGAACATCAGGTTCTTCAGCAGGTACCTGCAGATCTGTGTCCTCAACTCTTGCAGGTACAACAGACACATCTGTACTAGGCTGAGTTCTCTCAACAGGAAATGTTGACCCGGTCGTGAACACTGGAATCATTTCTTCATCTTGTCTCTCCCTTTCTTAGATGACCCACATGTCTCTGTATGACTTGACTTGGCCTTCCACCTCCATGTGGTAAGATTGAGGTCCAGTCACTGCACTTATTTCACCCGCTAACCACTTTGGTCCATCTCCAAAGTTCCTCACATATACTGTTTCTCCCACGGTAAATTTCCTCTCGTGACTATTCCAGTCGTGCCTAGTTTTCTGACTTCCCTGACATCTTTTCACCTTTTTCCCCATTTCCCGCACCCCCCTTTCTAAATTTGGGGCTGAATTTTGCCGTCGGTGAGCAGGGGGTGGGGCCCGCTCACCGATGCGTAAAATGACGCGGGATGATGTCGGGCGGAACCCTCAATGTCATCCCGCCCCAATTACATTTTCAGGAATGCGGGGGTGCAGCAAAATCAGCTGCGGGCCCGCTGACCTGTCAATGGCCAATTGAGGCCATTGACAGGATCATTGAAACAATTAAAGGACCTGCCCGTCCAACCTTAAGGTTGGCGGGTCAGCCAGGAGCCCCGGCGGGGAATAGAGAAAACATGAAACCTCATCCAGCGGCGGGATGAAGTTTCATGTCTGTTTTTAAAAACTTTTATAAAGTTTATGTGTTTATTATTAACATGTCCCATCTCTTGTGACATTGTCACGAGGGGGACATGTTAAGGATTTTTTGCTCTATTTTTAATGTTTTTAGAACTGTCAGCGATCTCCCTGAGGCTGCACTTAGTCTCAGGGAGATGTGCGCTCTTTCGTGCACATTTGGGAAAGAGCGCACTCTCGCTTTTGGGGAATCCCCCCCCTGCCCGCACGGGGAGCGCATAGCGCTTCCCGCTGGACATCACACTGGGCGGGCCTTCATTGGCCGGCCCACTTAAAATGGCGACGGGACCCGCTTCTCCGGCGGGGATCAGCTCCCCGTCCGCCGGAGATTGGATCAAGCCCGCCCGCCCGACAGGCAGAAAACTCTGCCCTTGGCGTTATTAAGCTCCATCTTGTCCTGAGACAGCGTTTCATTGATAACTCTGTGGGTGTGACACCTGCTGTTGTGTGAGGGGTGGTCCTATAATGGAAGAGAAAGCGTGCTAACTTGGCTGTTAAAGAATCTCCAGTTAACTTCTTCGTGCCTGACCTGAATGATTGAATCGCCCTTTCGGCCTGTCCGTTTGAGGAAGGGTGGGTACGGTGCAGTTTTCACAAGTGATACCGCTGAGGCTGATAAACCGCTGGAACACAGCCTTCGTAAATGCTGTGCCGTTAACAGATACAACCACTTCTGGTAATCTGTGAATGGCAAAACTTTCACGTAGGTTCTCGATTGTAGCAGAAGACGTTGGTGACTTCACCTCATATCTGTCCATCCGTTTTGAGTGGGCATCAACAATGAGCAGAAACATTGTTCCCATGAAAGGTCCCACAGTCAATCTGTAACCGCACTCATGGTCTTCCCGGCCATTCCCAAGGGTGTAACGGAGCTGTTGAAGGTAACTTTTGCAGTTGCTGACATCACACACAATTCTTCACTAAGTTCTCTATTTCTCCATCCATCCCAGGCCACCATAGATAGCTGCATGCTATGGTCTTCATTCCGGATATTCCTGGATGTACGCTGTGTAGTTCAATTAACAATGGCTTTCTACCCTTTTGGAGGAACTATCACTCGAGCTCCCCACAATAAGATGCCATCCTGGTTGGTTATTTCATGTCTTCTGTTGAAGTACAGTTTCATTTCATCAGATACAGGCTCCTGTGACCAACCATGAAGCATTTGTTCTCATACTTTAGATAAGGTGGAGTCTTGACTTGTTGAATCTCTGATCTGTCTAGCACATACCAGAGATGAATCTAAAAAAATTAACAATAAAACGAGTTCGTGTGGAACTGGGACATCCTCATCTTTTTCTTGCAAAGGCAAACGACTCAGTGCATCAGTGTTTGCAATCTGATTTCCAGGCCTGTGGGTGAGAGTGTACTCATACGCTGCCAGAATCAATGCCCATCTCTGTATTCTTGCTGAGGCTATGGGTGGTATAGCCTTGTCCTCACTGAACAATCCTAGCAATAGTTTGTGATCTGAAACAATTGTAAAATTGCGGCTATGTACGTACTGGTGAAATTTCTTAACACCAAAGCTGATGGACAGGCTGCCTTTTTCTATCTGTGAGTATCCCTTTTCCGCAGTGCTGAGCGTTCTTGATACATATTCAACAAGCTGTTCTGCATCATTGTCCATTCGATGGGAGAGCACTGCTCCCGCTCCATAGGGAGATGCATCACATATCAACACCAATCCTTCCCTCTGGTCAAACAGGTTGGACAAGTGCAACAATTGTGTCACCTTCTTTCTGGGGTGCCTGCCAAGACCAACGTTGGTTCTTTTTGAGTAGAGAATGCAGGGGGGGCAGCACTGTAGACAAATTGGGTAAGAACCGCCCAGAATAGTTGATCATTGCTAGGAATGATTTGAGTTCTGAGGCGTTCTTTGGTGCTGGTGCCTCTCTTATGGCTCTCACTTTCTCCTTAACTGGGTGAAGGCCCTGTGAATCTACCCGGTAACCCAAACAGATTACCTCCCTCGCTTGGAACTTGCACTTTATTCTTTTAAAATGTTTCTTGCAGACTGGTGTGCATTTTAAGACTTCTAAGTTTGCCAAATGCTCCTTCTCAATAAGTCCTGTCACCAGAACATCATCTAAATAAACTACAGCATGGGGCAGTCCCTGCAGTAAACTTTCCATTGTTCTTTGGAATATGGCACAAGCTGAGGAGACACCGAAAGCAAGCGGGTATATTGGTATAACCCTTTGTGTGTATTAATTGTGACAAATTCCCGGGAGATCTTCTCTAACTCTAATTGCTGATAAACATGACTCATATCAAGCTTCTTGTAGGTGCTTCCCCCTGCCAGCTTAGCATACAGGGCTTTGGTTTTTGGTATGGGGTGTCTGTCCAGCTTAGCTACTTTATTAACTGTCAATTTGTAATCTCCACAAATTCATACGCTTTGGTCATGTTTAAGGATGGGGACGATTGGCTCTGCCCATCCTGAGAATTGCACAGGTTGTATAACGCCCAGTTTCTCTAATCTGTCCAGTTCGGTGTTGACCTTTTCCCGCAGTGGGTAAGGTTCTGGTCTTGCCCTCATGAATTGCGGGGTTGCCTCTGGGTCCACACGAATATTGCTCAGACTGCCTGCACTGCTCAGACTGCCAGCACTGCTCAGACTGCCAGCGCTGCCTGCACTGCTCAGACTGCCAGCACTGCCTGCCCTGCTCACACTGCCTGCACTGCTCAGACTGCCAGCGCTGCCTGCACTGCTCAGACTGCCAGCGCTGCCTGCACTGCTCAGACTGCCTGCACTGCTCAGACTGCCAGCGCTGCCTGCACTGCTCAGACTGCCAGCACTGCCTGCACAGCCAGCGCTGCCTGCACTGCTCACACTGCTCAGACTGCCTGCACTGCTCAATCTGCCAGCGCTGCATGCACTGCTCACACTGCCAGCACTGCTCACACTGCCTGCACTGCTCAGACTGCCAGCGCTGCCTGCCCTGCTCAGACTGCCTGCACTGCTCAGACTGCCAGCGCTGCCTGCACTGCTCAGACTGCCAGCGCTGCCTGCACTGCTCAGACTGCCAGCGCTGCCTGCACTGCTCAGACTGCCAGCGCTGCCTGCACTGCTCAGACTGCCTGCACTGCTAGCATGGGCAGCGCTGCCTGCACTGCTCACACTGCCACCGCTGTGTGCGCTGCTCATACTGCCAGCTCTGCCTGCACTGCTCAGACTGTCAGCGCTGGCACCTCGGCTCACACTGCCAGCGCTGCCTGCACTCCTCACACTGCCAGCGCTGCCAGCACTGCTCAGACTGCCAGCGCTGCCTGCACTGCTCACACGGCCCGCACTGGCAGCACGGGCAGCGCTGCCTGCACTGCTCAGACTGCCTGCACTGCTCAGACTGCCAGCGCTGCCTGCACTGCACACACTGCAGCACTGCCTGCACGGCTCACACAGCCAGCGCCGCCTGCACTGCTCAGACTGCCAGCGCTGCCAGCTCGGCTCACACTGCCAGCGCTGCCTGCAATGCTCACACTGCCAGTACTGCCTGCACTGCTCACACTGTAAGCACTGCCTGCACTGCTCACACTGCCAGCGTTGCCTACCCTGCTCAGACTGCCTGCACTGCTCACACAACCAGCCCTGCCTGCACTGCTCACACTGCCAGCGCTGCCTGCACTTCTCACACTGCCAGCGCTGCCTGTACTGCTCTCACTGCCAGCGTTGCCTGCACTGCTCAGACTGCCTGCACTGCTCAGACTGCCTGCACTGCTCAGACAGCCTGCACTGCTCAGACAGCCTGCACTGCTCACACTGCCTGCACTGCTCACACTGCCTGCACTGCTCACACTGCCTGCACTGCTCACACTGCCTACACTGCTCAGACTGCCTGCACTGCTCAGACTGCTTGCACTGCTAGCGCTGCCTGAACTGCTCACACTGCCAGCGCTGCCTGAAATGCTCAGACTGCCTGCACTGCTCACACTACCAGCGCTGCCTGCACTGCTCACACTGCCAGCACTGCTCACACTGCTCACACTGACAGCGCTGCCTGCACTGCTCAGACTGCCTGCACTGCTCACACTACCAGCGCTGCCTGCACTGCTCACACTGCCAGCACTGCTCACACTGCTCACACTGCCAGCGCTGCCTGCACTGTTCAGACTGCCTGCACTGCTCATGCTGCCAGCTCTACATGCATTGCTCATGCTGCCAGCGCTGGCAGCACTGCCTGCACTGCTCTCACTGCCAGCGCTGCCTGCACTGCTCACACTGCCAGCGCTGTCTGCACTGCTCACACTGCCAGCACTGCCTGCATGGCCAGCGCTGCCTGCACTGCTCACACTGCCAGCGCTGCCTGCACTGCTCACACTGCCAGCACTGCCTGCATAGCTCACACTGCCAGCACTGCCTGCACTGCTCATACTGTCTGCACTGCTCACACTTCCAGCGCTGCCTGCACTGCTCTCACTGCCAGCGTTGCCTGCACTGCTCAGACTGCCTGCACTGCTCAGACTGCCTGCACTGCTCAGGCTGCCTGCACTGCTCAGACTGCCTGCACTGCTCACACTGCCTACACTGCTCAGACTGCCTGCACTGCTCAGACTGCTCACACTGCCAGCGCTGCCTGCACTGCTCAGACTGCCTGCACTGCTCACACTACCAGCGCTGCCTGCACTGCTCACACTGCCAGCACTGCCTGCACTGCTAACACTGCCAGTGCTGCCTGCACTGCTCACACTGCCAGCGTTGCCTGCACTGCTCACACGGCCTGCACTGCTCAGACTGCCTGCACTGCTCAGACTGCCTGCACTGCTCAGACTACCTGCACTGCTCAGACTGCCTGAACTGTTCAGACTGCCTGCACTGCTAACACTGCCATCGCTGCCTGCACTACTCACACTGCCTGCACTGCTCACACTGCCTGCGCTGCCTGCACTGCTCACACTGCCAGCGCTGCCTGCACTGCTCACACTGCTCAGACTGCCTGCACTGCTCAATCTGCCAGCGCTGCATGCACTGCTCACACTGCCAGCACTGCTCACACTGCCTGCACTGCTCAGACTGCCAGCGCTGCCTGCCCTGCTCAGACTGCCTGCACTGCTCAGACTGCTAGCGCTGCCTGCACTGCTCAGACTGCCAGCGCTGCCTGCACTGCTCAGACTGCCAGCGCTGCCTGCACTGCTCAGACTGCCAGCGCTGCCTGCACTGCTCAGACTGCCTGCACTGCTAGCATGGGCAGCGCTGCCTGCACTGCTCACACTGCCACCGCTGTGTGCGCTGCTCATACTGCCAGCTCTGCCTGCACTGCTCAGACTGTCAGCGCTGGCACCTCGGCTCACACTGCCAGCGCTGCCTGCACTCCTCACACTGCCAGCGCTGCCAGCACTGCTCAGACTGCCAGCGCTGCCTGCACTGCTCACACGGCCCGCACTGGCAGCACGGGCAGCGCTGCCTGCACTGCTCAGACTGCCTGCACTGCTCAGACTGCCAGCGCTGCCTGCACTGCACACACTGCAGCACTGCCTGCACGGCTCACACAGCCAGCGCCGCCTGCACTGCTCAGACTGCCAGCGCTACCAGCTCGGCTCACACTGCCAGCGCTGCCTGCAATGCTCACACTGCCAGTACTGCCTGCACTGCTCACACTGTAAGCACTGCCTGCACTGCTCACACTGCCAGCGTTGCCTACCCTGCTCAGACTGCCTGCACTGCTCACACAACCAGCCCTGCCTGCACTGCTCACACTGCCAGCGCTGCCTGCACTTCTCACACTGCCAGCGCTGCCTGTACTGCTCTCACTGCCAGCGTTGCCTGCACTGCTCAGACTGCCTGCACTGCTCAGACTGCCTGCACTGCTCAGACAGCCTGCACTGCTCAGACAGCCTGCACTGCTCACACTGCCTGCACTGCTCACACTGCCTGCACTGCTCACACTGCCTGCACTGCTCACACTGCCTACACTGCTCAGACTGCCTGCACTGCTCAGACTGCTTGCACTGCTAGCGCTGCCTGAACTGCTCACACTGCCAGCGCTGCCTGAAATGCTCAGACTGCCTGCACTGCTCACACTACCAGCGCTGCCTGCACTGCTCACACTGCCAGCACTGCTCACACTGCTCACACTGACAGCGCTGCCTGCACTGCTCAGACTGCCTGCACTGCTCATGCTGCCAGCTCTACATGCATTGCTCATGCTGCCAGCGCTGGCAGCACTGCCTGCACTGCTCTCACTGCCAGCGCTGCCTGCACTGCTCACACTGCCAGCGCTGTCTGCACTGCTCACACTGCCAGCACTGCCTGCATGGCCAGCGCTGCCTGCACTGCTCACACTGCCAGCGCTGCCTGCACTGCTCACACTGCCAGCACTGCCTGCATAGCTCACACTGCCAGCACTGCCTGCACTGCTCATACTGTCTGCACTGCTCACACTTCCAGCGCTGCCTGCACTGCTCTCACTGCCAGCGTTGCCTGCACTGCTCAGACTGCCTGCACTGCTCAGACTGCCTGCACTGCTCAGGCTGCCTGCACTGCTCAGACTGCCTGCACTGCTCAGACTGCCTGCACTGCTCACACTGCCTACACTGCTCAGACTGCCTGCACTGCTCAGACTGCTCACACTGCCAGCGCTGCCTGCACTGCTCAGACTGCCTGCACTGCTCACACTACCAGCGCTGCCTGCACTGCTCACACTACCAGCGCTGCCTGCACTGCTCACACTGCCAGCACTGCCTGCACTGCTAACACTGCCAGTGCTGCCTGCACTGCTCACACTGCCAGCGTTGCCTGCACTGCTCAGACTGCCTGCACTGCTCAGACTGCCTGCACTGCTCAGACTGCCTGCACTGCTCAGACTGCCTGAACTGTTCAGACTGCCTGCACTGCTAACACTGCCATCGCTGCCTGCACTGCTCACACTGCCTGCACTGCTCACACTGCCTGCGCTGCCTGCACTGCTCACACTGCCAGCGCTGCCTGCACTGCTCACACTGCCAGCACTGCTCACACTGCCTGCACTGCTCAGACTGCCAGCACTGCCTGCCCTGCTCAGACGGCCAGCGCTGCCTGCACTGCTTAGACTGCCAGCGCTGCCTGCACTGCTCAGACTCCAGCGCTGCCTGCACTGCTCAGACTGCCAGCGCTGCCAGCTTGGCTCACACTGCCAGCGCTGCCTGCAATGCTCACACTGCCAGTACTGCCTGCACTGCTCACACTGTAAGCACTGCCTGCACTGCTCACACTGCCAGCGTTGCCTACCCTGCTCAGACTGCCTGCACTGCTCACACAGCCAGCCCTGCCTGTACTGCTCACACTGCCAGCGCTGCCTGCACTGCTCACACTGCCAGCGCTGCCTGTACTGCTCTCACTGCCAGCGTTGCCTGCACTGCTCAGACTGCCTGCACTGCTCAGACTGCCTGCACGGATCAGACAGCCTGCACTGCTCAGACAGCCTGCACTGCTCACACTGCCTGCACTGCTCACACTGCCTGCACTTCTCACACTGCCTACACTGCTCAGACTGCCTGCACTGCTCAGACTGCTTGCACTGCTAGCGCTGCCTGAACTGCTCACACTGCCAGCGCTGCCTGAAATGCTCAGACTGCCTGCACTGCTCACACTACCAGCGCTGCCTGCACTGCTCACACTGCCAGCACTGCTCACACTGCTCACACTGCCAGCGCTGCCTGCACTGCTCAGACTGCCTGCACTGCTCATGCTGCCAGCTCTACATGCATTGCTCATGCTGCCAGCGCTGGCAGCACTGCCTGCACTGCTCTCACTGCCAGCGCTGCCTGCACTGCTCACACTACCAGCGCTGTCTGCACTGCTCACACTGCCAGCACTGCCTGCATGGCCAGCGCTGCCTGCACTGCTCACACTGCCAGCGCTGCCTGCACTGCTCACACTGCCAGCACTGCCTGCACAGCTCACACTGCCAGCACTGCCTGCACTGCTCAGACTGCCTGCACTGCTCAGACTGCCTGCACTGCTCACACTGCCTGCACTGCTCACACTGCCTGCACTGCTCACACTGCCTACACTGCTCAGACTGCCTGAACTGCTCAGACTGCTTGCACTGCTCAGACTGCTTGCACTGCCAGCGCTGCCTGCACTGCTCAGACTGCCTGCACTGCTCACACTACCAGCGCTGCCTGCACTGCACACACTGCAGCACTGCCTGCATGGCTCACACAGCCAGCGCCGCCTGCACTGCTCAGACTGCCAGCGCTGCCAGCTCGGCTCACACTGCCAGCGCTGCCTGCACTGCTCACACTGCCAGCGCTGCTCAGACTGCCAGCGCTGCCTGCCCTGCTCAGACTGCCTGCACTGCTCAGACTGCCAGCGCTGCCTGCACTGCTCAGACTGCCAGCACTGCCTGCACGGCCAGCGCTGCCTGCACCGCTCACACTGCTCAGACTGCCTGCACTGCTCAAGCTGCCAGCGCTGCCTGCACTGCTCACACTGCCAGCACTGCTCAGACTGCCTGCACTGCTCAGACTGCCAGCGCTGCCTGCCCTGCTCAGACTGCCTGCACTGCTGAGACTGCCAGCGCTGCCTGCACTGCTCAGACTGCCAGCGCTGCCTGCACTGCTCAGACTGCCAGCGCTGCCTGCACTGCTCAGACTGCCAGCGCTGCCTGCACTGCTCAGACTGCCTGCACTGCTAGCACGGGCAGCGCTGCCTGCACTGCTCACACTGCCACCGCTGTGTGCGCTGCTCATACTGCCAGCTCTGCCTGCACTGCTCAGACTGTCAGCGCTGGCACCGTGGCTCACACTGCCAGCGCTGCCAGCACTCCTCACACTGCCAGCGCTGCCTGCACTGCTCAGACTGCCAGCGCTGCCTGCACTGCTCAGACTGCCAGCGTTGCCTGCACTGCTCAAACTGCCAGCGCTGCCTGCACTGCTCACACGGCCCACACTGACAGCACGGGCAGCGCTGCCTGCACTGCTCAGACTGCCTGCACTGCTCAGACTGCCAGCGCTGCCTTCACTGCACACACTGCAGCACTGCCTGCACGGCTCACACAGCCAGCGCCGCCTGCAATGCTCAGACTGCCAGCGCTGCCAGCTCGGCTCACACTGCCAGCGCTGCCTGCAATGCTCACACTGCCAGTACTGCCTGCACTGCTCACACTGTAAGCACTGCCTGCACTGCTCACACTGCCAGCGTTGCCTACCCTGCTCAGACTGCCTGCACTGCTCACACAGCCAGCGCTGCCTGTACTGCTCTCACTGCCAGCGTTGCCTGCACTGCTCAGACTGCCTGCACTGCTCAGACAGCCTGCACTGCTCAGACAGCCTGCACTGCTCACACTGCCTGCACTGCTCACACTGCCTGCACTGCTCACACTGCCTACACTTCTCAGACTGCCTGCACTGCTCAGACTGCTTGCACTGCTAGCGCTGCCTGAACTGCTCACACTGCCAGCGCTGCCTGAAATGCTCAGACTGCCTGCACTGCTCACACTGCCAGCACTGCTCACACTGCTCACACTGCCAGCGCTGCCTGCACTGCTCAGACTGCCTGCACTGCTCATGCTGCCAGCTCTACATGCATTGCTCATGCTGCCAGCGCTGGCAGCACTGCCTGCACTGCTCTCACTGCCAGCGCTGCCTGCACTGCTCACACTGCCTGCACTGCTCACACTGCCTACACAGCTCAGACTGCCTGCACTGCTCAGACTGCTTGCACTGCCAGCACTGCCTGCACTGCTCAGACTGCCTGCACTGCTCACACTACCAGCGCTGCCTGCACTGCACACACTGCAGCACTGCCTGCATGGCTCAAACAGCCAGCGCCGCCTGCACTGCTCAGACTGCCAGCGCTGCCAGCTCGGCTCACACTGCCAGCTCTGCCTGCACTGCTCACACTGCCAGCGCTGCTCAGATTGCGAGCGCTGCCTGCCCTGCTCAGACTGCCTGCACTGCTCAGACTGCCAGCGCTGCCTGAACTGCTCAGACTGCCAGCACTGCCTGCACGGCCAGCGCTGCCTGCACCGCTCACACTGCTCAGACTGCCTGCACTGCTCAATCTGCCAGCGCTGCCTGCACTGCTCACACTGCCAGCGCTGCCTGCACTGCTCACACTGCCAGCACTGCCTGCATAGCTCACACTGCCAGCACTGCCTGCACTGCTCATACTGTCTGCACTGCTCACACTTCCAGCGCTGCCTGCACTGCTCTCACTGCCAGCGTTGCCTGCACTGCTCAGACTGCCTGCACTGCTCAGACTGCCTGCACTGCTCAGGCTGCCTGCACTGCTCAGACTGCCTGCACTGCTCAGACTGCCTGCACTGCTCACACTGCCTACACTGCTCAGACTGCCTGCACTGCTCAGACTGCTCACACTGCCAGCGCTGCCTGCACTGCTCAGACTGCCTGCACTGCTCACACTACCAGCGCTGCCTGCACTGCTCACACTGCCAGCACTGCCTGCACTGCTAACACTGCTCACACTGCCAGCGCTGCATGCACTGCTCAGACTGCCTGCACTGCTCATGCTGCCAGCTCTACATGCATTGCTCATGCTGCCAGCGCTGGCAGCACTGCCTGCACTGCTCTCACTGCCAGCGCTGCCTGCACTGCTCACACTGCCTGCACTGCTCACACTGCCTACACTGCTCAGACTGCCTGCACTGCTCAGACTGCTTGCACTGCCCGTGCTGCCTGCACTGCTCAGACTGCCTGCACTGCTCACACTACCAGCGCTGCCTGCACTGCACACACTGCAGCACTGCCTGCATGGCTCACACAGCCAGCGCCGCCTGCACTGCTTAGACTGCCAGCGCTGCCAGCTCGGCTCACACTGCCAGCTCTGCCTGCACTGCTCACACTGCCAGCGCTGCTCAGACTGCCAGCGCTGCCTGCCCTGCTCAGACTGCCTGCACTGCTCAGACTGCCAGCGCTGCCTGCACTGCTCAGACTGCCAGCACTGCCTGCACGGCCAGCGCTGCCTGCACCGCTCACACTGCTCAGACTGCCTGCACTGCTCAATCTGCCAGCGCTGCCTGCACTGCTCACACTGCCAGCACTGCTCAGACTGCCTGCACTGCTCAGACTGCCAGCGCTGCCTGCACTGCTCAGACTGCCAGCGCTGCCTGCACTGCTCAGACTGCCAGCGCTGCCTGCACTGCTCAGACTGCCAGCGCTGCCTGCACTGCTCAGACTGCCTGCACTGCTAGCATGGGCAGCGCTGCCTGCACTGCTCACACTGCCACCGCTGTGTGCGCTGCTCATACTGCCAGCTCTGCCTGCACTGCTCAGACTGTCAGCGCTGGCACCTCGGCTCACACTGCCAGCGCTGCCTGCACTCCTCACACTGCCAGCGCTGCCAGCACTGCTCAGACTGCCAGCGCTGCCTGCACTGCTCACACGGCCCGCACTGGCAGCACGGGCAGCGCTGCCTGCACTGCTCAGACTGCCTGCACTGCTCAGACTGCCAGCGCTGCCTGCACTGCACACACTGCAGCACTGCCTGCACGGCTCACACAGCCAGCGCCGCCTGCAATGCTCAGACTGCCAGCGCTGCCAGCTCGGCTCACACTGCCAGCGCTGCCTGCAATGCTCACACTGCCAGTACTGCCTGCACTGCTCACACTGTAAGCACTGCCTGCACTGCTCACACTGCCAGCGTTGCCTACCCTGCTCAGACTGCCTGCACTGCTCACACAACCAGCCCTGCCTGCACTGCTCACACTGCCAGCGCTGCCTGCACTTCTCACACTGCCAGCGCTGCCTGTACTGCTCTCACTGCCAGCGTTGCCTGCACTGCTCAGACTGCCTGCACTGCTCAGACTGCCTGCACTGCTCAGACAGCCTGCACTGCTCAGACAGCCTGCACTGCTCACACTGCCTGCACTGCTCACACTGCCTGCACTGCTCACACTGCCTACACTGCTCAGACTGCCTGCACTGCTCAGACTGCTTGCACTGCTAGCGCTGCCTGAACTGCTCACACTGCCAGCGCTGCCTGAATTGCTCAGACTGCCTGCACTGCTCACACTACCAGCGCTGCCTGCACTGCTCACACTGCCAGCACTGCTCACACTGCTCACACTGCCAGCGCTGCCTGCACTGCTCAGACTGCCTGCACTGCTCATGCTGCCAGCTCTACATGCATTGCTCATGCTGCCAGCGCTGGCAGCACTGCCTGCACTGCTCTCACTGCCAGCGCTGCCTGCCCTGCTCACACTGCCAGCGCTGTCTGCACTGCTCACACTGCCAGCACTGCCTGCATGGCCAGCGCTGCCTGCACTGCTCACACTGCCAGCGCTGCCTGCACTGCTCACACTGCCAGCACTGCCTGCATAGCTCACACTGCCAGCACTGCCTGCACTGCTCATACTGTCTGCACTGCTCACACTTCCAGCGCTGCCTGCACTGCTCTCACTGCCAGCGTTGCCTGCACTGCTCAGACTGCCTGCACTGCTCAGACTGCCTGCACTGCTCACACTGCCTACACTGCTCAGACTGCCTGCACTGCTCAGACTGCTCACACTGCCAGCGCTGCCTGCACTGCTCAGACTGCCTGCACTGCTCACACTACCAGCGCTGCCTGCACTGCTCACACTGCCAGCACTGCCTGCACTGCTAACACTGCTCACACTGCCAGCGCTGCATGCAATGCTCAGACTGCCTGCACTGCTCATGCTGCCAGCTTTACATGCATTGCTCATGCTGCCAGCGCTGGCAGCACTGCCTGCACTGCTCTCACTGCCAGCGCTGCCTGCACTGCTCACACTGCCTGCACTGCTCACACTGCCTACACTGCTCAGACTGCCTGCACTGCTCAGACTGCTTGCACTGCCAGCACTGCCTGCACTGCTCAGACTGCCTGCACTGCTCACACTACCAGCGCTGCCTGCACTGCACACACTGCAGCACTGCCTGCATGGCTCACACAGCCAGCGCCGCCTGCACTGCTCAGACTGCCAGCGCTGCCAGCTCGGCTCACACTGCCAGCTCTGCCTGCACTGCTCACACTGCCAGCGCTGCTCAGACTGCCAGCGCTGCCTGCCCTGCTCAGACTGCCTGCACTGCTCAGACAGCCAGCGCTGCCTGCACTGCTCAGACTGCCAGCACTGCCTGCACGACCAGCGCTGCCTGCACCGCTCACACTGCTCAGACTGCCTGCACTGCTCAATCTGCCAGCGCTGCCTGCACTGCTCACACTGCCAGCGCTGCCTGCACTGCTCACACTGCCAGCACTGCCTGCATAGCTCACACTGCCAGCACTGCCTGCACTGCTCATACTGTCTGCACTGCTCACACTTCCAGCGCTGCCTGCACTGCTCTCACTGCCAGCGTTGCCTGCACTGCTCAGTCTTCCTGCACTGCTCAGACTGCCTGCACTGCTCAGGCTGCCTGCACTGCTCAGACTGCCTGCACTGCTCACACTGCCTACACTGCTCAGACTGCCTGCACTGCTCAGACTGCTCACACTGCCAGCGCTGCCTGCACTGCTCAGACTGCCTGCACTGCTCACACTACCAGCGCTGCCTGCACTGCTCACACTGCCAGCACTGCCTGCACTGCTAACACTGCTCACACTGCCAGCGCTGCATGCACTGCTCAGACTGCCTGCACTGCTCATGCTGCCAGCTCTACATGCATTGCTTATGCTGCCAGCGCTGGCAGCACTGCCTGCACTGCTCTCACTGCCAGCGCTGCCTGCACTGCTCACACTGCCTGCACTGCTCACACTGCCTACACTGCTCAGACTGCCTGCACTGCTCAGACTGCTTGCACTGCCCGCGCTGCCTGCACTGCTCAGACTGCCTGCACTGCTCACACTACCAGCGCTGCCTGCACTGCACACACTGCAGCACTGCCTGCATGGCTCAAACAGCCAGCGCCGCCTGCACTGCTCAGACTGCCAGCGCTGCCAGCTCGGCTCACACTGCCAGCTCTGCCTGCACTGCTCACACTGCCAGCGCTGTGCAGACTGCCAGCGCTGCCTGCCCTGCTCAGACTGCCTGCACTGCTCAGACTGCCAGCGCTGCCTGCACTGCTCAGACTGCCAGCACTGCCTGCACGGCCAGCGCTGCCTGCACCGCTCACACTGCTCAGACTGCCTGCACTGCTCAATCTGCCAGCGCTGCCTGCACTGCTCACACTGTCAGCACTGCTCACACTGCCTGCACTGCTCAGACTGCCAGCGCTGCCTGCCCTGCTCAGACTGCCTGCACTGCTCAGACTGCCAGCGCTGCCTGCACTGCTCAGACTGCCAGCGCTGCCTGCACTGCTCAGACTGCCAGCGCTGCCTGCACTGCTCAGACTGCCAGCGCTGCCTGCACTGCTCAGACTGCCTGCACTGCTAGCATGGGCAGCGCTGCCTGCACTGCTCACACTGCCACCGCTGTGTGCGCTGCTCATACTGCCAGCTCTGCCTGCACTGCTCAGACTGTCAGCGCTGGCACCTCGGCTCACACTGCCAGCGCTGCCTGCACTCCTCACACTGCCAGCGCTGCCAGCACTGCTCAGACTACCAGCGCTGCCTGCACTGCTCACACGGCCCGCAGTGGCAGCACGGGCAGCGCTGCCTGCACTGCTCAGACTGCCTGCACTGCTCAGACTGCCAGCGCTGCCTGCACTGCACACACTGCAGCATTGCCTGCACGGCTCACACAGCCAGCGCCGCCTGCACTGCTCAGACTGCCAGCGCTGCCAGCTCGGCTCACACTGCCAGCGCTGCCTGCAATGCTCACACTGCCAGTACTGCCTGCACTGCTCACACTGTAAGCACTGCCTGCACTGCTCACACTGCCAGCGTTGCCTACCCTGCTCAGACTGCCTGCACTGCTCACACAGCCAGCCCTGCCTGCACTGCTCACACTGCCAGCGCTGCCTGCACTGCTCACACTGCCTGCACTGCTCATGCTGCCAGCTCTACATGCATTGCTCATGCTGCCAGCGCTGGCAGCACTGCCTGCACTGCTCTCACTGCCAGCGCTGCCTGCACTGCTCACACTGCCAGCGCTGTCTGCACTGCTCACACTGCCAGCACTGCCTGCATGGCCAGCGCTGCCTGCACTGCTCACACTGCCAGCGCTGCCTGCACTGCTCACACTGCCAGCACTGCCTGCACAGCTCACACTGCCAGCACTGCCTGCACTGCTCATACTGTCTGCACTGCTCACACTGCCAGCGCTGCCTGCACTGCTCACACTGCCAGCGTTGCCTGCACTGCTCAGACTCCCTGCACTGCTCAGACTGCCTGCACTGCTCAGACTGTCTGCACTGCTCAGACTGCCGGCACTGCTCAGACTGCCTGCACTGCTCACACTGCCTGCACTGCTCACACTGCCTACACTGCTCAGACTGCCTGCACTGCTCAGACTGCTTGCACTGCCAGCGCTGCCTGCACTGCTCACACTACCAGCGCTGCCTGCACTGCTCACACTACCATCGCTGCCTGCACTGCTCACACTGCCAGCACTGACTGCCCTGCTCACACTGCTCACACTGCCAGCGCTGCATGCACTGCTCAGACTGCCTGCACTACTCATGCTGCCAGCTCTAGATGCATTGCTCATGCTGCCAGCGCTGGCAGCACTGCCTGCACTGCTCTCACTGCCAGCGCTGCCTGCACTGCTCACACTGCCAGCGCTGTCTGCACTGCTCACACTGCCAGCACTTCTGCACGGCCAGCGCTGCCTGCACTGCTCACACTGCCAGCGCTGCCTGCAATGCTCACACTGCCAGTGCTGCCTGCACTGCTCACACTGCCTGCGTTGCCTGCACTGCTCACACGGCCTGCACTGCTCAGACTGCCTGCACTGCTCAGACTGCCTGCACTGCTCAGACTACCTGCACTGCTCAGACTGCCTGAACTGTTCAGACTGCCTGCACTGCTAACACTGCCATCGCTGCCTGCAATGCTCACACTGCCTGCACTGCTCACACTGCCTGCGCTGCCTGTACTGCTCACACTGCCAGCGCTGCCTGCACTGCTCACACTGCCAGCACTGCTCACACTGCCTGCACTGCTCAGACTGCCAGCACTGCCTGCCCTGCTCAGACGGCCTGCGCTGCCTGCACTGGTTAGACTGCCAGCGCTGCCTGCACTGCTCAGACTGCCAGCGCTGCCTGCACTGCTCAGACTGCCAGCGCTGCCAGCTTGGCTCACACTGCCAGCGCTGCCTGCAATGCTCACACTGCCAGTACTGCCTGCACTGCTCACACTGTAAGCACTGCCTGCACTGCTCACACTGCCAGCGTTGCCTACCCTGCTCAGACTGCCTGCACTGCTCACACAGCCAGCCCTGCCTGTACTGCTCACACTGCCAGCGCTGCCTGCACTTCTCACACTGCCAGCGCTGCCTGTACTGCTCTCACTGCCAGCGTTGCCTGCACTGCTCAGACTGCCTGCACTGCTCAGACTGCCTGCACGGCTCAGACAGCCTGCACTGCTCAGACAGCCTGCACTGCTCACACTGCCTGCACTGCTCAGACTGCCTGCACTGCTCACACTGCCTACACTGCTCAGACTGGCTGCACAGCTCAGACAGCTTGCACTGCTAGCGCTGCCTGAACTGCTCACACTGCCAGCGCTGCCTGCAATGCTCAGACTGCCTGCACTGCTCACACTACCAGCGCTGCCTGCACTGCTCACACTGCCAGCACTGCTCACACTGCTCACACTGACAGCGCTGCCTGCACTGCTCAGACTTCCTGCACTGCTGATGCTGCCAGCTCTACATGCATTGCTCATGCTGCCAGCGCTGGCAGCAATGCCTGCACTGCTCTCACTGCCAGCGCTGCCTGCACTGCTCACACTGCCAGCGCTGTCTGCACTGCTCACACTGCCAGCACTGCCTGCATGGCCAGCGCTGCCTGCACTGCTCACACTGCCAGCGCTGCCTGCACTGCTCACACTGCCAGCACTGCCTGCACAGCTCACACTGCCAGCACTGCCTGCACTGCTCACACTGCCAGCACTGCCTGCACTGCTCTCATTGCCAGCGTTGCCTGCACTGCTCAGACTGCCTGCACTGCTCAGACAGCCTGCACTTCTCAGACTGCCTGCACTGCTCAGACTGCCTGCACTGCTCAGACTGCCTGCACTGCTCAAACTGCCTGCACTGCTCACACTGCCTGCACTGCTCACACTGCCTAAACTGCTCAGACTGCCTGCACTGCTCAAACTGCTCACACTGCCAGCGCTGTCTGCACTGCTCACACTGCCAGCACTGCCTGCATGGCCAGCGCTGCCTGCACTGCTCACACTGCCAGCACTGCCTGCACTGCTCACACTGCCAGCACTGCCTGCACAGCTCACACTGCCAGCACTGCCTGCACTGCTCATACTGCCTGCACTGCTCACACTGCCAGCGCTGCCTGCCCTGCTCAGACTGCCTGCACTGCTCAGACTGCCAGCGCTGCCTGCACTGCTCAGACTGCCAGCACTGCCTGCACGGCCAGCGATGCCTGCACCGCTCACACTGCTCAGACTGCCTGCACTGCTCAATCTGCCAGCGCTGCCTGCACTGCTCACACTGCCAGCACTGCTCACACTGCCTGCACTGCTCAGACTGCCAGCGCTGCCTGCCCTGCTCAGACTGCCTGCACTGCTCAGACTGCCAGCGCTGCCTGCACTGCTCAGACTGCCAGCGCTGCCTGCACTGCTCAGACTGCCAGCGCAGCCTGCACTGCTCAGACTGCCAGCGCTGCCTGCACTGCTCACACTGCCTACACTGCTCAGACTGCCTGCACTGCTCAGACTGCCAGCGCTGCCTGCACTGCACACACTGCAGCACTGCCTGCACAGCTCACACAGCCAGCGCCGCCCGCATTGCTCAGACTGCCAGCGCTGCCAGCTCGGCTCACACTGCCAGCGCTGCCTGCAATGCTCACACTGCCAGTACTGCCTGCACTGCTCACACTGTAAGCACTGCCTGCACTGCTCACACTGCCAGCGTTGCCTACCCTGCTCAGACTGCCTGCACTGCTCACACAGCCAGCCCTGCCTGCACTGCTCGCACTGCCAGCGCTGCCTGCACTTCTCACACTGCCAGCGCTGCCTGTACTGCTCTCACTGCCAGCGTTGCCTGCACTGCTCAGACTGCCTACACTGCTCAGACTGCCTGCACTGCTCAGACTGCTTGCACTGCCAGCGCTGCCTGAACTGCTCACACTGCCAGCGCTGCCTGCAATGCTCAGACTGCCTGCACTGCTCACACTACCAGCGCTGCCTGCACTGCTCACACTGCCAGCACTGCTCACACTGCCAGCGCTGCCTGCACTGCTCAGACTGCCTGCACTGCTCATGCTGCCAGCTCTACATGCATTGCTCATGCTGCCAGCGCTGGCAGCACTGCCTGCACTGCTCTCACTGCCAGCGCTGCCTGCACTGCTCACACTGCCAGAACTGCCTGCATGGCCAGCGCTGCCTGCACTGCTCACACTGCCAGCGCTGCCTGCACTGCTCACACTGCCAGCGTTGCCTGCACTGCTCAGACTGCCTGCACTGCTCAGACTGCCTGCACTGCTCAGACTGTCTGCACTGCTCAGACTGCCGGCACTGCTCAGACTGCCTGCACTGCTCACACTGCCAGCGCTGCCTGCAATGCTCACACTGCCAGTGCTGGCTGCACTGCTCACACTGCCAGCGTTGCCTGCACTGCTCACACGGCCTGCACTGCTCAGACTGCCTGCACTGCTCAGACTGCCTGCACTGCTCACACTACCTGCACTGCTCAGACTGCCTGAACTGTTCTGACTGCCTGCACTGCTAACACTGCCATCGCTGCCTGCACTGCTCACACTGCCTGCACTGCTCACACTGCCTCCGCTGCCTGCACTGCTCACACTGCCAGCGCTGCCTGCACTGCTCACACTGCCAGCACTGCTCACACTGCCTGCACTGCTCAGACTGCCAGCACTGCCTGCCCTGCTCAGACGGCCAGCGCTGCCTGCACTGCTTAGACTGCCAGCGCTGCCTGCACTGCTCAGACTGCCAGCGCTGCCTGCACTGCTCAGACTGCCAGCGCTGCCAGCTTGGCTCACACTGCCAGCGCTGCCTGCAATGCTCACACTGCCAGTACTGCCTGCACTGCTCACACTGTAAGCACTGCCTGCACTGCTCACACTGCCAGCGTTGCCTACCCTGCTCAGACTGCCTGCACTGCTCACACAGCCAGCCCTGCCTGTACTGCTCACACTGCCAGCGCTGCCTGCACTGCTCACACTGCCAGCGCTGCCTGTACTGCTCTCACTGCCAGCGTTGCCTGCACTGCTCAGACTGCCTGCACTGCTCAGACTGCCTGCACGGCTCAGACAGCCTGCACTGCTCAGACAGCCTGCACTGCTCACACTGCCTGCACTGCTCAGACTGCCTGCACTGCTCACACTGCCTACACTGCTCAGACTGCCTGTACTGCTCAGACAGCTTGCACTGCTAGCGCTGCCTGAACTGCTCACACTGCCAGCGCTGCCTGCAATGCTCAGACTGCCTGCACTGCTCACACTACCAGCGCTGCCTGCACTGCTCACACTGCCAGCACTGCTCACACTGCTCACACTGCCAGCGCTGCCTGCACTGCTCAGACTGCCTGCACTTCTCATGCTGCCAGCTCTACATGCATTGCTCATGCTGCCAGCGCTGGCAGCACTGCCTGCACTGCTCTCACTGCCAGCGCTGCCTGCACTGCTCACACTGCCAGCGCTGTCTGCACTGCTCACACTGCCAGCACTGCCTGCATGGCCAGCGCTGCCTGCACTGCTCACACTGCCAGCGCTGCCTGCACTGCTCACACTGCCAGCACTGCCTGCACAGCTCACACTGCCAGCACTGCCTGCACTGCTCATACTGCCTGCACTGCTCACACTGCCAGCACTGCCTGCACTGCTCTCACTGCCAGCGTTGCCTGCACTGCTCAGACTGCCTGCACTGCTCAGACTGCCTGCACTGCTCAGACTGCCTGCACTGCTCAGACTGCCTGCACTGCTCAGACTGCCTGCACTGCTCACACTGCATGCACTGCTCACACTGCCTGCACTGCTCACACTGCCTACACTGCTCAGACTGCCTGCACTGCTCAGACTGCTTGCACTGCTCAGACTGCTTGCACTGCCAGCGCTGCCTGCACTGCTCAGACTGCCTGCACTTCTCACACTACCAGCGCTGCCTGCACTGCACACACTGCAGCACTGCCTGCATGGCTCACACAGCCAGCGCCGCCTGCACTGCTCAGACTGCCAGCGCTGCCAGCTCGGCTCACACTGCCAGCGCTGCCTTCAATGCTCACACTGCCAGTACTGCCTGCACTGCTCACACTGTAAGCACTGCCTGCACTGCTCACACTGCCAGCGTTGCCTACCCTGCTCAGACTGCGTGAACTGCTCACACAGCCAGCCCTGACTGCACTGCTCACACTGCCAGCGCTGCCTGTACTGCTCTCACTGCCAGCGTTGCCTGCACTGCTCAGACTGCCTCCACTGCTCAGACTGCCTGCACTGCTCAGACTGCTTGCACTGCCAGCGCTGCCTGAACTGCTCACACTGCCAGCGCTGCCTGCAATGCTCAGACTGCCTGCACTGCTCACACTACCAGCGCTGCCTGCACTGCTCACACTGCCAGCACTGTTCACACTGCCAGCGCTGCCTGCACTGCTCAGACTGCCTGCACTGCTCATGCTGCCAGCTCTACATGCATTGCTCATGCTGCCAGCGCTGGCAGCACTGCCTGCTCTGCTCTCACTGCCAGCGCTGCCTGCACTGCTCACACTGCCAGCGCTGTCTGCACTGCTCACACTGCCAGCACTGCCTGCATGGCCAGCGCTGCCTGCACTGCTCACACTGCCAGCGCTGCCTGCACTGCTCACACTGCCAGCACTGCCTGCACAGCTCACAATGCCAGCACTGCCTGCACTGCTCATACTGTCTGCAATGCTCTCATTGCCAGCGCTGCCTGCACTGCTCACACTGCCAGCGTTGCCTGCACTGCTCAGACTGCCTGCACTGCTCAGACTGCCTGCACTGCTCAGACTGTCTGCACTGCTCAGACTGCCGGCACTGCTCAGACTGCCTGCACTGCTCAGACTGCCGGCACTGCTCAGACTGCCTGCACTGCTCAGACTGCCTGCACTGCTCACACTACCAGCGCTGCCTGCACTGCTCACACTACCATCGCTGCCTGCACTGCTCACACTGCCAGCACTGCCTGCACTGCTCACACTGCTCACACTGCCAGCGCTGCATGCACTGCTCAGACTGCCTGCACTGCTCATGCTGCCAGCTCTACATGCATTGCTCATGCTGCCAGCGCTGGCAGCACTGCCTGCACTGCTCTCACTGCCAGCGCTGTCTGCACTGCTCACACTGCCAGCACTTCTGCACGGCCAGCGCTGCATGCACTGCTCACACTGCCAGCGCTGCCTGCAATGCTCACACTGCCAGTGCTGCCTGCACTGCTCACACTGCCAGCGTTGCCTGCACTGCTCAGACTGCCTGCACTGCTCAGACTGCCTGCACTGCTCAGACTGCCTGCACTGCTCAGACTACCTGCACTGCTCAGACTGCCTGAACTGTTCAGACTGCCTGCACTGCTAACACTGCCATCGCTGCCTGCACTGCTCACACTGCCTGCACTGCTCACACTGCCTGCGCTGCCTGCACTGCTAACACTGCCATCGCTGCCTGCACTGCTCACACTGCCTGCACTGCTCACACTGCCTGCGCTGCCTGCACTGCTCACACTGCCAGCACTGCTCACACTGCCTGCACTGCTCAGACTGCCAGCACTGCCTGCCCTGCTCAGACGGCCAGCGCTGCCTGCACTGCTTAGACTGCCAGCGCTGCCTGCACTGCTCAGACTCCAGCGCTGCCTGCACTGCTCAGACTGCCAGCGCTGCCAGCTTGGCTCACACTGCCAGCGCTGCCTGCAATGCTCACACTGCCAGTACTGCCTGCACTGCTCACACTGCCAGCGTTGCCTACCCTGCTCAGACTGCGTGAACTGCTCACACAGCCAGCCCTGACTGCACTGCTCACACTGCCAGCGCTGCCTGTACTGCTCTCACTGCCAGCGTTGCCTGCACTGCTCAGACTGCCTCCACTGCTCAGACTGCCTGCACTGCTCAGACTGCTTGCACTGCCAGCGCTGCCTGCAATGCTCAGACTGCCTGCACTGCTCACACTACCAGCGCTGCCTGCACTGCTCACACTGCCAGCACTGTTCACACTGCCAGCGCTGCCTGCACAGCTCACAATGCCAGCACTGCCTGCACTGCTCATACTGTCTGCAATGCTCTCATTGCCAGCGCTGCCTGCACTGCTCACACTGCCAGCGTTGCCTGCACTGCTCAGACTGCCTGCACTGCACAGACTGCCTGCACTGCTCAGACTGTCTGCACTGCTCAGACTGCCGGCACTGCTCAGACTGCCTGCACTGCTCAGACTGCCTGCACTGTTCACACTGCCTACACTGCTCAGACTGCCTGCACTGCTCACACTACCAGCGCTGCCTGCACTGCTCACACTACCATCGCTGCCTGCACTGCTCACACTGCCAGCACTGCCTGCACTGCTCACACTGCTCACACTGCCAGCGCTGCATGCACTGCTCAGACTGCCTGCACTGCTCATGCTGCCAGCTCTACATGCATTGCTCATGCTGCCAGCGCTGGCAGCACTGCCTGCACTGCTCTCAATGCCAGCGCTGTCTGCACTGCTCACACTGCCAGCACTTCTGCACGGCCAGCGCTGCATGCACTGCTCACACTGCCAGCGCTGCCTGCAATGCTCACACTGCCAGTGCTGCCTGCACTGCTCACACTGCCAGCGTTGCCTGCACTGCTCAGACTGCCTGCACTGCTCAGACTGCCTGCACTGCTCAGACTGCCTGCACTGCTCAGACTACCTGCACTGCTCAGACTGCCTGAACTGTTCAGACTGCCTGCACTGCTAACACTGCCATCGCTGCCTGCACTGCTCACACTGCCTGCACTGCTCACACTGCCTGCGCTGCCTGCACTGCTAACACTGCCATCGCTGCCTGCACTGCTCACACTGCCTGCACTGCTCACACTGCCTGCGCTGCCTGCACTGCTCACACTGCCAGCACTGCTCACACTGCCTGCACTGCTCAGACTGCCAGCACTGCCTGCCCTGCTCAGACGGCCAGCGCTGCCTGCACTGCTTAGACTGCCAGCGCTGCCTGCACTGCTCAGACTCCAGCGCTGCCTGCACTGCTCAGACTGCCAGCGCTGCCAGCTTGGCTCACACTGCCAGCGCTGCCTGCAATGCTCACACTGCCAGTACTGCCTGCACTGCTCACACTGCCAGCGTTGCCTACCCTGCTCAGACTGCGTGAACTGCTCACACAGCCAGCCCTGACTGCACTGCTCACACTGCCAGCGCTGCCTGTACTGCTCTCACTGCCAGCGTTGCCTGCACTGCTCAGACTGCCTGTACTGCTCTCACTGCCAGCGTTGCCTGCACTGCTCAGACTGCCTGTACTGCTCTCACTGCCAGCGTTGCCTGCACTGCTCACACTGCCTCCACTGCTCAGACTGCCTGCACTGCTCAGACTGCTTGCACTGCCAGCGCTGCCTGAACTGCTCACACTGCCAGCGCTGCCTGCAATGCTCAGACTGCCTGCACTGCTCACACTACCAGCGCTGCCTGCACTGCTCACACTGCCAGCACTGTTCACACTGCCAGCGCTGCCTGCACTGCTCAGACTGCCTGCACTGCTCATGCTGCCAGCTCTACATGCATTGCTCATGCTGCCAGCGCTGGCAGCACTGCCTGCACTGCTCTCACTGCCAGCGCTGCCTGCACTGCTCACACTGCCAGCGCTGTCTGCACTGCTCACACTGCCAGCACTGCCTGCATGGCCAGCGCTGCCTGCACTGCTCACACTGCCAGCGCTGCCTGCACTGCTCACACTGCCAGCACTGCCTGCACAGCTCACAATGCCAGCACTGCCTGCACTGCTCATACTGTCTGCAATGCTCTCATTGCCAGCGCTGCCTGCACTGCTCACACTGCCAGCGTTGCCTGCACTGCTCAGACTGCCTGCACTGCTCAGACTGCCTGCACTGCTCAGACTGTCTGCACTGCTCAGACTGCCGGCACTGCTCAGACTGCCTGCACTGCTCAGACTGCCTGCACTGCTCACACTGCCTACACTGCTCAGACTGCCTGCACTGCTCACACTACCAGCGCTGCCTGCACTGCTCACACTACCATCGCTGCCTGCACTGCTCACACTGCCAGCACTGCCTGCACTGCTCACACTGCTCACACTGCCAGCGCTGCATGCACTGCTCAGACTGCCTGCACTGCTCATGCTGCCAGCTCTACATGCATTGCTCATGCTGCCAGCGCTGGCAGCACTGCCTGCACTGCTCTCACTGCCAGCGCTGTCTGCACTGCTCACACTGCCAGCACTTCTGCACGGCCAGCGCTGCATGCACTGCTCACACTGCCAGCGCTGCCTGCAATGCTCACACTGCCAGTGCTGCCTGCACTGCTCACACTGCCAGCGTTGCCTGCACTGCTCAGACTGCCTGCACTGCTCAGACTGCCTGCACTGCTCAGACTGCCTGCACTGCTCAGACTACCTGCACTGCTCAGACTGCCTGAACTGTTCAGACTGCCTGCACTGCTAACACTGCCATCGCTGCCTGCACTGCTCACACTGCCTGCACTGCTCACACTGCCTGCGCTGCCTGCACTGCTAACACTGCCATCGCTGCCTGCACTGCTCACACTGCCTGCACTGCTCACACTGCCTGCGCTGCCTGCACTGCTCACACTGCCAGCACTGCTCACACTGCCTGCACTGCTCAGACTGCCAGCACTGCCTGCCCTGCTCAGACGGCCAGCGCTGCCTGCACTGCTTAGACTGCCAGCGCTGCCTGCACTGCTCAGACTCCAGCGCTGCCTGCACTGCTCAGACTGCCAGCGCTGCCAGCTTGGCTCACACTGCCAGCGCTGCCTGCAATGCTCACACTGCCAGTACTGCCTGCACTGCTCACACTGTAAGCACTGCCTGCACTGCTCACACTGCCAGCGTTGCCTACCCTGCTCAGACTGCCTGCACTGCTCACACAGCCAGCCCTACCTGTACTGCTCACACTGCCAGCGCTGCCTGCACTGCTCACACTGCCAGCGCTGCCTGTACTGCTCTCACTGCCAGCGTTGCCTGCACTGCTCAGACTGCCTGCACTGCTCAGACTGCCTGCACTGCTCAGACTGCCTGCACGGCCCAGACAGCCTGCACTGCTCAGACAGCCTGCACTGCTCAGACAGCCTGCACTGCTCACACTGCCTGCACTGCTCACACTGCCTACACTGCTCAGACTGCCTGCACTGCTCAGACTGCTTGCACTGCTAGCGCTGCCTGAACTGCTCACACTGCCAGCGCTGCCTGCAATGCTCAGACTGCCTGCACTGCTCACACTACCAGCGCTGCCTGCACTGCTCACACTGCCAGCACTGCTCACACTGCTCACACTGCCAGCGCTGCCTGCACTGCTCAGACTGCCTGCACTGCCTGCATGGCCAGCGCTGTCTGCACTGCTCACACTGCCAGCACTGCCTGCATGGCCAGCGCTGCCTGCACTGCTCACACTGCCAGCGCTGCCTGCACTGCTCACACTGCCAGCACTGCCTGCACAGCTCACACTGCCAGCACTGCCTGCACTGATCATACTGGCTGCACTGCTCACACTTCCAGCACTGCCTGCACTGCTCTCACTGCCAGCGTTGCCTGCACTGCTCAGACTGCCTGCACTGCTCAGACTGCCTGCACTGCTCAGACTGCCTGCACTGCTCAGACTGCCTGCACTGCTCAGACTGCCTGCACTGCTCACACTGCCTGCACTGGTCACACTGCCTGCACTGCTCACACTGCCTGCACTGCTCACACTGCCTGAACTGCTCAGACTGCTTGCACTGCTCAGACTGCTTGCACTGCCAGCGCTGCCTGCACTGCTCAGACTGCCTGCACTGCTCACACTACCAGCGCTGCCTGCACTGCACACACTGCAGCACTGCCTGCATGGCTCACACAGCCAGCGCCGCCTGCACTGCTCAGACTGCCAGCGCTGCCAGCTCGGCTCACACTGCCAGCGCTGCCTGCACTGCTCACACTGCCAGCGCTGCTCAGACTGCCAGCGCTGCCTGCCCTGCTCAGACTGCCTGCACTGCTCAGACTGCCAGCGCTGCCTGCACTGCTCAGACTGCCAGCACTGCCTGCACGGCCAGCGCTGCCTGCACCGCTCACACTGCTCAGACTGCCTGCACTGCTCAAGCTGCCAGCGCTGCCTGCACTGCTCACACTGCCAGCACTGCTCACACTGCCTGCACTGCTCAGACTGCCAGCGCTGCCTGCCCTGCTCAGACTGCCTGCACTGCTCAGACTGCCAGCGCTGCCTGCACTGCTCAGACTGCCAGCGCTGCCTGCACTGCTCAGACTGCCAGCGCTGCCTGCACTGCTCAGACTGCCAGCGCTGCCTGCACTGCTCACACTGCCTGCACTGCTAGCACGGGCAGCGCTGCCTGCACGGCTCACACAGCCAGCGCCGCCTGCACTGCTCAGACTGCCAGCGCTGCCAGCTCGGCTCACACTGCCAGCGCTGCCTGCAATGCTCACACTGCCAGTACTGCCTGCACTGCTCACACTGTAAGCACTGCCTGCACTGCTCACACTGCCAGCGTTGCCTACCCTGCTCAGACTGCCTGCACTGCTCACACAGCCAGCCCTGCCTGCACTGCTCACACTGCCAGCGCTGCCAGCACTGCTCACACTGCCAGCGCTGCCTGTACTGCTCTCACTGCCAGCGTTGCCTGCACTGCTCACACTGCCTACACTGCTCAGACTGCCTGCACTGCTCAGACTGCTTGCACTGCCAGCGCTGCCTGAACTGCTCACACTGCTAGCGCTGCCTGCAATGCTCAGACTGCCTGCACTGCTCACACTACCAGCGCTGCCTGCACTGCTCACACTGCCAGCACTGCTCACACTGCCAGCGCTGCCTGCACTGCTCAGACTGCCTGCACTGCTCATGCTGCCAGCTCTACATGCATTGCTCATGCTGCCAGCGCTGGCAGCACTGCCTGCACTGCTCTCACTGCCAGCGCTGCCTGCACTGCTCACACTGCCAGCGCTGCCTGCACTGCTCACACTGCCAGCACTGCCTGCATGGCCAGCGCTGCCTGCACTGCTCACACTGCCAGCGCTGCCTGCACTGCTCACACTGCCAGCACTGCCTGCACAGCTCACACTGCCAGCACTGCCTGCACTGCTCATACTGTCTGCACTGCTCACACTGCCAGCGCTGCCTGCACTGCTCACACAGCCAGCGTTGCCTGCACTGCTCAGACTCCCTGCACTGCTCAGACTGCCTGCACTGCTCAGACTGTCTGCACTGCTCAGACTGCCGGCACTGCTCAGACTGCCTGCACTGCTCACACTGCCTGCACTGCTCACACTGCCTACACTGCTCAGACTGCCTGCACTGCTCAGACTGCTTGCACTGCCAGCGCTGCCTGCACTGCTCAGACTGCCTGCACTGCTCACACTACCAGCGCTGCCTGCACTGCTCACACTACCATCGCTGCCTGCACTGCTCACACTGCCAGCACTGACTGCCCTGCTCACACTGCTCACACTGCCAGCGCTGCATGCACTGCTCAGACTGCCTGCACTACTCATGCTGCCAGCTCTAGATGCATTGCTCATGCTGCCAGCGCTGGCAGCACTGCCTGCACTGCTCTCACTGCCAGCGCTGCCTGCACTGCTCACACTGCCAGCGCTGTCTGCACTGCTCACACTGCCAGCACTTCTGCACGGCCAGCGCTGCCTGCACTGCTCACACTGCCAGCGCTGCCTGCAATGCTCACACTGCCAGTGCTGCCTGCACTGCTCACACTGCCAGCGTTGCCTGCACTGCTCACACGGCCTGCACTGCTCAGACTGCCTGCACTGCTCAGACTGCCTGCACTGCTCAGACTACCTGCACTGCTCAGACTGCCTGAACTGTTCAGACTGCCTGCACTGCTAACACTGCCATCGCTGCCTGCAATGCTCACACTGCCTGCACTGCTCACACTGCCTGCGCTGCCTGCACTGCTCACACTGCCAGCGCTGCCTGCACTGCTCACACTGCCAGCACTGCTCACACGGCCTGCACTGCTCAGACTGCCAGCACTGCCTGCCCTGCTCAGACGGCCTGCGCTGCCTGCACTGCTTAGACTGCCAGCGCTGCCTGCACTGCTCAGAATGCCAGCGCTGCCTGCACTGCTCAGACTGCCAGCGCTGCCAGCTTGGCTCACACTGCCAGCACTGCCTGCAATGCTCACACTGCCAGTACTGCCTGCACTGCTCACACTGTAAGCACTGCCTGCACTGCTCACACTGCCAGCTTTGCCTACCCTGCTCAGACTGCCTGCACTGCTCACACAGCCAGCCCTGCCTGTACTGCTCACACTGCCAGCGCTGCCTGCACTTCTCACACTGCCAGCGCTGCCTTTACTGCTCTCACTGCCAGCGTTGCCTGCACTGCTCAGACTGCCTGCACTGCTCAGACTGCCTGCACGGCTCAGACAGCCTGCACTGCTCAGACAGCCTGCACTGCTCACACTGCCTGCACTGCTCAGACTGCCTGCACTGCTCACACTGCCTACACTGCTCAGACTGGCTGCACAGCTCAGACAGCTTGCACTGCTAGCGCTGCCTGAACTGCTCACACTGCCAGCGCTGCCTGCAATGCTCAGACTGCCTGCACTGCTCACACTACCAGCGCTGCCTGCACTGCTCACACTGCAAGCACTGCTCACACTGCTCACACTGACAGCGCTGCCTGCACTGCTCAGACTTCCTGCACTGCTGATGCTGCCAGCTCTACATGCATTGCTCATGCTGCCAGCGCTGGCAGCAATGCCTGCACTGCTCTCACTGCCAGCGCTGCCTGCACTGCTCACACTGCCAGCGCTGTCTGCACTGCTCACACTGCCAGCACTGCCTGCATGGCCAGCGCTGCCTGCACTGCTCACACTGCCAGCGCTGCCTGCACTGCTCACACTGCCAGCACTGCCTGCACAGCTCACACTGCCAGCACTGCCTGCACTGCTCACACTGCCAGCACTGCCTGCACTGCTCTCATTGCCAGCGTTGCCTGCACTGCTCAGACTGCCTGCACTGCTCAGACAGCCTGCACTTCTCAGACTGCCTGCACTGCTCAGACTGCCTGCACTGCTCACACTGCCAGCACTGCTCACACTGCCTGCACTGCTCAGACTGCCAGCGCTGCCTGCCCTGCTCAGACTGCCTGCACTGCTCAGACTGCCAGCGCTGCCTGCACTGCTCAGACTGCCAGCGCTGCCTGCACTGCTCAGACTGCCAGCGCTGCCTGCACTGCTCAGACTGCCAGCGCTGCCTGCACTGCTCACACTGCCTGCACTGCTCAGACTGCCTGCACTGCTCAGACTGCCAGCGCTGCCTGCACTGCACACACTGCAGCACTGCCTGCACAGCTCACACAGCCAGCGCCGCCCGCATTGCTCAGACTGCCAGCGCTGCCAGCTCGGCTCACACTGCCAGCGCTGCCTGCAATGCTCACACTGCCAGTACTGCCTGCACTGCTCACACTGTAAGCACTGCCTGCACTGCTCACACTGCCAGCGTTGCCTACCCTGCTCAGACTGCCTGCACTGCTCACACAGCCAGCCCTGCCTGCACTGCTCGCACTGCCAGCGCTGCCTGCACTGCTCACACTGCCAGCGCTGCCTGTACTGCTCTCACTGCCAGCGTTGCCTGCACTGCTCAGACTGCCTACACTGCTCAGACTGCCTGCACTGCTCAGACTGCTTGCACTGCCAGCGCTGCCTGAACTGCTCACACTGCCAGCGCTGCCTGCAATGCTCAGACTGCCTGCACTGCTCACACTGCCAGCGCTGCCTGCAATGCTCAGACTGCCTGCACTGCTCACACTACCAGCGCTGCCTGCAATGCTCAGACTGCCTGAACTGCTCACACTGCCAGCGCTGCCTGCAATGCTCAGACTGCCTGCACTGCTCACACTGCCAGCGCTGCCTGCAATGCTCAGACTGCCTGAACTGCTCACACTGCCAGCGCTGCCTGCAATGCTCAGACTGCCTGCACTGCTCACACTGCCAGCGCTGCCTGCACTGCTCACACTGCCTGCACTGCTCACACTACCAGCGCTGCCTGCACTGCTCACACTGCCAGCACTGCTCACACTGCCAGCGCTGCCTGCACTGCTCAGACTGCCTGCACTGCTCATGCTGCCAGCTCTACATGCATTGCTCATGCTGCCAGCGCTGGCAGCACTGCCTGCACTGCTCTCACTGCCAGCGCTGCCTGCACTGCTCACACTGCCAGAACTGCCTGCATGGCCAGCGCTGCCTGCACTGCTCACACTGCCAGCGCTGCCTGCACTGCTCACACTGCCAGCGTTGACTGCACTGCTCAGACTGCCTGCACTGCTCAGACTGCCTGCACTGCTCAGACTGTCTGCACTGCTCAGACTGCCGGCACTGCTCAGACTGCCTGCACTGCTCACACTGCCAGTGCTGCCTGCAATGCTCACACTGCCAGTGCTGCCTGCACTGCTCACACTGCCAGCGTTGCCTGCACTGCTCACATGGCCTGCACTGCTCAGACTGCCTGCACTGCTCAGACTGCCTGCACTGCTCACACTACCTGCACTGCTCAGACTGCCTGAACTGTTCTGACTGCCTGCACTGCTAACACTGCCATCGCTGCCTGCACTGCTCACACTGCCAGCGCTGCCTGCACTGCTCACACTGCCAGCACTGCTCACACTGCCTGCACTGCTCAGACTGCCAGCACTGCCTGCCCTGCTCAGACGGCCAGCGCTGCCTGCACTGCTTAGACTGCCAGCGCTGCCTGCACTGCTCAGACTGCCAGCGCTGCCTCCACTGCTCAGACTGCCAGCGCTGCCAGCTTGGCTCACACTGCCAGCGCTGCCTGCAATGCTCACACTGCCAGTACTGCCTGCACTGCTCACACTGTAAGCACTGCCTGCACTGCTCACACTGCCAGCGTTGCCTACCCTGCTCAGACTGCCTGCACTGCTCACACAGCCTGCCCTGCCTGTACTGCTCACACTGCCAGCGCTGCCTGCACTGCTCACACTGCCAGCGCTGCCTGTACTGCTCTCACTGCCAGCGTTGCCTGCACTGCTCAGACTGCCTGCACTGCTCAGACTGCCTGCACTGCTCAGACAGCCTGCACTGCTCAGACAGCCTGCACTGCTCACACTGCCTGCACTGCTCAGACTGCCTGCACTGCTCACACTGCCTACACTGCTCAGACTGCCTGCACTGCTCAGACTGCTTGCACTGCTAGCGCTGCCTGAACTGCTCACACTGCCAGCGCTGCCTGCAATGCTCAGACTGCCTGCACTGCTCACACTACCAGCGCTGCCTGCACTGCTCACACTGCCAGCACTGCTCACACTGCTCACACTGCCAGCGCTGCCTGCACTGCTCAGACTGCCTGCACTTCTCATGCTGCCAGCTCTACATGCATTGCTCATGCTGCCAGCGCTGGCAGCACTGCCTGCACTGCTCTCACTGCCAGCGCTGCCTGCACTGCTCACACTGCCAGCGCTGTCTGCACTGCTCACACTGCCAGCACTGCCTGCATGGCCAGCGCTGCCTGCACTGCTCACACTGCCTGCACAGCTCACACTGCCAGCACTGCCTGCACTGCTCATACTGCCTGCACTGCTCACACTGCCAGCACTGCCTGCACTGCTCTCACTGCCAGCATTGCCTGCACTGCTCAGACTGCCTGCACTGCTCAGACTGCCTGCACTGCTCAGACTGCCTGCACTGCTCAGACTGCCTGCACTGCTCAGACTGCCTGCACTGCTCACACTGCCTGCACTGCTCACACTGCCTGCACTGCTCACACTGCCTACACTGCTCAGACTGCCTGCACTGCTCAGACTGCTTGCACTGCTCAGACTGCTTGCACTGCCAGCGCTGCCTGCACTGCTCAGACTGCCTGCACTTCTCACACTACCAGCGCTGCCTGCACTGCACACACTGCAGCACTGCCTGCATGGCTCACACAGCCAGCGCCGCCTGCACTGCTCAGACTGCCAGCGCTGCCAGCTCGGCTCACACTGCCAGCGCTGCCTTCAATGCTCACACTGCCAGTACTGCCTGCACTGCTCACACTGTAAGCACTGCCTGCACTGCTCACACTGCCAGCGTTGCCTACCCTGCTCAGACTGCGTGAACTGCTCACACAGCCAGCCCTGCCTGCACTGCTCACACTGCCAGCGTTGCCTGCACTGCTCAGACTGCCTACACTGCTCAGACTGCCTGCACTGCTCAGACTGCTTGCACTGCCAGCGCTGCCTGAACTGCTCACACTGCCAGCGCTGCCTGCAATGCTCAGACTGCCTGCACTGCTCACACTACCAGCGCTGCCTGCACTGCTCACACTGCCAGCACTGTTCACACTGCCAGCGCTGCCTGCACTGCTCAGACTGCCTGCACTGCTCATGCTGCCAGCTCTACATGCATTGCTCATGCTGCCAGCGCTGGCAGCACTGCCTGCACTGCTCTCACTGCCAGCGCTGCCTGCACTGCTCACACTGCCAGCGCTGTCTGCACTGCTCACACTGCCAGCACTGCCTGCATGGCCAGCGCTGCCTGCACTGCTCACACTGCCAGCGCTGCCTGCACTGCTCACACTGCCAGCACTGCCTGCACAGCTCACACTGCCAGCACTGCCTGCACTGCTCATACTGTCTGCAATGCTCTCACTGCCAGCGCTGCCTGCACTGCTCACACTGCCAGCGTTGCCTGCACTGCTCAGACTGCCTGCACTGCTCAGACTGCCTGCACTGCTCAGACTGTCTGCACTGCTCAGACTGCCGGCACTGCTCAGACTGCCTGCACTGCTCAGACTGCCTGCACTGCTCACACTGCCTACACTGCTCAGACTGCCTGCACTGCTCACACTACCAGCGCTGCCTGCACTGCTCACACTACCATCGCTGCCTGCACTGCTCACACTGCCAGCACTGCCTGCACTGCTCACACTGCCAGCGCTGCATGCACTGCTCAGACTGCCTGCACTTCTCATGCTGCCAGCTCTACATGCATTGCTCATGCTGCCAGCGCTGGCAGCACTGCCTGCACTGCTCTCACTGCCAGCGCTGCCTGCACTGCTCACACTGCCAGCGCTGCCTGCACTGCTCACACTGCCAGCACTTCTGCACGGCCAGCGCTGCATGCACTGCTCACACTGCCAGCGCTGCCTGCAATGCTCACACTGCCAGTGCTGCCTGCACTGCTCACACTGCCAGCGTTGCCTGCACTGCTCACACGGCCTGCACTGCTCAGACTGCCTGCACTGCTCAGACTGCCTGCACTGCTCAGACTGCCTGCACTGCTCAGACTACCTGCACTGCTCAGACTGCCTGAACTGTTCAGACTGCCTGCACTGCTAACACTGCCATCGCTGCCTGCACTGCTCACACTGCCTGCACTGCTCACACTGCCTGCGCTGCCTGCACTGCTCCCACTGCCAGCGCTGCCTGCACTGCTCACACTGCCAGCACTGCTCACACTGCCTGCACTGCTCAGACTGCCAGCACTGCCTGCCCTGCTCAGACGGCCAGCGCTGCCTGCACTGCTTAGACTGCCAGCGCTGCCTGCACTGCTCAGACTCCAGCGCTGCCTGCACTGCTCAGACTGCCAGCGCTGCCAGCTTGGCTCACACTGCCAGCGCTGCCTGCAATGCTCACACTGCCAGTACTGCCTGCACTGCTCACACTGTAAGCACTGCCTGCACTGCTCACACTGCCAGCGTTGCCTACCCTGCTCAGACTGCCTGCACTGCTCACACAGCCAGCCCTGCCTGTACTGCTCACACTGCCAGCGCTGCCTGCACTGCTCACACTGCCAGCGCTGCCTGTACTGCTCTCACTGCCAGCGTTGCCTGCACTGCTCAGACTGCCTGCACTGCTCAGACTGCCTGCACTGCTCAGACTGCCTGCACGGCCCAGACAGCCTGCACTGCTCAGACTGCCTGCACTGCTCACACTGCCTACACTGCTCAGACTGCCTGCACTGCTCAGACTGCTTGCACTGCTAGCTCTGCCTGAACTGCTCACACTGCAAGCGCTGCCTGCAATGCTCAGACTGCCTGCACTGCTCACACTACCAGCGCTGCCTGCACTGCTCACACTGCCAGCACTGCTCACACTGCTCACACTGCCAGCGCTGCCTGCACTGCTCAGACTGCCTGCACTGCTCATGCTGCCAGCTCTACATGCATTGCTCAAGCTGCCAGCGCTGGCAGCACTGCCTGCACTGCTCTCACTGCCAGCGCTGCCTGCACTGCTCACACTACCAGCGCTGTCTGCACTGCTCACACTGCCAGCACTGCCTGCATGGCCAGCGCTGCCTGCACTGCTCACACTGCCAGCGCTGCCTGCACTGCTCACACTGCCAGCACTGCCTGCACAGCTCACACTGCCAGCACTGCCTGCACTGCTCATACTGCCTGCACTGCTCACACTGCCAGCACTGCCTGCACTGCTCTCACTGCCAGCGTTGCCTGCACTGCTCAGACTGCCTGCACTGCTCAGACTGCCTGCACTGCTCAGACTGCCTGCACTGCTCAGACTGCCTGCACTGCTCAGACTGCCTGAACTGCTCACACTGCCTGCACTGCTCACACTGCCAACACTGCTCAGACTGCCTGCACTGCTCAGACTGCTTGCACTGCTCAGACTGCTTGCACTGCCAGCGCTGCCTGCACTGCTCAGACTGCCTGCACTGCTCACACTACCAGCGCTGCCTGCACTGCACACACTGCAGCACTGCCTGCATGGCTCACACAGCCAGCGCCGCCTGCTGCTGCTGCTGCTGCTGCTGTTCCTGCTGCTGCTGCTGCTGTTCCTGCTGTTCCTGCTGTTGCTGCTGTTGTTCCTGCTGCTGCTGCTGTTCCTGCTGCTGCTGCTGTTCCTGCTGCTGCTGCTGCTGTTCCTGCTGCTGCTGCTGCTGTTCCTGCTGTTCCTGCTGTTGCTGCTGTTGTTCCTGCTGCTGCTGCTGTTCCTGCTGCTGCTGCTGTTCCTGCTGCTGCTGCTGCTGTTCCTGCTGCTGCTGCTGTTCCTGGGGGGCCAGAGAGGAGAGAGAGGAGGAAGAAGAAAACAACTTTCTTTTGTTTGGTTGCTGCAGGACAGGAAGGCCAGGAGGCCTGACTTTGGGATTCACAACATCCTAGGTGGGTGTTTAGACTTTGTGTTTTGTTATCAGGTGGGGGCTATAAAGAACTGTGTACTGTAGGGGGAGGATAGAAGACCATCCGGAGGGCTTGGGGAAAGAGGAGGGAGGGAGGGTGTGTGTGTGGTTATAAACCATCTTTGCTGCCACCCCCCACCCCCCCCCCAACACAACCCGGCCTTTTTCCGGTGGCCTATATTACCAAAGCCATCACCTCCCCCTACCAGAAGGCCAACAAGCCCCCACCCACCATCCATCTTTTTTGCTTCAGACCAAGAGACACCCACCTGGAGTTTTCCCCCCTTTCCCTCCTGTGCCTCCCTGTCCTCTGCCTCTCTCCCTCCTCTCCTCTCCTGCATTAAAGGGGGGAGGTTATTCCAACCTCTCTCCCCCTTTTCCCCCCCAGGAAGGAGCTTTATTAAAAAAATATATATATATTTAATTTAAAAAAAAAAACCATCAGTAAAATGGCCAATACTTCCCAGGGTGGGTGTGGCTCGGGCCCAAAGGCCACTTCGCCATCACCTGTGGCCGGGCCCTCGAGGGCTAACGTGGAGGTGGTGTTGTCACCGGTGTCAGGGCCTTCTAAAAAGACCTATGCGGGGGTGGCTGCTTCTGCAGCTCCTGCTGCTCCTGCAGCCCTGTCACCTTTCCGCCTCCTAACGAGGGCCCTAGGGGTAAAGAGCTACGCTCACCCTGAAATGACTATAGAGGCCTGCGTGAAGGCTATGGCTGGGGTCGTTGGCCCCTCGGCCATAGTCGCAGCCTCTAAAATGTATGGGAAGGCCATATTTTTCTTGAGGTCTGAGCGGGCGGTGCACCTCGCCCTACAAAAGGGGCTCACTGTGGGCGGGACCTTTCTGGCGGTGGACCCTCTTGAGGCCACCGCCCAGAGGCTTTTGATTTCTAACGTCCCGCCCTTTCTCCCAAATGAGCTCCTCCTCCCCCACCTTTGTAAACTGGGGGAGGTCAGGTCGGGGGTGGCGCCGATCCCGCTCGGCCTCAAGGACGCGGCCCTCCGCCACGTGTACTCTTTCCGGCGCCAGGTATTTGTCCGCTTGGCCCGGGAGGAGTGCCTGGAGGGGGCCCTTTCTATAAATTATGAGGGGACCGCCTACCGGGTCTTCTGGACCGCGGAGGGCATGCGGTGCCATGCTTGCAAGGAGGCAGGGCACGTCCGAAAGAACTGCCCCGTCCTCAAGGCCGCCAGCACCGCTCAAGCGGCCGCGGCTGGCACCGCCCCTCCTCCCCCCGCCACTACTCCATCTACCTCTCCGCAAGGGGAGGCGTCGCCGGCAGTCACTGCCATCTCGGTTGCCGGTGAGGCGGGGGGAGAGCCCCCGCGTCATAAGAAGGCGCGGAGGAAGACCCGTAACCTGGGGGTGGTCCCCGAGACTCCCCAACCCCCCAAGGATCCCCAGACCCCTGTAGACACCGGCTCGGGGGAAGTAATACCATCCGGCCCCTGCGTCGTCTCCGCGTGTGCTCCCGGGCCCGTAAGTGCCGAGGCGCCGTGTGCTGGGCCCGGCGTCGTCCCTGCACGGGTCCCCGGGGCTAGCGGGGGCGAGACTCGTGTCCCCGAGCCGGGTGAAAAAGAATACCCCAAACCCCAGAGGGCGGGGCGTCCGGGTAGGCTGGACAAGGCGGAGGAGGCCCCAGAGATGGAGGTCTCCCTAGCCCCCAGCCTCCCTCGGAAGAGACGCCACCCCTCCGAGAAGGAAGAGGAGGGGGAGGGCGACGCCCAATCTGAAGAGGTTGGGTGTGTCCCCTCCCCTGATGATGAGGTGGTGGTGTCTCCGCCACTTATTAAGACCTCAACCTGCCCTCTGGGGGAATCACATACCCATCCCCCCACCAACCTGCTGCAGTCCCCTGAACAGGGCCCCTCGGGGGTCTCTGAGGGCACCTCCCTTGTGGGGGTGCCCAATGTAGAACAACTCGATACCCCTGAGGTATCCTCTGGCCCGTTGGGGGACTGCGAGTTTAATATTTCAAAAAATTTAAAAATTTTAACTGGGTCATTGGGTGGTGGTGGCGAGGAAGGCCTTCCCGCTCCCTCCCAGAACCTAGCACCGGGCGTCGTTGTTTTAAGTCAGGAGCTCGTCTCGAGCTCCCCGGACGACCCGGTGCCGGGAGGAGAGCGGGCGTCCGCAGCGCCGCCACCCTCTGGCCCCGACTTATTAGAGGAGACCAGAGAGGACCACTCTGGCCTTGATCCTGGGGGTGGGATCGAGGTAGAGGTGGAGCCTACTGGCAGCTCCGGACCAGCCCCCGTACTCAATACGGGGGAGGGGTTGGAAGCTGGAGGCGACGACCCGGAGGAGGACGGAGTTTCGGTGGTGAGCACCGGGGATGACCTCGACTCGTTCTCGAGCGAGTCGATGGATACCCTGGTGCCCTCCACCGACTCTCCCCTCATCCCCCCACGGGAACTCCAGGACTTTCTAGCGAGTCATCGCGGTCGCCGAAATAGAGTCCAGTTGGCCTTGGCCCGGTGGCATTCTTTTCCGCTGGTGTTCTGGTCCACTCGCGAGGCCCTCAAGGCTCCCGAGTTGGACAGGAACGCCCGGCGGAGGGTCCAAACGTTTCTCGCTGGGCTCCTGAGGGAGGGGAAGGATTAAAAAGTCCTCTCCTTCTTTTAAACAAGGTGACGGTGTATATACTCTTTGACAATGAAGACAACTATAGCCAGCCTCAACATCCGTGGCAGCAGGGACGCACAGCGCAGGTTCCGGAACTTCTCGGTCCTCAGGGACGGGAGGTATGCGGTGTGCTTCCTGCAAGAAACCCATACCGTTCCGGGAGACGAAGCTACGTGGCTCCTGGAGTGGCGAGGGGGGGTCTGCATGAGTCACCTAGCCTCCAATTCAGGCGGGGTGGCTATCTTGTTGGCCCCGCATTTTCAGCCCGAGATCTTGGGGGTCAAGGAGCCGGTGCCAGGCCGGTTGCTGCACCTGACTGTGCGCCTGGGGGGCGCGGTGCTTCACTTTGTGAATGTGTACGCTCCCCTGGGCTTGCAGCAGCAAGCGAGCTTCTTTGAAGAAGTGTCCACTCATCTGGGCTCCATCGACGCGGGCGAGTGCATCGTCCTCGGGGGGGATTTTAATTGCACCCTCGAGGCCCGGGACCGTCACGGTACCCAGCACCGTACGCGAGGTGTGAGTAAGTTACGGGACTTGGTAAGGTCCTTCGACTTGGTGGACGTCTGGCGAAATCTCCATCCCGATTCCAGCGTTTTCACCTTTGTGTTACCTGGAGTCGGAGCGTCCAGACTCGACCGTCTTTACGTTTCCAAGGCGTACGTGTCCTGCGTTCCGGCGGCTTCCGTGCAGCAGGTGCCGTGCACGGACCACCGTCTGGTGTGGGCGGAGCTCGCTCCGTTTTGCGCTCGGACGGGGTCCGCGCACTGGCACTTTAACAACCTGTTGCTGGAGGACGAGCGGTTCCTGGACTCGTTTCGTCGTTTTTGGGCCGGCTGGAGAAGGAAGCGGGGAGGCTTCCCCTCCTTGAGGCTATGGTGGGACGTGGGCAAGACTCACGTCCGAGTTTTCTGTCAAGAGTACGCGAAGGGGTCGACAAAGAGGCGGAAATCCAGGGTGGAGGAGTTGGAGAAGGAGGTGCTCGACCTGGAGGCACGTCTCCGTCGGCCCGACGCGGACCCGGCCCTGCGGTCGGTGTACGATGAGAAGAAGGGCGCGTTGCGGGACCTGCAGCTCGCCGGGTCCCGGGGCGCGTTCGTGAGGTCACGGATCCGGTTCCTCAAGGACCTGGACCGTGGCTCCCCCTTCTTCTACTCGCTGGAAAAAAGGCACGGGGTCCGTCAGCAGCTCTTTACGCTGCTGGCCGACGACGGATCCCTCGTCTCGGATCCGGAGGGCATCAGGGCCATTACCGGGAACTTTTACACTGCCCTGTTCTCTTCGGATCCGTCCAGCGAGGATGCTTGCAGAGTTTTGTGGGAGGACCTGCCGCAGGTCGGCCCGGAGGGCGCCGGAAAGCTTGACTCCCCTATAAGTCTGGGGGAGCTGACCGGCGCCCTCGATGGTCTCTGCAGGGGAAAGTCCCCGGGACTTGACGGGCTGACCGTGGAGTTCTTCAGGGCGTTCTGGGACGTCCTGGGGGGCGACTTCGCGGGGGTCCTGGGGGAGAGTATCGCTACCGGGGAGATGCCCCTTTCGTGGCGCAGGGCCGTGATTGCCCTGTTGCCGAAGAAGGGGGATCTCCGCCTACTTAAAAACTGGCGCCCGGTCTCCCTCCTCAGCACGGACTATAAAATATTCGCCAGAGCCATGTCTTGTCGGCTCGGCACCGTGCTGGACCGCATGATCCACCCTGACCAGTCCTACACCGTCCCGGACCGCTCGATCTACGACAACGTCCATCTGGTCCGGGACATAATCCACCATTCCCAGAGGGCTGGTCTGTCGAGCGCCTTCCTGTCCCTTGATCAGGAGAAGGCGTTCGACAGGGTGGATCACGAATATTTACTCGGGACCCTGCGAGCATTCGGTTTCGGGACGCACTTTGTCGCCCGGATCCGACTTCTGTACACCGCCGCGGAGTGTCTAGTGAAGGTTAACGGGTCCCTGACGGCGCCCCTTCGCTTTGGGAGAGGGGTACGTCAGGGCTGCCCCCTGTCCGGCCAGTTGTATTCTATTTGCGTGGAGCCTTTCCTGCGCCTCTTGCGGAGGAGGTTGTCGGGATTGGTTCTGCGCGGGCCGGGCATCGGGGTGGTCCTTTCGGCATACGCCGATGACGTGCTCCTAATGTTTAATGACCCGGCTGACCTGCGGAGGATGCGCGAGTGCCAGGAGGTCTACTCTGCGGCTTCTTCTGCCAGGATCAACTGGGAGAAATGTTCTGGACTTCTGGTCGGCCCGTGGCAGACGGATCCCCTACCCGAGGAGCTCAGGCCTTTCACCTGGAGCAGGACCAGCATCCTCTACCTGGGGGTCCATCTCTGCCCTGCCGAGGAATCCTGGCCGGCCAACTGGCAGGAACTGGAGGCGAAAGTCACCGCTCGCCTGCGGCGCTGGACAGGACTGCTCCGAGTGCTGTCTTACCGGGGTCGAGTTCTGGTCATAAACCAGCTGATCGCCGCCATGTTGTGGTATCGGCTGGTCACTTTGACCCCTCCCCCGGACTTTGTCGCGAAAATCCAGAGAATGCTAGTCGACTTCTTCTGGGACAAAAGATTGCACTGGGTCGCCGCTGAGGTTCTGAGTCTCCCGCTTAGGGAGGGCGGTCAGGCGCTGGTGTGCCTACGCACGCAGGTGGCGACTTTCCGTCTTCAGACCCTGCAGCGATACCTTTACGTCGAGCCTCCTCCGAGATGGTGTGTTCTGGCGACGTATTTCTTCCGCCAGGTGCACGGCCTGAATTACGACGTGCAGCTCCTGTTTGTAGATCAGAGGGGCCTCGGCTCCTTCCAGGTGTTGCCCGTCTTTTACCAGGACCTGATCAAAGTCTGGAACGTGGTCGCCACGCGACGCAGCTCTCCCCCGTCAGGAGTAGCGGCTATCGTCAGAGAGCCGCTGCTCAGGAATCCGCCCCTCCGTCCCTTTCAGTGGCTGGCGGAGAGGAGGGCTGTGGCTGCCGGGGTGACCAGGGTCGGGGACGTGCTGGGTGGCGGAGGACTGGGCTGGATGCTCCCGCAGGAGTTGGCGCGTCGCGCGTCAGTGAGTGTCCAGGTCGCAGCCGATGCCATCCAAGACCTAAAAACGGTCGTGCTCGGACCCGAAGTCATTTTAGGTCTGGAGGTGGCTCAGGTGCGCGGTGATCTTCCGGCTGAACGTTCCCCTGTTCGGACGGAATTCCACATTGGCCCCAAGCCCCGAACCCTCCCTCGGGTGCCGGTGCCCCGCAATAATATGAGCCGCCTCGGGGACATGCCCTCCGTGCCATTTGGCACGGCGCGGAGGGGTTTTCTGTACGGACTGCTGCTGCACACCTTCCATTTTCTCGCCCTGGTCCGCCGCCCGGACACGCCCTGGCGTGCCTTGTTGCCGTCCGGCGGCGGAGGCCCCCGATGGGAGGCCCTCTACGGAGGTGTTCTCCCTCTTTCTATCGGGGACCTGGGTTGGAGGGTGTTGCATGCAGCAGTCCCCTATAATCGTAAAATGTGTAGGTTCACGGACTCCCAAGACACCTGCCCTTTTTGCGGTCTTGTGGAGTCCGTGGACCACGTGTATATAGGGTGTCTTAGGCTGCACTCCCTTTTTAGTTATTTAAAAAATCTTTTGTTACTGTTCTGGTTGCACTTCAGTCCCACGCTCCTGATCTACGGGCACCCGGTGCGGAAGGGGGTCGGGAAGGAGGAGGACCTCCTCGTGAACCTGCTCCTGGGCCTGGCCAAGTTGGCCATCAACAGGTCCAGGCAGCGGGCGATCGACGGGGTAGTCCCGCCCGATTGTTTGTCCCTCTTCCGCGGCTACGTTCGCGGCCGGATGTCCCTGGAAAGGGAGCACGCGGTGTCTGCCGGCACCATCGAGGCCTTCCGTGCTCGGTGGGCACCGCGGGGTCTGGGGTGTTTTGTTGACCCCTTTAATCACATCTTAGTTTGATGTTTGTAAGGTTCCTTTACAGTTTTTCCTTGATTTTACAGCTGACCTGACTTAGGGGCTGTGCTGTTTTCTCCCTTGTTCTTTTTGCTCATTTAGTTTATTGTTTTGACTCAAAAGAGTTACCAGCGCTGCCTGCACTGCTCACACTGCCAGCACTGCTCACACTGCTCATACTGCCAGCGCTGCCTGCACTGCTCAGACTGCCTGCACTGCTCATGCTGCCAGCTCTACATGCATTGCTCATGCTGCCAGCGCTGGCAGCACTGCCTGCACTGCTCTCACTGCCAGCGCTGCCTGCACTGCTCACACTGCCAGCGCTGTCTGCACTGCTCACACTGCCAGCACTGCCTGCACAGCTCACACTGCCAGCACTGCCTGCACTGCTCACACTGCTCACACTGCCTGCACTGCTCTCACTGCCAGCGTTGCCTGCACTGCTCAGACTGCCTGCATTGCTCAGACTGCCTGCACTGCTCAGACTGCCTGCACTGCTCAGACTGCCTGCACTGCTCAGACTGCCTGCACTGCTCACACTGCCTGCACTGCTCACACTGCCTGCACTGCTCACACTGCCTACACTGCTCAGACTGCCTGCACTGCTCAGACTGCTCACACTGCCAGCGCTGTCTGCACTGCTCACACTGCCAGCACTGCCTGCATGGCCAGCGCTGCCTGCACTGCTCACACTGCCAGCGCTGCCTGCACTGCTCACACTGCCAGCACTGCCTGCACAGCTCACACTGCCAGCACTGCCTGCGCTGCTCATACTGCCTGCACTGCTCACACTGCCAGCACTGCCTGCACTGCTCTCACTGCCAGCGTTGCCTGCACTGCTCAGACTGCCTGCACTGCTCAGACTGCCTGCACTGCTGAGACTGCCTGCACTGCTCAGACTGCCTGCACTGCTCAGACAGCCTGCACGGCTCAGACTGCTTGCACTGCTCAGACTGCCTGCACTGCTGAGACTGCCTGCACTGCTGAGACTGCCTGCACTGCTCAGACTGCCTGCACTGCTCAGACTGCCTGCACTGCTCACACTGCCTGCACTGCTCACACTGCCTACACTGCTCAGACAGCCTGAACTGCTCAGACTGCTTGCACTGCTCAGACTGCTTGCACAGCCAGCGCTGCCTGCACTGCTCAGACTGCCTGCACTGCTCACACTACCAGCGCTGCCTGCACTGCACACACTGCAGCACTGCCTGCATGGCTCACAAAGCCAGCGCCGCCTGCACTGCTCAGACTGCCAGCGCTGCCAGCTCGGCTCACACTGCCAGCGCTGCCTGCAATGCTCACACTGCCAGTACTGCCTGCACTGCTCACACTGTAAGCACTGCCTGCACTGCTCACACAGCCAGCCCTGCCTGCACTGCTCACACTGCCAGCGCTGCCTGCACTGCTCACACTGCCAGCGCTGCCTGTACTGCTCTCACTGCCAGCGTTGCCTGCACTGCTCAGACTGCCTACACTGCTCAGACTGCCTGCACTGCTCAGACTGCTTGCACTGCCATCGCTGCCTGAACTGCTCACACTGCCAGCGCTGCCTGCAATGCTCAGACTGCCTGCACTGCTCACACTGCCAGCACTGCTCACACTGCCAGCGCTGCCTGCACTGCTCAGACTGCCTGCACTGCTCATGCTGCCAGCTCTACATGCATTGCTCAAGCTGCCAGCGCTGGCAGCACTGCCTGCACTGCTCTCACTGCCAGCGCTGCCTGCACTGCTCACACTGCCAGCGCTGTCTGCACTGCTCACACTGCCAGCACTGCCTGCATGGCCAGCGCTGCCTGCACTGCTCACACTGCCAGCGCTGCCTGCACTGCTCACACTGCCAGCACTGCCTGCACAGCTCACACTGCCAGCACTGCCTGCACTGCTCATACTGTCTGCACTGCTCACACTGCCAGCGCTGCCTGCACTGCTCACACTGCCAGCGCTGCCTGCACTGCTCAGACTGCCTGCACTGCTCAGACTGCCTGCACTGCTCAGACTGTCTGCACTGCTCAGACTGCCGGCACTGCTCAGACTACCTGCACTGCTCACACTGCCTGCACTGCCTGCACTGCTCACACTGCCTGCACTGCTCACACTGCCTACACTGCTCAGACTGCCTGCACTGCTCAGACTGCTTGCACTGCCAGCGCTGCCTGCACTGCTCAGACTGCCTGCACTGCTCACACTACCAGCGCTGCCTGCACTGCACACACTGCAGCACTGCCTGCATGGCTCACACAGCCAGCGCCGCCTGCACTGCTCAGACTGCCAGCGCTGCCAGCTCGGCTCACACTGCCAGCTCTGCCTGCACTGCTCACACTGCCAGCGCTGCTCAGACTGCCAGCGCTGCCTGCCCTGCTCAGACTGCCTGCACTGCTCAGACTGCCAGCGCTGCCTGCACTGCTCAGACTGCCAGCACTGCCTGCACGGCCAGCGCTGCCTGCACCGCTCACACTGCTCAGACTGCCTGCACTGCTCAATCTGCCAGCGCTGCCTGCACTGCTCACACTGCCAGCACTGCTCAGACTGCCTGCACTGCTCAGACTGCCAGCGCTGCCTGCCCTGCTCAGACTGCCTGCACTGCTCAGACTGCCAGCGCTGCCTGCACTGCTCAGACTGCCAGCGCTGCCTGCACTGCTCAGACTGCCAGCGCTGCCTGCACTGCTAGCACGGGCAGCGCTGCCTGCACTGCTCAGACTGCCTGCACTGCTCATGCTGCCAGCTCTACATGCATTGCTCAAGCTGCCAGCGCTTGCAGCACTGCCTGCACTGCTCTCACTGCCAGCGCTGCCTGCACTGCTCACACTGCCAGCGCTGTCTGCACTGCTCACACTGCCAGCACTGCCTGCATGGCCAGCGCTGCCTGCACTGCTCACACTGCCAGCGCTGCCTGCACTGCTCACACTGCCAGCACTGCCTGCACAGCTCACAATGCCAGCACTGCCTGCACTGCTCATACTGTCTGCACTGCTCACACTTCCAGCGCTGCCTGCACTGCTCACACTGCCAGCGTTGCCTGCACTGCTCAGACTGCCTGCACTGCTCAGACTGCCTGCACTGCTCAGACTGTCTGCACTGCTCAGACTGCCGGCACTGCTCAGACTGCCTGCACTGCTCACACTGCCTGCACTGCTCAGACTGCTTGCACTGCCAGCGCTGCCTGCACTGCTCAGACTGCCTGCACTGCTCACACTACCAGCGCTCCCTGCACTGCTCACACTACCATCGCTGCCTGCACTGCTCACACTGCCAGCACTGCCTGCACTGCTCACACTGCTCACACTGCCTGCGCTGCATGCACTGCTCAGACTGCCTGCACTGCTCATGCTGCCAGCTCTACATGCATTGCTCATGCTGCCAGCGCTGGCAGCACTGCCTGCACTGCTCTCACTGCCAGCGCTGCCTGCACTGCTCACACTGCCAGCGCTGCCTGCACTGCTCACACTGCCAGCACTTCTGCACGGCCAGCGCTGCCTGCACTGCTCACACTGCCAGCGCTGCCTGCAATGCTCACACTGCCAGTGCTGCCTGCACGGCTCACACTGCCAGCGTTGCCTGCACTGCTCACACGGCCTGCACTGCTCAGACTGCCTGCACTGCTCAGACTGCCTGCACTGCTCAGACTACCTGCACTGCTCAGACTGCCTGAACTGTTCAGACTGCCTGCACTGCTAACACTGCCATCGCTGCCTGCACTGCTCACACTGCCTGCACTGCTCACACTGCCTGCGCTGCCTGCACTGCTCACACTGCCAGCGCTGCCTGCACTGCTCACACTGCCAGCACTGCTCACACTGCCTGCACTGCTCAGACTGCCAGCACTGCCTGCCCTGCTCAGACGGCCAGCGCTGCCTGCACTGCTTAGACTGCCAGCGCTGCCTGCACTGCTCAGACTGCCAGCGCTGCCTGCACTGCTCAGACTGCCAGCGCTGCCAGCTTGGCTCACACTGCCAGCGCTGCCTGCAATGCTCACACTGCCAGTACTGCCTGCACTGCTCACACTGTAAGCACTGCCTGCACTGCTCACACTGCCAGCGTTGCCTACCCTGCTCAGACTGCCTGCACTGCTCACACAGCCTGCCCTGCTCACACTGCCAGCGCTGCCTGCACTGCTCACACTGCCAGCGCTGCCTGTACTGCTCTCACTGCCAGCGTTGCCTGCACTGCTCAGACTGCCTGCACTGCTCAGACTGCCTGCACGGCTCAGGCAGCCTGCACTGCTCAGACAGCCTGCACTGCTCACACTGCCTGCACTGCTCACACTGCCTGCACTGCTCACACTGCCTACACTGCTCAGACTGCCTGCACTGCTCAAAAAGCTTGCACTGCTAGCGCTGCCTGAACTGCTCACACTGCCAGCGCTGCCTGCAATGCTCAGACTGCCTGCACTGCTCACACTACCAGCGCTGCCTGCACTGCTCACACTGCCAGCACTGCTCACACTGCTCACACTGCCAGCGCTGCCTGCACTGCTCAGACTGCCTGCACTGCTCATGCTGCCAGCTCTACATGCATTGCTCATGCTGCCAGCGCTGGCAGCACTGCCTGCACTGCTCTCACTGCCAGCGCTGCCTGCACTGCTCACACTGCCAGCGCTGTCTGCACTGCTCACTGTGCCAGCACTGCCTTCATGGCCAGCGCTGCCTGCACTGCTCACACTGCCAGCGCTGCCTGCACTGCTCACACTGCCTGCACTGCCTGCACAGCTCACACTGCCAGCACTGCCTGCACTGCTCACACTGCCAACACTGCCTGCAGTGCTCTCACTGCCAGCGTTGCCTGCACTGCTCAGACTGCCTGCACTGCTCAGACTGCCTGCACTGCTCAGACTGCCTGCACTGCTCAGACTGCCTGCACTGCTCAGACTGCCTGCACTGCTCAGACTGCCTGCACTGCTCAAACTGCCTGCACTGCTCACACTGCCTACACTGCTCAGACTGCCTGCACTGCTCAGACTGCTCACACTGCCAGCGCTGTCTGCACTGCTCACACTGCCAGCACTGCCTGCATGGCCAGCGCTGCCTGCACTGCTCACACTGCCAGCGCTGCCTGCACTGCTCGCACTGCCAGCACTGCCTGCACAGCTCACACTGCCAGCACTGCCTGCACTGCTCAGACTGCCTGCACTGCTCAGACTGCCTGCACTGCTCACACTGCCTGCATTGCTCACACTGCCTACACTGCTCAGACTGCCTGAACTGCTCAGACTGCTTGCACTGCTCAGACTGCTTGCACAGCCAGCGCTGCCTGCACTGCTCAGACTGCCTGCACTGCTCACATTACCAGCGCTGCCTGCACTGCACACACTGCAGCACTGCCTGCATGGTTCACACAGCCAGCGCCGCCTGCACTGCTCAGACTGCCAGCGCTGCCAGCTCGGCTCACACTGCCAGCGCTGCCTGCAATGCTCACACTGCCAGTACTGCATGCACTGCTCACACTGTAAGCACTGCCTGCACTGCTCACACTGCCAGCGTTGCCTACCCTGCTCAGACTGCCTGCACTGCTCACACAGCCAGCCCTGCCTGCACTGCTCACACTGCCAGCGCTGCCTGCACTGCTCACACTGCCAGCGCTGCCTGTACTGCTCTCACTGCCAGCGTTGTCTGCACTGCTCAGACTGCCTACACTGCTCAGACTGCCTGCACTGCTCAAAAAGCTTGCACTGCCATCGCTGCCTGAACTGCTCACACTGCCAGCGCTGCCTGCAATGCTCAGACTGCCTGCACTGCTCACACTACCAGCGCTGCCTGCACTGCTCACACTGCCAGCACTGCTCACACTGCCAGCGCTGCCTGCACTGCTCAGACTGCCTGCACTGCTCATGCTGCCAGCTCTACATGCATTGCTCAAGCTGCCAGCGCTGGAAGCACTGCCTGCACTGCTCTCACTGCCAGCGCTGCCTGAACTGCTCACACTGCCAGCGCTGTCTGCACTGCTCACACTGCCAGCACTGCCTGCATGGCCAGCGCTGCCTGCACTGCTCACACTGCCAGCGCTGCCTGCACTGCTCACACTGCCAGCACTGCCTGCACAGCTCACACTGCCAGCACTGCCTGCACTGCTCATACTGTCTGCACTGCTCACACTTCCAGCGCTGCCTGCACTGCTCACACTGCCAGCGTTGCCTGCACTGCTCAGACTGCCTGCACTGCTCAGACTGCCTGCACTGCTCAGACTGTCTGCACTGCTCAGACTGCCGACACTGCTCAGACTGCCTGCACTGCTCACACTGCCTGCACTGCCTGCACTGCTCACACTGCCTGCACTGCTCACACTGCCTACATTGCTCAGACTGCCTGCACTGCTCAGACTTCTTGCACTGCCAGCGCTGCCTGCACTGCTCAGACTGCCTGCACTGCTCACACTACCAGCGCTGCCTGCACTGCACACACAGCAGCACTGCCTGCATGGCTCACACAGCCAGCGCCGCCTGCACTGCTCAGACTGCCAGCGCTGCCAGCTCGGCTCACACTGCCAGCTCTGCCTGCACTGCTGACACTGCCAGCGCTGCTCAGACTGCCAGCGCTGCCTGCCCTGCTCAGACTGCCTGCACTGCTCAGACTGCCAGCGCTGCCTGCACTGCTCAGACTGCCAGCACTGCCTGCACGGCCAGCGCTGCCTGCACCGCTCACTCTGCTCAGACTGCCTGTACTGCTCAAGCTGCCAGCGCTGCCTGCACTGCTCACACTGCCAGCACTGCTCACACTGCCTGCACTGCTCAGACTGCCAGCGCTGCCTGCCCTGCTCAGACTGCCTGCACTGCTCAGACTGCCAGCGCTGCCTGCACTGCTCAGACTGCCAGCGCTGCCTGCACTGCTCAGACTGCCAGCGCTGCCTGCACTGCTCACACTGCCTGCACTGCTAGCACGGGCAGCGCTGCCTGCACTGCTCAGACTGCCTGCACTGCTCATGCTGCCAGCTCTACATGCATTGCTCAAGCTGCCAGCGCTGGCAGCACTGCCTGCACTGCTCTCACTGCCAGCGCTGCCTGCACTGCTCACACTACCAGCGCTGTCTGCACTGCTCACACTGCCAGCACTGCCTGCATGGCCAGCGCTGCCTGCACTGCTCACACTGCCAGCGCTGCCTGCACTGCTCACACTGCCAGCACTGCCTGCACAGCTCACACTGCCAGCACTGCCTGCACTGCTCATACTGTCTGCACTGCTCACACTTCCAGCGCTGCCTGCACTGCTCACACTGCCAGCGTTGCCTGCACTGCTCAGACTGCCTGCACTGCTCAGACTGCCTGCACTGCTCAGACTGTCTGCACTGCTCAGACTGCCTGCACTGCTCAGACTGCCTGCACTGCTCACACTGCCTGCACTGCTCACACTGCCTACACTGCTCAGACTGCCTGCACTGCTCAGACTGCTTGCACTGCCAGCGCTGCCTGCACTGCTCAGACTGCCTGCACTGCTCACACTACCAGCGCTGCCTGCACTGCTCACACTACCATCGCTGCCTGCACTGCTCACACTGCCAGCACTGCCTGAACTGCTCACACTGCTCACACTGCCAGCGCTGCATGCACTGCTCAGACTGCCTGCACTGCTCATGCTGCCAGCTCTACATGCATTGCTCATGCTGCCAGCGCTGGCAGCACTGCCTGCACTGCTCTCACTGCCAGCGCTGCCTGCACTGCGCACACTTCCAGCGCTGTCTGCACTGCTCACACTGCCAGCACTTCTGCACGGCCAGCGCTGCCTGCACTGCTCACACTGCCAGCGCTGCCTGCAATGCTCACACTGCCAGTGCTGCCTGCACTGCTCACACTGCCAGCGTTGCCTGCACTGCTCACACGGCCTGCACTGCTCAGACTGCCTGCACTGCTCAGACTGCCTGCACTGCTCAGACTACCTGCACTGCTCAGACTGCCTGAACTGTTCAGACTGCCTGCATTGCTAACACTGCCATCGCTGCCTGCACTGCTCACACTGCCTGCGCTGCCTGCACTGCTCACACTGCCAGCGCTGCCTGCACTGCTCACACTGCCAGCACTGCTCACACTGCCTGCACTGCTCAGACTGCCAGCACTTCCTGCCCTGCTCAGACGGCCAGCGCTGCCTGCACTGCTTAGACTGCCAGCGCTGCCTGCACTGCTCAAACTGCCAGCGCTGCCTGCACTGCTCAGACTGCCAGCGCTGCCAGCTTGGCTCACACTGCCAGCGCTGCCTGCAAAGCTCACACTGCCAGTACTGCCTGCACTGCTCACACTTTATGCACTGCCTGCACTGCTCACACTGCCAGCGTTGCCTACCCTGCTCAGACTGCCTGCACTGCTCACACAGCCAGCCCTGCCTGTACTGCTCACACTGCCAGCGCTGCCTGCACTGCTCACACTGCCAGCGCTGCCTGTACTGCTCTCACTGCCAGCGTTGCCTGCACTGCTCAGACTGCCTGCACTGCTCAGACTGCCTGCACGGCTCAGACAGCCTGCACTGCTCAGACAGCCTGCACTGCTCACACTGCCTGCACTGCTCACACTGCCTGCACTGCTCACACTGCCTACACTGCTCAGACTGCCTGCACTGCTCAGACTGCTTGCACTGCTAGCGCTGCCTGAACTGCTCACAAAGCCAGCGCTGTCTGCAATGCTCAGACTGCCTGCACTGCTCACACTACCAGCGCTGCCTGCACTGCTCACACTGCCAGCACTGCTCACACTGCTCACACTGCCAGCGCTGCCTGCACTGCTCAGACTGCCTGCACTGCTCATGCTGCCAGCTCTACATGCATTGCTCATGCTGCCAGCGCTGGCAGCACTGCCTGCACTGCTCTCACTGCCAGCGCTGCCTGCACTGCTCACACTGCCAGCGCTGTCTGCACTGCTCACACTGCCAGCACTGCCTGCATGGCCAGCGCTGCCTGCACTGCTCACACTGCCAGCGCTGCCTGCACTGCTCACACTGCCAGCACTGCCTGCACAGCTCACACTGCCAGCACTGCCTGCACTGCTCATACTGCCTGCACTGCTCACACTGCCAGCACTGCCTGCACTGCTCTCACTGCCAGCGTTGCCTGCACTGCTCAGACTGCCTGCACTACTCAGACTGCCTGCACTGCTCAGACTGCCTGCACTGCTCAGACTGCCTGCACTGCTCAGACTGCCTGAACTGCTCACACTGCCTGCACTGCTCACACTGCCAACACTGCTCAGACTGCCTGTACTGCTCAGACTGCTTGCACTGCTCAGACTGCTTGCACTGCCAGCGCTGCCTGCACTGCTCAGACTGCCTGCACTGCTCACACTACCAGCGCTGCCTGCACTGCACACACTGCAGCACTGCCTGCATGGCTCACACAGCCAGCGCCACCTGCACTGCTCCGACTGCCAGCGCTGCCAGCACGGCTCACACTGCCAGCGCTGCCTGCACTGCTCACACTGCCAGCGATGCTCAGACTGCCAGCGCTGCCTGCCCTGCTCAGACTGCCTGCACTGCTCAGACTGCCAGCGCTGCCTGCACTGCTCAGACTGCCAGCACTGCCTGCACGGCCAGCGCTGCCTGCACCGCTCACACTGCTCAGACTGCCTGCACTGCTCAAGCTGCCAGCGCTGCCTGCACTGCTCACACTGCCTGCACTGCTCACACTGCCTGCACTGCTCAGACTGCCAGCGCTGCCTGCACTGCTCAGACTGCTTGCACTGCTCAGACTGCCAGCGCTGCCTGCACTGCTCAGACTGCCAGCGCTGCCTGCACTGCTCAGACTGCCAGCGCTGCCTGCACTGCTCAGACTGCCAGCGCTGCCTGCACTGCTCACACTGCCTGCACTGCTAGCACGGGCAGCGCTGCCTGCACTGCTCACACTGCCACCGCTGTGTGCGCTGCTCATACTGCCAGCTCTGCCTGCACTGCTCAGACTGTCAGCGCTGGCACCGCGGCTCACACTGCCAGCGCTGCCAGCACTCCTCACACTGCCAGCGCTGCCTGCACTGCTCAGACTGCCAGCGCTGCCTGCACTGCTCACACGGCCCGCACTGACAGCACGGGCAGCGCTGCCTGCACTGCTCAGACTGCCTGCATTGCTCAGACTGCCAGCGCTGCCTGCACTGCACACACTGCAGCACTGCCTGCACGGCTCACACAGCCAGCGCCGCCTGCAATGCTCAGACTGCCAGCGCTGCCAGCTCGGCTCACACTGCCAGCGCTTCCTGCAATGCTCACACTGCCAGTACTGCCTGCACTGCTCACACTGTAAGCACTGCCTGCACTGCTCACACTGCCAGCGTTGCCTACCCTGCTCAGACTGCCTGCACTGCTCACACAGCGAGCCCTGCCTGCACTGCTCACACTGCCAGCGCTGCCTGCACTGCTCACACTGCCAGCGCTGCCTGTCCTGCTCTCACTGCCAGCATTGCCTGCACTTCTCAGACTGCCTGCACTGCTCAGACTGCCTGCACTGCTCAGACAACCTGCACTGCTCAGACAGCCTGCACTGCTCAGACTGCCTGCACTGCTCAGACTGCTTGCACTGCCATCGCTGCCTGAACTGCTCACACTGCCAGCGCTGCCTGCAATGCTCAGACTGCCTGCACTGCTCACACTACCAGCGCTGCCTGCACTGCTCACACTGCCAGCACTGCTCACACTGCCAGCGCTGCCTGCACTGCTCAGACTGCCTGCACTGCTCATGCTGCCAGCTCTACATGCATTGCTCAAGCTGCCAGCGCTGGCAGCACTGCCTGCACTGCTCTCACTGCCAGCGCTGCCTGCACTGCTCACACTGCCAGCGCTGTCTGCACTGCTCACACTGCCAGCACTGCCTGCATGGCCAGCGCTGCCTGCACTGCTCACACTGCCAGCGCTGCCTGCACTGCTCACACTGCCAGCACTGCCTGCACAGCTCACACTGCCAGCACTGCCTGCACTGCTCATACTGTCTGCACTGCTCACACTTCCAGCGCTGCCTGCACTGCTCACACTGCCAGCGTTGCCTGCACTGCTCAGACTGCCTGCACTGCTCAGACTGTCTGCACTGCTCAGACTGCCGGCACTGCTCAGACTGCCTGCACTGCTCAGACTGTCTGCACTGCTCAGACTGCCTGCACTGCTCACACTGCCTGCACTGCCTGCACTGCTCACACTGCCTGCACTGCTCACACTGCCTACATTGCTCAGACTGCCTGCACTGCTCAGACTGCTTGCACTGCCAGCGCTGCCTGCACTGCTCAGACTGCCTGCACTGCTCAAACTGTCTGCACTGCTCAGACTGCCGGCACTGCTCAGACTGCCTGCACTGCTCACACTGCCTGCACTGTTCACACTGCCTACACTGCTCAGACTGCCTGCACTGCTCAGACTGCCTGCTCTTCTCAGACTGCTTGCACTGCCAGCGCTGCCTGCACTGCTCAGACTGCCTGCACTGCTCACACTACCAGCGCTGCCTGCACTGCTCAAACTACCATCGCTGCCTGCACTGCTCACACTGCCAGCACTGCCTGCACTGCTCACACTGCTCACACTGCCAGCGCTGCATGCACTGCTCAGACTGCCTGCACTGCTCATGCTGCCAGCTCTACATGCATTGCTCATGCTGCCAGCGCTGGCAGCACTGCCTGCACTGCTCTCACTGCCAGCGCTGCCTGCACTGCTCACACTGCCAGCGCTGCCTGCACTGCTCACACTGCCAGCACATCTGCACGGCCAGCGCTGCCTGCACTGCTCACACTGCCAGCGCTGCCTGCAATGCTCACACTGCCAGCGCTGCCTGCAATGCTCACACTGCCAGTGCTGCCTGCACTGCTCACACTGCCAGCGTTGCCTGCACTGCTCACACGGCCTGCACTGCTCAGACTGCCTGCACTGCTCAGACTGCCTGCACTGCTCAGACTGCCTGCACTGCTCAGACTACCTGCACTGCTCAGACTGCCTGAACTGTTCAGACTGCCTGCACTGCTAATACTGCCATCGCTGCCTGCACTGCTCACACTGCCTGCACTGCTCACACTGCCTGCGCTGCCTGCACTGCTCACACAGCCAGCCCTGCCTGCACTGCTCACACTGCCAGCGCTGCCTGTACTGCTCTCACTGCCAGCGTTGCCTGCACTGCTCAGACTGCCTGCACTGCTCAGACTGCCTGCACTGCTCAGACAGCCTGCACTGCTCAGACAGCCTGCACTGCTCACACTGCCTGCACTGCTCACACTGCCTGCACTGCTCACACTGCCTACACTGCTCACACTGCCTGCACTGCTCACACTGCCTGTACTGCTCACACTGCCTACACTGCTCAGACTGCCTGCACTGCTCAGACTGCTTGCACTGCTAGCGCTGCCTGAACTGCTCACACTGCCAGCGCTGCCTGCAATGCTCAGACTGCCTGCACTGCTCACACTACCAGCGCTGCCTGCACTGCTCACACTGCCAGCACTGCTCACACTGCTCACACTGCCAGCGCTGCCTGCACTGCTCAGACTGCCTGCACTTCTCATGCTGCCAGCTCTACATGCATTGCTCATGCTGCCAGCGCTGGCAGCACTGCCTGCACTGCTCTCACTGCCAGCGCTGCCTGCACTGCTCTCACTGCCAGCGCTGCCTGCACTGCTCAGGCTGCCTGCACTGCCAGCGCTGCCTGCACTGCTCGCACTGCCAGCGCTGCCTGCACTGCTCAGACTGCCTGCACTGCTCACACTACCTGCGCTGCCTGCACTGCTCACACTGCTCACACTGCCAGCGCTACCTGCACTGCTCATGCTGCCAGCGCTAGCAGCACTGTCTGCACTGCCTGCACTGCTCACACTGCCAGCGCTGCCTGCAATGCTCACGCTGCCTGCTTTGCTCACACTGCCTGCGCTGCCTGCACAGCTCACACTGCCAGCGCTGCCTGCACTGCTCACACTGCCTGTACTGCTCACACTGCCTACACTGCTCAGACTGCCTGCACTGCTCAGACTGTCTGCACTGCTCAGACTGCCGGCACTGCTCAGACTGCCTACACTGCTCACACTGCCTGCACTGCTCACACTGCCTACACTGCTCAGACTGCCTGCACTGCTCACACTACCAGCGCTGCCTGCACTGCTCAGACTGCCAGCGCTGCCTGCCCTGCTCAGACTGCCTGCACTGCTCAGACTGCCTGCACTGCTCAGACTGCCTGCACTGCTCAGACTGTCTGCACTGCTCAGACTGCCGGCACTGCTCAGACTGCCTACACTGCTCACACTGCCTGCACTGCTCACACTGCCTACACTGCTCAGACTGCCTGCACTGCTCACACTACCAGCGCTGCCTGCACTGCTCACACTGCCAGCACTGCCTGCACTGCTCACACTGCTCACACTGCCAGCGCTGCATGCACTGCTCAGACTGCCTGCACTGCTCATGCTGCCAGCTCTACATGCATTGCTCATGCTGCCAGCGCTGGCAGCACTGCCTGCACTGCTCTCACTGCCAGCGCTGCCTGCACTGCTCACACTGCCAGCGCTGTCTGCACTGCTCACAGTGCCAGCACTTCTGCACGGCCAGCGCTGCCTGCAATGCTCACACTGCCAGTGCTGCCTGCACTGCTCACACTGCCAGCGTTGCCTGCACTGCTCACACGGCCTGCACTGCTCAGACTGCCTGCACTGCTCAGACTGCCTGCACTGCTAAGAGTACCTGCACTGCTCAAACTGCCTGAACTGTTCAGACTGCCTGCACTGCTAACACTGCCATCGCTGCCTGCACTGCTCACACTGCCTGCGCTGCCTGCACTGCTCAGACTGCCAGCGCTGCCTGCACTGCTCAGACTGCCAGCGCTGCCAGCTTGGCTCACACTGCAGGCGCTGCCTGCAATGCTCACACTGCCAGTACTGCCTGCACTGCTCACACTGTAAGCACTGCCTGCACTGCTCACACTGCCAGCGTTGCCTACCCTGCTCAGACTGCCTGCACTGCTCACACAGCCAGCCCTGCCTGTACTGCTCACACTGCCAGCGCTCCCTGCACTGCTCACACTGCCAGCGCTCCATGTACTGCTCTCACTGCCAGCGTTGCCTGCACTGCTCAGACTGCCTGCACTGCTCAGACTGCCTGCACGGCTCAGACTGCCTGCACTGCTCAGACAGCCTGCACTGCTCACACTGCCTGCACTGCTCACACTGCCTGCACTGCTCACACTGCCTACACTGCTCAGACTGCCTGCACTGCTCAGACTGCTTGCACTGCTAGCGCTGCCTGAACTGCTCACACTGCCAGCGCTGCCTGCAATGCTCAGACTGCCTGCACTGCTCACACTACCAGCGCTGCCTGCACTGCTCACACTGCCAGCACTGCTCACACTGCTCACACTGCCAGCGCTGCCTGCACTGCTCAGACTGCCTGCACTGCTCATGCTGCCAGCTCTACATGCATTGCTCATGCTGCCAGCGGTGGCAGCACTGCCTGCACTGCTCTCACTGCCAGCGCTGCCTGCACTGCTCACACTACCAGCGCTGTCTGCACTGCTCACACTGCCAGCACTGCCTGCATGGCCAGCGCTGCCTGCACTGCTCACACTGCCAGCACTGCCTGCACAGCTCACATTGCCAGCACTGCCTGCACTGCTCATACTGCCTGCACTGCTCACACTGCCAGCACTGCCTGCACTGCTCTCACTGCCAGCGTTGCCTGCACTGCTCAGACTGCCTGCACTGCTCAGACTGCCTGCACTGCTCAGACTGCCTGCACTGCTCACACTGCCTGCACTGCTCACACTGCCTACACTGCTCAGACTGCCTGAACTGCTCAGACTGCTTGCACTGCTCAGACTGCTTGCACTGCCAGCGCTGCCTGCACTGCTCAGACTGCCTGAACTGCTCACACTACCAGCTCTGCCTGCACTGCACACACTGCAGCACTGCCTGCATGGCTCACACAGCCAGCGCCGCCTGCACTGCTCAGACTGCCAGCTCGGCTCACACTGCCAGCGCTGCCTGCACTGCTCACACTGCCAGCGCTGTTCAGACTGCCAGCGCTGCCTGCCCTGCTCAGACTGCCTGCACTGCTCAGACTGCCAGCGCTGCCTGCACTGCTCAGACTGCCAGCACTGCCTGCACGGCCAGCGCTGCCTGCACCGCTCACACTGCTCAGACTGCCTGCACTGCTCAAGCTGCCAGCGCTGCCTGCACTGCTCACACTGCCAATCACTGCTCACACTGCCTGCACTGCTCAGACTGCCAGCGCTGCCTGCCCTGCTCAGACTGCCTGCACTGCTGAGACTGCCAGCGCTGCCTGCACTGCTCAGACTGCCAGCGCTGCCTGCACTGCTCAGACTGCCAGCGCTGCCTGCACTGCTCAGACTGCCAGCGCTGCCTGCACTGCTCAGACTGCCTGCACTGCTAGCATGGGCAGCGCTGCCTACACTGCTCACACTGCCACCGCTGTGTGCGCTGCTCATACTGCCAGCTCTGCCTGCACTGCTCAGACTGTCAGCGCTGGCACCGCGGCTCACACTGCCAGCGCTGCCTGCACTCCTCACACTGCCAGCGCTGCCAGCACTGCTCAGACTGCCAGCGCTGCCTGCACTGCTCACACGGCCCGCACTGACAGCAAGGGCAGCGCTGCCTGCACTGCTCAGACTGCCTGCACTGCTCAGACTGCCAGCGCTGCCTGCACTGCACACACTGCAGCACTGCCTGCACGGCTCACACAGCCAGCGCCGCCTGCAATGCTCAGACTGCCAGCGCTGCCAGCTCGGCTCACACTGCCAGCGCTGCCTGCAATGCTCACACTGCCAGTACTGCCTGCACTGCTCACACTGTAAGCACTGCCTGCACTGCTCACGCTGCCAGCGTTGCCTACCCTGCTCAGACTGCCTGCACTGCTCACACAGCCAGCCCTGCCTGCACTGCTCACACTGCCAGCGCTGCCTGCACTTCTCACACTGCCAGCGCTGCCTGTACTGCTCTCACTGCCAGCGTTGCCTTCACTGCTCAGACTGCCTGCACTGCTCACACTGCCTGCACTGCTCAGACAGCCTGCACGGCTCAGACAGCCTGCACTGCTCAGACTGCCTGCACTGCCTGCATGGCTCACACAGCCAGCGCCGCCTGCACTGCTCAGACTGCCAGCTCGGCTCACACTGCCAGCGCTGCCTGCACTGCTCACACTGCCAGCGCTGTTCAGACTGCCAGCGCTGCCTGCCCTGCTCAGACTGCCTGCACTGCTCAGACTGCCAGCGCTGCCTGCACTGCTCAGACTGCCAGCACTGCCTGCACGGCCAGCGCTGCCTGCACCGCTCACACTGCTCAGACTGCCTGCACTGCTCAAGCTGCCAGCGCTGCCTGCACTGCTCACACTGCCAATCACTGCTCACACTGCCTGCACTGCTCAGACTGCCAGCGCTGCCTGCCCTGCTCAGACTGCCTGCACTGCTCAGACTGCCAGCGCTGCCTGCACTGCTCAGACTGCCAGCGCTGCCTGCACTGCTCAGACTGCCAGCGCTGCCTGCACTGCTCAGACTGCCAGCGCTGCCTGCACTGCTCAGACTGCCAGCACTGCCTGCACGGCCAGCGCTGCCTGCACCGCTCACACTGCTCAGACTGCCTGCACTGCTCAAGCTGCCAGCGCTGCCTGCACTGCTCACACTGCCAATCACTGCTCACACTGCCTGCACTGCTCAGACTGCCAGCGCTGCCTGCCCTGCTCAGACTGCCTGCACTGCTCAGACTGCCAGCGCTGCCTGCACTGCTCAGACTGCCAGCGCTGCCTGCACTGCTCAGACTGCCAGCGCTGCCTGCACTGCTCAGACTGCCAGTGCTGCCTGCACTGCTCAGACTGCCTGCACTGCTAGCATGGGCAGCGCTGCCTGCACTGCTCACACTGCCACCGCTGTTTGCGCTGCTCATACTGCCAGCTCTGCCTGCACTGCTCAGACTGTCAGCGCTGGCACCGCGGCTCACACTGCCAGCGCTGCCTGCACTCCTCACACTGCCAGCGCTGCCTGCACTGCTCAGACTGCCTGCACTGCTCAGACAGCCTGCACTGCTCACACTGCCTGCACTGCTCACACTGCCTGCACTGCTCACACTGCCTACACTGCTCAGACTGCCTGCACTGCTCAGACTGCTTGCACTGCTAGCGCTGCCTGAACTGCTCACACTGCCAGCGCTGCCTGCAATGCTCAGACTGCCTGCACTGCTCACACTACCAGCGCTGCCTGCACTGCTCACACTGCCAGCACTGCTCACACTGCTCACACTGCCAGCGCTGCCTGCACTGCTCAGACTGCCTGCACTGCTCATGCTGCCAGCTCTACATGCATTGCTCATGCTGCCAGCGCTGGCAGCACTGCCTGCACTGCTCTCACTGCCAGCGCTGCCTGCACTGCTCACACTGCCAGCGCTGTCTGCACTGCTCACACTGCCAGCACTGCCTGCACTGCTCACACTACCAGCGCTGCCTGCACTGCTCACACTGCCAGCGCTGCCTGCACTGCTCACACTGCCAGCACTGCCTGCACAGCTCACACTGCCAGCACTGCCTGCACTCCTCATACTGTCTGCACTGCTCACACTGCCAGCGCTGCCTGCACTGCTCTCACTGCCAGCGTTGCCTGCACTGCTCAGACTGCCTGCACTGCTCAGACTGTCTGCACTGCTCAGGCTGCCTGCACTGCTCAGACTGCTTGCACTGCTCAGACTGCCTGCACTGCTCACACTGCCTACACTGCTCTGACTGCCTGCACTGCTCACACTACCAGCGCTGCCTGCACTGCTCACACTGCCAGCACTGCCTGCACTGCTAACACTGCTCACACTGCCAGCGCTGCATGCACTGTTCAGACTGCCTGCACTGCTCATGCTGCCAGCTCTACATGCATTGCTCATGCTGCCAGCGCTGGCAGCACTGCCTGCACTGCTCTCACTGCCAGCGCTGCCTGCACTGCTCACACTGCCTGCACTGCTCACACTGCCTACACTGCTCAGACTGCCTGCACTGCTCAGACTGCTTGCACTGCCAGCGCTGCCTGCACTGCTCAGACTGCCTGCACTGCTCACACTACCAGCGCTGCCTGCACTGCACACACTGCAGCACTGCCTGCATGGCTCACACAGCCAGCGCCGCCTGCACTGCTCAGACTGCCAGCGCTGCCAGCTCGGCTCACACTGCCAGCTCTGCCTGCACTTCTCACACTGCCAGCGCTGCTCAGACTGCCAGCGCTGCCTGCCCTGCTCAGACTGCCTGCACTGCTCAGACTGCCAGCGCTGCCTGCACTGCTCAGACTGCCAGCACTGCCTGCACGGCCAGCGCTGCCTGCACCGCTCACACTTCTCAGACAGCCTGCACTGCTCAATCTGCCAGCGCTGCCTGCACTGCTCACACTGCCAGCACTGCTCACACTGCCTGCACTGCTCAGACTGCCAGCGCTGCCTGCCCTGCTCAGACAGCCTGCACTGCTCACACTGCCTGCACTGCTCACACTGCCTGCACTGCTCACACTGCTCACACTGCCAGCGCTACCTGCACTGCTCATGCTGCCAGCGCTAGCAGCACTGTCTGCACTGCCTGCACTGCTCACACTGCCAGCGTTGCCTGCAATGCTCACGCTGCCTGCTTTGCTCACACTGCCTGCGCTGCCTGCACAGCTCACACTGCCAGCGCTGCCTGCACTGCTCACACTGCCAGCGCTGCTCAGACTGCCAGCGCTGCCTGCCCTGCTCAGACTGCCTGCACTGCTCAGACTGCCTGCACTGCTCAGACTGCCTGCACTGCTCAGACTGTCTGCACTGCTCAGACTGCCGGCACTACTCAGACTGCCTACACTGCTCACACTGCCTGCACTGCTCACACTGCCTACACTGCTCAGACTGCCTGCACTGCTCACACTACCAGCGCTGCCTGCACTGCTCACACTACCATCGCTGCCTGCACTGCTCTCACTGCCAGCGCTGCCTGCACTGCTCACACTGCTCACACTGCCAGCGCTGCATGCACTGCTCAGACTGCCTGCACTGCTCATGCTGCCAGCTCTACATGCATTGCTCATGCTGCCAGCGCTGGCAGCACTGCCTGCACTGCTCTCACTGCCAGCGCTGCCTGCACTGCTCACACTGCCAGCGCTGCCTGCACTGCTCACACTGCCAGCACTTCTGCACGGCCAGCGCTGCCTGCACTGCTCACACTGCCAGCGCTGCCTGCAATGCTCACACTGCCAGTGCTGCCTGCACTGCTCACACTGCCAGCACTGCCTGCACTGCTAACACTGCTCACACTGCCAGCGCTGCATGCACTGCTCAGACTGCCTGCACTGCTCATGCTGCCAGCTCTACATGCATTGCTCATGCTGCCAGCGCTGGCAGCACTGCCTGCACTGCTCTCACTGCCAGCGCTGCCTGCACTGCTCACACTGCCAGCGCTGTCTGCACTGCTCACACTGCCAGCACTGCCTGCACGGCCAGCGCTGCCTGCACTGCTCAAACTGCCAGCGCTGCCTGCAATGCTCAGACTGCCAGTGCTGCCTGCCTTGCTCACACTGCCAACACTGCTCACACTGCCTGCACTGCTCAGACTGCCTGCACTGCTCAGACTGCCTGCACTGCTCACACTGTAAGCACTGCCTGCACTGCTCACGCTGCCAGCGTTGCCTACCCTGCTCAGACTGCCTGCACTGCTCACACAGCCAGCCCTGCCTGCACTGCTCACACTGCCAGCGCTGCCTGCACTTCTCACACTGCCAGCGCTGCCTGTACTGCTCTCACTGCCAGCGTTGCCTGCACTGCTCAGACTGCCTGCACTGCTCAGACTGCCTGCACTGCTCAGACAGCCTGCACTGCTCAGACAGCCTGCACTGCTCACACTGCCTGCACTGCTCACACTGCCTGCACTGCTCACACTGCCTACACTGCTCAGACTGCCTGCACTGCTCAGACTGCTTGCACTGCTAGCGCTGCCTGAAATGCTCACACTGCCAGCGCTGCCTGCAATGCTCAGACTGCCTGCACTGCTCACACTACCAGCGCTGCCTGCACTGCTCACACTGCCAGCACTGCTCACACTGCTCACACTGCCAGCGCTGCCTGCACTGCTCAGACTGCCTGCACTGCTCATGCTGCCAGCTCTACATGCATTGCTCATGCTGCCAGCGCTGGCAGCACTGCCTGCACTGCTCTCACTGCCAGCGCTGCCTGCACTGCTCTCACTGCCAGCGCTGTCTGCACTGCTCACACTGCCAACGCTGCCTGCACTGCTCACACTGCCAGCACTGCCTGCACAGCTCACACTGCCAGCACTGCCTGCACTGCTCATACTGCCTGCACTGCTCAGACTGCCAGCGCTGCCTGCACTGCTCTCACTGCCAGCGTTGCCTGCACTGCTCAGACTGCCTGCACTGCTCAGACTGCCTGCACTGCTGAGACTGCCTGCACTGCTCAGACTGCCTGCACTGCTCAGGCTGCCTGCACTGCTCAGACTGCCTGCACTGCTCAGACTGCCTGCACTGCTCACACTGCCTACACTGCTCTGACTGCCTGCACTGCTCACACTACCAGCGCTGCCTGCACTGCTCACACTGCCAGCACTGCCTGCACTGCTAACACTGCTCACACTGCCAGCACTGCTCACACTGCCAGCACTGCTCACACTGCTCACACTGCCAGCGCTGCCTGCACTGCTCAGACTGCCTGCACTGCTCATGCTGCCAGCTCTACATGCATTGCTCATGCTGCCAGCGCTGGCAGCACTGCCTGCACTGCTCTCACTGCCAGCGCTGTCTGCACTGCTCACACTGCCAGCACTGCCTGCACTGCTCACACTACCAGCGCTGCCTGCACTGCTCACACTGCCAGCGCTGCCTGCACTGCTCACACTGCCAGCACTGCCTGCACAGCTCACACTGCCAGCACTGCCTGCACTGCTCATACTGCCTGCACTGCTCACACTGCCAGCGCTGCCTGCACTGCTCTCACTGCCAGCGTTGCCTGCACTGCTCAGACTGCCTGCACTGCTCAGACTGTCTGCACTGCTCAGGCTGCCTGCACTGCTCAGACTGCCTGCACTGCTCAGACTGCCTGCACTGCTCACACTGCCTACACTGCTCTGACTGCCTGCACTGCTCACACTACCAGCGCTGCCTGCACTGCTCACACTGCCAGCACTGCCTGCACTGCTAACACTGCTCACACTGCCAGCGCTGCATGCACTGTTCAGACTGCCTGCACTGCTCATGCTGCCAGCTCTACATGCATTGCTCATGCTGCCAGCGCTGGAAGCACTGCCTGCACTGCTCTCACTGCCAGCGCTGCCTGCACTGCTCACACTGCCTGCACTTCTCACACTGCCTACACTGCTCAGACTGCCTGCACTGCTCAGATTGCTTGCACTGCCAGCGCTGCCTGCACTGCTCAGATTGCCTGCACTGCTCACACTACCAGCGCTGCCTGCACTGCACACACTGCAGCACTGCCTGCATGGCTCACACAGCCAGCGCCGCCTGCACTGCTCAGACTGCCAGCGCTGCCAGCTCGGCTCACACTGCCAGCTCTGCCTGAACTGCTCACACTGCCAGCGCTGCCTGCAATGCTCAGACTGCCTGCACTGCTCACACTACCAGCGCTGCCTGCACTGCTCAGACTACCATTGCTGCCTGCACTGCTCACACTGCCAGCACTGCCTGCACTGCTCACACTGCTCACACTGCCAGCGCTGCATGCACTGCTCAGACTGCCTGCACTGCTCATGCTGCCAGCTCTACATGCATTGCTCATGCTGCCAGCGCTGGCAGCACTGCCTGCACTGCTCTCACTGCCAGCGCTGCCTGCACTGCTCACACTGCCAGCACTGTCTGCACTGCTCACACTGCCAGCACTTCTGCACGGCCAGCGCTGCCTGCAATGCTCACACTGCCAGTGCTGCCTGCACTGCTCACACTGCCAGCGTTGCCTGCACTGCTCAGACTGCCTGCACTGCTCAGACTGCCTGCACTGCTCTAGAGTACCTGCACTGCTCAAACTGCCTGAACTGTTCAGACTGCCTGCACTGCTAACACTGCCATCGCTGCCTGCACTGCTCACACTGCCTGCACTGCTCACACTGCCTGCGCTGCCTGCACTGCTCAGACTGCCAGCGCTGCCTGCACTGCTCAGACTGCCAGCGCTGCCAGCTTGGCTCACACTGCAGGCGCTGCCTGCAATGCTCACACTGCCAGTACTGCCTGCACTGCTCACACTGTAAGCACTGCCTGCACTGCTCACACTGCCAGCGTTGCCTACCCTGCTCAGACTGCCTGCACTGCTCACACAGCCAGCCCTGCCTGTACTGCTCACACTGCCAGCGCTCCCTGCACTGCTCACACTGCCAGCGCTCCCTGTACTGCTCTCACTGCCAGCGTTGCCTGCACTGCTCAGACTGCCTGCACTGCTCAGACTGCCTGCACGGCTCAGACAGCCTGCACTGCTCAGACAGCCTGCACTGCTCACACTGCCTGCACTGCTCACACTGCCTGCACTGCTCACACTGCCTACACTGCTCAGACTGCCTGCACTGCTCAGACTGCTTGCACTGCTAGCGCTGCCTGAACTGCTCACACTGCCAGCGCTGCCTGCAATGCTCAGACTGCCTGCACTGCTCACACTACCAGCGCTGCCTGCAATGCTCACACTGCCAGCACTGCTCACACTGCTCACACTGCCAGCGCTGCCTGCACTGCTCAGACTGCCTGCACTGCTCATGCTGCCAGCTCTACATGCATTGCTCATGCTGCCAGCGGTGGCAGCACTGCCTGCACTGCTCTCACTGCCAGCGCTGCCTGCACTGCTCACACTACCAGCGCTGTCTGCACTGCTCACACTGCCAGCACTGCCTGCATGGCCAGCGCTGCCTGCACTGCTCACACTGCCAGCACTGCCTGCACAGCTCACACTGCCAGCACTGCCTGCACTGCTCATACTGCCTGCACTGCTCACACTGCCAGCACTGCCTGCACTGCTCTCACTGCCAGCGTTGCCTGCACTGCTCAGACTGCCTGCACTGCTCAGACTGCCTGCACTGCTCAGACTGCCTGCACTGCTCACACTGCCTGCACTGCTCACACTGCCTGCACTGCTCACACTGCCTACACTGCTCAGACTGCCTGAACTGCTCAGACTGCTTGCACTGCTCAGACTGCTTGCACTGCCAGCGCTGCCTGCACTGCTCAGACTGCCTGAACTGCTCACACTACCAGCTCTGCCTGCACTGCACACACTGCAGCACTGCCTGCATGGCTCACACAGCCAGCGCCGCCTGCACTGCTCAGACTGCCAGCTCGGCTCACACTGCCAGCGCTGCCTGCACTGCTCACACTGCCAGCGCTGTTCAGACTGCCAGCGCTGCCTGCACTGCTCAGACTGCCAGCACTGCCTGCACGGCCAGCGCTGCCTGCACCGCTCACACTGCTCAGACTGCCTGCACTGCTCAAGCTGCCAGCGCTGCCTGCACTGCTCACACTGCCAATCACTGCTCACACTGCCTGCACTGCTCAGACTGCCAGCGCTGCCTGCCCTGCTCAGACTGCCTGCACTGCTCAGACTGCCAGCGCTGCCTGCACTGCTCAGACTGCCAGCGCTGCCTGCACTGCTCAGACTGCCAGCGCTGCCTGCACTGCTCAGACTGCCAGCGCTGCCTGCACTGCTCACACTGCCTGCACTGCTAGCATGGGCAGCGCTGCCTGCACTGCTCACACTGCCACCGCTGTGTGCGCTGCTCATACTGCCAGCTCTGCCTGCACTGCTCAGACTGTCAGCGCTGGCACCGCGGCTCACACTGCCAGCGCTGCCTGCACTGCTCACACTGCCAGCGCTGCCTGCACTGCTCACACTGCCAGCACTGCCTGCACAGCTCACACTGCCAGCACTGCCTGCACTGCTCATACTGTCTGCACTGCTCACACTGCCAGCGCTGCCTGCACTGCTCTCACTGCCAGCGTTGCCTGCACTGCTCAGACTGCCTGCACTGCTCAGACTGTCTGCACTGCTCAGGCTGCCTGCACTGCTCAGACTGCCTGCACTGCTCAGACTGCCTGCACTGCTCACACTGCCTACACTGCTCTGACTGCCTGCACTGCTCACACTACCAGCGCTGCCTGCACTGCTCACACTGCCAGCACTGCCTGCACTGCTAACACTGCTCACACTGCCAGCGCTGCATGCACTGTTCAGACTGCCTGCACTGCTCATGCTGCCAGCTCTACATGCATTGCTCATGCTGCCAGCGCTGGCAGCACTGCCTGCACTGCTCTCACTGCCAGCGCTGCCTGCACTGCTCACACTGCCTGCACTGCTCACACTGCCTACACTGCTCAGACTGCCTGCACTGCTCAGACTGCTTGCACTGCCAGTGCTGCCTGCACTGCTCAGACTGCCTGCACTGCTCACACTACCAGCGCTGCCTGCACTGCACACACTGCAGCACTGCCTGCATGGCTCACACAGCCAGCGCCGCCTGCACTGCTCAGACTGCCAGTGCTGCCAGCTCGGCTCACACTGCCAGCTCTGCCTGCACTTCTCACACTGCCAGCGCTGCTCAGACTGCCAGCGCTGCCTGCCCTGCTCAGACTGCCTGCACTGCTCAGACTGCCAGCGCTGCCTGCACTGCTCAGACTGCCAGCACTGCCTGCACGGCCAGCGCTGCCTGCACCGCTCACACTTCTCAGACAGCCTGCACTGCTCAATCTGCCAGCGCTGCCTGCACTGCTCACACTGCCAGCACTGCTCACACTGCCTGCACTGCTCAGACTGCCAGCGCTGCCTGCCCTGCTCAGACAGCCTGCACTGCTCACACTGCCTGCACTGCTCACACTGCCTGCACTGCTCACACTGCTCACACTGCCAGCGCTACCTGCACTGCTCATGCTGCCAGCGCTAGCAGCACTGTCTGCACTGCCTGCACTGCTCACACTGCCAGCGCTGCCTGCAATGCTCACGCTGCCTGCTTTGCTCACACTGCCTGCGCTGCCTGCACAGCTCACACTGCCAGCGCTGCCTGCACTGCTCACACTGCCAGCGCTGCTCAGACTGCCAGCGCTGCCTGCCCTGCTCAGACTGCCTGCACTGCTCAGACTGCCTGCACTGCTCAGACTGCCTGCACTGCTCAGACTGCCTGCACTGCTCAGACTGCCGGCACTGCTCAGACTGCCTACACTGCTCACACTGCCTGCACTGCTCACACTGCCTACACTGCTCAGACTGCCTGCACTGCTCACACTACCAGCGCTGCCTGCACTGCTCACACTACCATCGCTGCCTGCACTGCTCTCACTGCCAGCGCTGCCTGCACTGCTCACACTGCTCACACTGCCAGCGCTGCATGCACTGCTCAGACTGCCTGCACTGCTCATGCTGCCAGCTCTACATGCATTGCTCATGCTGCCAGCGCTGGCAGCACTGCCTGCACTGCTCTCACTGCCAGCGCTGCCTGCACTGCTCACACTGCCAGCGCTGCCTGCACTGCTCACACTGCCAGCACTTCTGCACGGCCAGCGCTGCCTGCACTGCTCACACTGCCAGCGCTGCCTGCAATGCTCACACTGCCAGTGCTGCCTGCACTGCTCACACTGCCAGCACTGCCTGCACTGCTAACACTGCTCACACTGCCAGCGCTGCATGCACTGCTCAGACTGCCTGCACTGCTCATGCTGCCAGCTCTACATGCATTGCTCATGCTGCCAGCGCTGGCAGCACTGCCTGCACTGCTCTCACTGCCAGCGCTGCCTGCACTGCTCACACTGCCAGCGCTGTCTGCACTGCTCACACTGCCAGCACTGCCTGCACGGCCAGCGCTGCCTGCACTGCTCAAACTGCCAGCGCTGCCTGCAATGCTCACACTGCCAGTGCTGCCTGCCTTGCTCACACTGCCAACACTGCTCACAATGCCTGCACTGCTCAGACTGCCTGCACTGCTCAGACTGCCTGCACTGCTCACGCTGCCAGCGTTGCCTACCCTGCTCAGACTGCCTGCACTGCTCACACAGCCAGCCCTGCCTGCACTGCTCACACTGCCAGTGCTGCCTGCACTTCTCACACTGCCAGCGCTGCCTGTACTGCTCTCACTGCCAGCGTTGCCTGCACTGCTCAGACTGCCTGCACTGCTCAGACTGCCTGCACTGCTCAGACTGCCTGCACTGCTCAGACAGCCTGCACTGCTCAGACAGCCTGCACTGCTCACACTGCCTGCACTGCTCACACTGCCTGCACTGCTCACACTGCCTACACTGCTCAGACTGCCTGCACTGCTCAGACTGCTTGCACTGCTAGCGCTGCCTGAAATGCTCACACTGCCAGCGCTGCCTGCAATGCTCAGACTGCCTGCACTGCTCACACTACCAGCGCTGCCTGCACTGCTCACACTGCCAGCACTGCTCACACTGCCAGCGCTGCCTGCACTGCTCAGACTGCCTGCACTGCTCATGCTGCCAGCTCTACATGCATTGCTCATGCTGCCAGCGCTGGCAGCACTGCCTGCACTGCTCTCACTGCCAGCGCTGCCTGCACTGCTCTCACTGCCAGCGCTGTCTGCACTGCTCACACTGCCAACGCTGCCTGCACTGCTCACACTGCCAGCACTGCCTGCACAGCTCACACTGCCAGCACTGCCTGCACTGCTCATACTGCCTGCACTGCTCAGACTGCCAGCGCTGCCTGCACTGCTCTCACTGCCAGCGTTGCCTGCACTGCTCAGACTGCCTGCACTGCTCAGACTGCCTCCACTGCTGAGACTGCCTGCACTGCTCAGACTGCCTGCACTGCTCAGGCTGCCTGCACTGCTCAGACTGCCTGCACTGCTCAGACTGCCTGCACTGCTCACACTGCCTACACTGCTCTGACTGCCTGCACTGCTCACACTACCAGCGCTGCCTGCACTGCTCACACTGCCAGCACTGCCTGCACTGCTAACACTGCTCACACTGCCAGCACTGCTCACACTGCCAGCACTGCTCACACTGCTCACACTGCCAGCGCTGCCTGCACTGCTCAGACTGCCTGCACTGCTCATGCTGCCAGCTCTACATGCATTGCTCATGCTGCCAGCGCTGGCAGCACTGCCTGCACTGCTCTCACTGCCAGCGCTGTCTGCACTGCTCACACTGCCAGCACTGCCTGCACTGCACACACTACCAGCGCTGCCTGCACTGCTCACACTGCCAGCGCTGCCTGCACTGCTCACACTGCCAGCACTGCCTGCACAGCTCACACTGCCAGCACTGCCTGCACTGCTCATACTGCCTGCACTGCTCACACTGCCAGCGCTGCCTGCACTGCTCACACTGCCAGCGCTGCCTGCACTGCTCACACTGCCAGCACTGCCTGCACAGCTCACACTGCCAGCACTGCCTGCACTGCTCATACTGCCTGCACTGCTCTCACTGCCAGCGTTGCCTGCACTGCTCAGACTGCCTGCACTGCTCAGACTGTCTGCACTGCTCAGGCTGCCTGCACTGCTCAGACTGCCTGCACTGCTCAGACTGCCTGCACTGCTCACACTGCCTACACTGCTCTGACTGCCTGCACTGCTCACACTACCAGCGCTGCCTGCACTGCTCACACTGCCAGCACTGCCTGCACTGCGAACACTGCTCACACTGCCAGCACTGCCTGCACGGCCAGCGCTGCCTGCACCGCTCACACTTCTCAGACAGGCTGCACTGCTCAATCTGCCAGCGCTGCCTGCACTGCTCACACTGCCAGCACTGCTCACACTGCCTGCACTGCTCAGACTGCCAGCGCTGCCTGCCCTGCTCAGACAGCCTGCACTGCTCACACTGCCTGCACTGCTCACACTGCCTGCACTGCTCACACTGCTCACACTGCCAGCGCTACCTGCACTGCTCATGCTGCCAGCGCTAGCAGCACTGTCTGCACTGCCTGCACTGCTCAGACTGCCAGCGCTGCCTGCCCTGCTCAGACAGCCCGCACTGCTCACACTGCCTGCACTGCTCACACTGCCTGCACTGCTCACACTGCTCACACTGCCAGCGCTACCTGCACTGCTCATGCTGCCAGCGCTAGCAGCACTGTCTGCACTGCCTGCACTGCTCACACTGCCAGCGCTGCCTGCAATGCTCACGCTGCCTGCTTCGCTCACACTGCCTGCGCTGCCTGCACAGCTCACACTGCCAGCGATGCCTGCACTGCTCACACTGCCAGCGCTGCTCAGACTGCCAGCGCTGCCTGCCCTGCTCAGACTGCCTGCACTGCTCAGACTGCCTGCACTGCTCAGACTGCCTGCACTGCTCAGACTGTCTGCACTGCTCAGACTGCCGGCACTGCTCAGACTGCCTACACTGCTCACACTGCCTGCACTGCTCACACTGCCTACACTGCTCAGACTGCCTGCACTGCTCACACTACCAGCGCTGCCTGCACTGCTCACACTACCATCGCTGCCTGCACTGCTCTCATTGCCAGCGTTGCCTGCACTGCTCAGACTGCCTACACTGCTCAGACAGCCTGCACTTCTCAGACTGCCTGCACTGCTCAGACTGCCTGCACTGCTCAGACTGCCTGCACTGCTCAGACTGCCTGCACTGCTCACACTGCCTGCACTGCTCAGACTGCCTGCACTGCTCAGACTGCCTGCACTGCTCACACTGCCTGCACTGCTCACACTGCCTGCACTGCTCACACTGCCTAAACTGCTCAGACTGCCTGCACTGCTCAAACTGCTCACACTGCCAGCGCTGTCTGCACTGTTCACACTGCCAGCACTGCCTGCATGGCCAGCGCTGCCTGCACTGCTCACACTGCCAGCACTGCCTGCACTGCACACACAGCCAGCACTGCCTGCACAGCTCACACTGCCAGCACTGCCTGCACTGCTCATACTGCCTGCACTGCTCACACTGCCAGCGCTGCCTGCCCTGCTCAGACTGCCTGCACTGCTCAGACTGCCAGCGCTGCCTGCACTGCTCTCACTGCCAGCGCTGCCTGCACTGCTCACACTGCCAGCGCTGTCTGCACTGCTCACACTGCCAGCACTGCCTGCATGGCCAGCGCTGCCTGCACTGCTCACACTGCCAGCGCTGCCTGCACTGCTCACACTGCCAGCACTGCCTGCACAGCTCACACTGCCAGCACTGCCTGCACTGCTCACACTTCCAGCACTGCCTGCACTGCTCTCATTGCCAGCGTTGCCTGCACTGCTCAGACTGCCTGCACTGCTCAGACAGCCTGCACTTCTCAGACTGCCTGCACTGCTCAGACTGCCTGCACTGCTCAGACTGCCTGCACTGCTCAGACTGCCTGCACTGCTCACACTGCCTGCACTGCTCACACTGCCTAAACTGCTCAGACTGCCTGCACTGCTCAAACTGCTCACACTGCCAGCGCTGTCTGCACTGCTCACACTGCCAGCACTGCCTGCATGGCCAGCGCTGCCTGCACTGCTCACACTGCCAGCACTGCCTGCACTGCTCACACTGCCAGCACGGCCGGCACAGCTCACACTGCCAGCACTGCCTGCACTGCTCATACTGCCTGCACTGCTCACACTGCCAGCGCTGCCTGCCCTGCTCAGACTGCCTGCACTGCTCAGACTGCCAGCGCTGCCTGCACTGCTCAGACTGCCAGCACTGCCTGCACGGCCAGCGCTGCCTGCACCGCTCACACTGCTCAGACTGCCTGCACTGCTCAATCTGCCAGCGCTGCCTGCACTGCTCACACTGCCAGCACTGCTCACACTGCCTGCACTGCTCAGACTGCCAGCGCTGCCTGCCCTGCTCAGACTGCCTGCACTGCTCAGACTGCCAGCGCTGTCTGCACTGCTCAGACTGCCAGCGCTGCCTGCACTGCTCAGACTGCCAGCGCTGCCTGCACTGCTCAGACTGCCAGCGCTGCCTGCACTGCTCACACTGCCTACACTGCTCAGACTGCCTGCACTGCTCAGACTGCCAGCGCTGCCTGCACTGCACACATTGCAGCACTGCCTGCACAGCTCACACAGCCAGCGCCGCCCGCATTGCTCAGACTGCCAGCGCTGCCAGCTCGGCTCACACTGCCAGCGCTGCCTGCAATGCTCACACTGCCAGTACTGCCTGCACTGCTCACACTGTAAGCACTGCCTGCACTGCTCACACTGCCAGCGTTGCCTACCCTGATCAGACTGCCTGCACTGCTCACACAGCCAGCCCTGCCTGCACTGCTCTCACTGCCAGCGTTGCCTGCACTGCTCAGAATGCCTACACTGCTCAGACTGCCTGCACTGCTCAGACTGCTTGCACTGCCAGCGCTGCCTGAACTGCTCACACTGCCAGCGCTGCCTGCAATGCTCAGACTGCCTGCACTGCTCACACTACCAGCGCTGCCTGCACTGCTCACACTGCCAGCACTGCTCACACTGCCAGCGCTGCCTGCACTGCTCAGACTGCCTGCACTGCTCATGCTGCCAGCTCTACATGCATTGCTCATGCGGCCAGCGCTGGCAGCACTGCCTGCACTGCTCTCACTGCCAGCGCTGCCTGCACTGCTCACACTGCCAGAACTGCCTGCATGGCCAGCGCTGCCTGCACTGCTCACACTGCCAGCGCTGCCTGCACTGCTCACACTGCCAGCGTTGCCTGCACTGCTCAGACTGCCTGCACTGCTCAGACTGCCTGCACTGCTCAGACTGCCTGCACTGCTCAGACTGTCTGCACTGCTCAGACTGCCGGCACTGCTCAGACTGCCTGCACTGCTCACACTGCCAGCGCTGCCTGCAATGCTCACACTGCCAGTGCTGCCTGCACTGCTCACACTGCCAGCGTTGCCTGCACTGCTCACACGGCCTGCACTGCTCAGACTGCCTGCACTGCTCAGACTGCCTGCACTGCTCAGACTACCTGCACTGCTCAGACTGCCTGAACTGTTCAGACTGCCTGCACTGCTAACACTGCCATCGCTGCCTGCACTGCTCACACTGCCTGCACTGCTCACACTGCCTGCGCTGCCTGCACTGCTCACACTGCCAGCGCTGCCTGCACTGCTCACACTGCCAGCACTGCTCACACTGCCTGCACTGCTCAGACTGCCAGCACTGCCTGCCCTGCTCAGACGGCCAGCGCTGCCTGCACTGCTTAGACTGCCAGCGCTGCCTGCACTGCTCAGACTGCCAGCGCTGCCTGCACTGCTCAGACTGCCAGCGCTGCCAGCTTGGCTCACACTGCCAGCGCTGCCTGCAATGCTCACACTGCCAGTACTGCCTGCACTGCTCACACTGTAAGCACTGCCTGCACTGCTCACACTGCCAGCGTTGCCTACCCTGCTCAGACTGCCTGCACTGCTCACACAGCCAGCCCTGCCTGTACTGCTCACACTGCCAGCGCTGCCTGCACTGCTCACACTGCCAGCGCTGCCTGTACTGCTCTCACTGCCAGCGTTGCCTGCACTGCTCAGACTGCCTGCACTGCTCAGACTGCCTGCACGGCTCAGACAGCCTGCACTGCTCAGACAGCCTGCACTGCTCACACTGCCTGCACTGCTCAGACTTCCTGCACTGCTCACACTGCCTACACTGCTCAGACTGCCTGCACTGCTCAGACTGCTTGCACTGCTAGCGCTGCCTGAACTGCTCACACTGCCAGCGCTGCCTGCAATGCTCAGACTGCCTGCACTGCTCACACTACCAGCGCTGCCTGCACTGCTCACACTGCCAGCACTGCTCACACTGCTCACACTGCCAGCGCTGCCTGCACTGCTCAGACTGCCTGCACTTCTCATGCTGCCAGCTCTACATGCATTGCTCATGCTGCCAGCGCTGGCAGCACTGCCTGCACTGCTCTCACTGCCAGCGCTGCCTGCACTGCTCACACTGCCAGCGCTGTCTGCACTGCTCACACTGCCAGCACTGCCTGCATGGCCAGCGCTGCCTGCACTGCTCACACTGCCAGCGCTGCCTGCACTGCTCACACTGCCAGCACTGCCTGCACAGCTCACACTGCCAGCACTGCCTGCACTGCTCATACTGCCTGCACTGCTCACACTGCCAGCACTGCCTGCACTGCTCTCACTGCCAGCGTTGCCTGCACTGCTCAGACTGCCTGCACTGCTCAGACTGCCTGCACTGCTCAGACTGCCTGCACTGCTCAGACTGCCTGCACTGCTCAGACTGCCTGCACTGCTCAGACTGCCTGCACTGCTCACACTGCCTGCACTGCTCACACTGCCTACACTGCTCAGACTGCCTGCACTGCTCAGACTGCTTGCACTGCTCAGACTGCTTGCACTGCCAGCGCTGCCTGCACTGCTCAGACTGCCTGCACTTCTCACACTACCAGCGCTGCCTGCACTGCACACACTGCAGCACTGCCTGCATGGCTCACACAGCCAGCGCCGCCTGCACTGCTCAGACTGCCTGCGCTGCCAGCTCGGCTCACACTGCCAGCGCTGCCTTCGATGCTCACACTGCCAGTACTGCCTGCACTGCTCACACTGTAAGCACTGCCTGCACTGCTCACACTGCCAGCGTTGCCTACCCTGCTCAGACTGCGTGAACTGCTGACACAGCCAGCCCTGACTGCACTGCTCACACTGCCAGCGCTGCCTGTACTGCTCTCACTGCCAGCGTTGCCTGCACTGCTCAGACTGCCTACACTGCTCAGACTGCCTGCACTGCTCAGACTGCTTGCACTGCCAGCGCTGCCAGAACTGCTCACACTGCCAACGCTGCCTGCAATGCTCAGACTGCCTGCACTGCTCACACTACCAGCGCTGCCTGCACTGCTCACACTGCCAGCACTGTTCACACTGCCAGCGCTGCCTGCACTGCTCAGACTGCCTGCACTGCTCATGCTGCCAGCTCTACATGCATTGCTCATGCTGCCAGCGCTGGCAGCACTGCCTGCACTGCTCTCACTGCCAGCGCTGCCTGCACTGCTCACACTGCCAGCGCTGTCTGCACTGCTCACACTGCCAGCACTGCCTGCATGGCCAGCGCTGCCTGCACTGCTCACACTGCCAGCGCTGCCTGCACTGCTCACACTGCCAGCACTGCCTGCACAGCTCACACTGCCAGCACTGCTCACACTGCCTGCACTGCTCAGACTGCCAGCACTGCCTGCCCTGCTCAGACGGCCAGCGCTGCCTGCACTGCTTAGACTGCCAGCGCTGCCTGCACTGCTCAGACTCCAGCGCTGCCTGCACTGCTCAGACTGCCAGCGCTGCCAGCTTGGCTCACACTGCCAGCGCTGCCTGCAATGCTCACACTGCCAGTACTGCCTGCACTGCTCACACTGTAAGCACTGCCTGCACTGCTCACACTGCCAGCGTTGCCTACCCTGCTCAGACTGCCTGCACTGCTCACACAGCCAGCCCTGCCTGTACTGCTCACACTGCCAGCGCTGCCTGCACTGCTCACACTGCCAGCGCTGCCTGTACTGCTCTCACTGCCAGCGTTGCCTGCACTGCTCAGACTGCCGACACTGCTCAGACTGCCTGCACTAATCAGACTGCTTGCACTGCCAGCGCTGCCTGAACTGCTCACACTGCCAGCGCTGCCTGCAATGCTCAGACTGCCTGCACTGCTCACACTACCAGCGCTGCCTGCACTGCTCACACTGCCATCACTGCTCACACTGCCAGCGCTGCCTGCACTGCTCAGACTGCCTGCACTGCTCATGCTGCCAGCTCTACATGCATTGCTCATGCTGCCAGCGCTGGCAGCACTGCCTGCACTGCTCTCACTGCCAGCGCAGCCTGCACTGCTCACACTGCCAGCGCTGTCTGCACTGCTCACACTGCCAGCACTGCCTGCATGGCCAGAGCTGCCTGCACTGCTCACACTGCCAGCGCTGCCTGCACTGCTCACACTGCCAGCACTGCCTGCACAGCTCACACTGCCAGCACTGCCTGCACTGCTCATACTGTCTGCACTGCTCACACTGCCAGCGCTGCCTGCACTGCTCACACTGCCAGCGTTGCCTGCACTGCTCAGACTCCCTGCACTGCTCAGACTGCCTGCACTGCTCAGACTGTCTGCACTCCTCAGACTGCCGGCACTGCTCAGACTGCCTGCACTGCTCACACTGCCTGCACTGCTCACACTGCCTACACTGCTCAGACTGCCTGCACTGCTCAGACTGCTTGCACTGCCAGCGCTGCCTGCACGGCTCAGACTGCCTGCACTGCTCACACTACCAGCGCTGCCTGCACTGCTCACACTACCATCGCTGCCTGCACTGCTCACACTGCCAGCACTGACTGCACTGCTCACACTGCCAGCACTGTTCACACTGCCAGCGCTGCATGCATTGCTCAGACTGCCTGCACTGCTCATGCTGCCAGCTCTACATGCATTGCTCATGCTGCCAGCGCTGGCAGCACTGCCTGCACTGCTCTCACTGCCAGCGCTGCCTGCACTGCTCACACTGCCAGCGCTGTCTGCACTGCTCACACTGCCAGCACTTCTGCACGGCCAGCGCTGCCTGCACTGCTCACACTGCCAGCGCTGCCTGCAATGCTCTCACTGCCACTGCTGCCTGCACTGCTCACACTGCCAGCGTTGCCTGCACTGCTCAGACGGCCTGCACTGCTCAGACTGCCTGCACTGCTCAGACTGCCTGCACTGCTCAGACTACCTGCACTGCTCAGACTGCCTGAACTGTTCAGACTGCCTGCACTGCTAACACTGCCATCGCTGCCTGCACTGCTCACACTGCCTGCACTGCTCACACTGCCTGCGCTGCCTGCACTGCTCACACTGCCAGCGCTGCCTGCACTGCTCACACTGCCTGCACTGCTCACAATGCCTGCACTGCTCAGACTGCCAGCACTGCCTGCCCTGCTCAGACGGCCTGCGCTGCCTGCACTGCTTAGACTGCCAGCGCTGCCTGCACTGCTCAAACTGCCAGCGCTGCCTGCACTGCTCAGACTGCCAGCGCTGCCAGCTTGGCTCACACTGCAGGCGCTGCCTGCAATGCTCACACTGCCAGTACTGCCTGCACTGCTCACACTGTAAGCACTGCCTGCACTGCTCACACTGCCAGCGTTGCCTACCCTGCTCAGACTGCCTGCACTGCTCACACAGCCAGCCCTGCCTGTACTGCTCACACTGCCAGCGCTGCCTGCACTGCTCACACTGCCAGCGCTCCCTGTACTGCTCTCACTGCCAGCGTTGCCTGCACTGCTCAGACTGCCTGCACTGCTCAGACTGCCTGCACGGCTCAGACAGCCTGCACTGCTCAGACAGCCTGCACTGCTCACACTGCCTGCACTGCTCACACTGCCTGCACTGCTCAGACTGCCTACACTGCTCAGACTGCCTGCACAGCTCAGACAGCTTGCACTGCTAGCGCTGCCTGAACTGCTCACACTGCCAGCGCTGCCTGCAATGCTCAGACTGCCTGCACTGCTCACACTACCAGCGCTGCCTGCACTGCTCACACTGCCAGCACTGCTCACACTGCTCACACTGACAGCGCTGCCTGCACTGCTCAGACTTCCTGCACTGCTGATGCTGCCAGCTCTACATGCATTGCTCATGCTGCCAGCGCTGGCAGCAATGCCTGCACTGCTCTCACTGCCAGCGCTGCCTGCACTGCTCACACTGCCAGCGCTGTCTGCACTGCTCACACTGCCAGCACTGCCTGCATGGCCAGCGCTGCCTGCACTGCTCACACTGCCAGCGCTGCCTGCACTGCTCACACTGCCAGCACTGCCTGCACAGCTCACACTGCCGGCACTGCCTGCACTGCTCACACTGCCAGCACTGCCTGCACTGCTCTCATTGCCAGCGTTGCCTGCACTGCTCAGACAGCCTGCACTTCTCAGACTGCCTGCACTGCTCAGACTGCCTGCACTGCTCAGACTGCCTGCACTGCTCAGACTGCCTGCACTGCTCACACTGCCTGCACTGCTCACACTGCCTACACTGCTCAGACTGGCTGCACTGCTCAGACTGCTCACACTGCCAGCGCTGTCTGCACTGCTCACACTGCCAGCACTGCCTGCATGGCCAGCGCTGCCTGCACTGCTCACACTGCCAGCACTGCCTGCACTGCTCACACTGCCAGCACTGCCTGCACAGCTCACACTGCCATCACTGCCTGCACTGCTCATACTGCCTGCACTGCTCACACTGCCAGCGCTGCCTGCCCTGCTCAGACTGCCTGCACTGCTCAGACTGCCAGCGCTGCCTGCACTGCTCAGACTGCCAGCACTGCCTGCACGGCCAGCGCTGCCTGCACCGCTCACACTGCTCAGACTGCCTGCACTGCTCAATCTGCCAGCGCTGCCTGCACTGCTCACACTGCCAGCACTGCTCACACTGCCTGCACTGCTCAGACTGCCAGCGCTGCCTGCCCTGCTCAGACTGCCTGCACTGCTCAGACTGCCAGCGCTGCCTGCACTGCTCAGACTGCAAGCGCTGCCTGCACTGCTCAGACTGCCAGCGCTGCCTGCACTGCTCAGACTGCCAGCGCTGCCTGCACTGCTCACACTGCCTACACTGCTCAGACTGCCTGCACTGCTCAGACTGCCAGCGCTGCCTGCACTGCACACACTGCAGCACTGCCTGCACGGCTCACACAGCCAGCGCCGCCTGCATTGCTCAGACTGCCAGCGCTGCCAGCTCGGCTCACACTGCCAGCGCTGCCTGCAATGCTCACACTGCCAGTACTGCCTGCACTGCTCACACTGTAAGCACTGCCTGCACTGCTCAAACTGCCAGCGTTGCCTACCCTGCTCAGACTGCCTGCACTGCTCACACAGCCAGCCCTGCCTGCACTGCACACACTGCCAGCGCTGCCTGCACTGCTCACACTGGCAGCGCTGCCTGTACTGCTCTCACTGCCAGCGTTGCCTGCACTGCTCAGACTGCCTACACTGCTCAGACTGCCTGCACTGCTCAGACTGCTTGCACTGCCAGCGCTGCCTGAACTGCTCACACTGCCAGCGCTGCCTGCAATGCTCAGACTGCCTGCACTGCTCACACTACCAGCGCTGCCTGCACTGCTCACACTGCCAGCACTGCTCACACTGCCAGCGCTGCCTGCACTGCTCAGACTGCCTGCACTGCTCATGCTGCCAGCTCTACATGCATTGCTCATGCTGCCAGCGCTGGCAGCACTGCCTGCACTGCTCTCACTGCCAGCGCTGCCTGCACTGCTCACACTGCCAGAACTGCCTGCATGGCCAGCGCTGCCTGCACTGCTCACACTGCCAGCGCTGCCTGCACTGCTCACACTGCCAGCGTTGCCTGCACTGCTCAGACTGCCTGCACTGCTCAGACTGCCTGCACTGCTCAGACTGTCTGCAATGCTCAGACTGCCGGCACTGCTCAGACTGCCTGCACTGCTCACACTGCCTGCACTGCGCACACTGCCTACACTGCTCAGACTGCCTGCACTGCTCAGACTGCTTGCACTGCCAGCGCTGCCTGCACTGCTCAGACTGCCTGCACTGCTCACACTACCAGCGCTGCCTGCACTGCTCACACTACCATCGCTGCCTGCACTGCTCACACTGCCAGCACTGCCTGCACTGCTCACACTGCTCACACTGCCAGCGCTGCATGCACTGCTCAGACTGCCTGCACTGCTCACACTACCAGCGCTGCCTGCACTGCTCACACTGCTCACACTGCCAGCTCTACATGCATTGCTCATGCTACCAGGGCTGGCAGCACTGCCTGCACTGCTCACACTGCCAGCACTGCCTGCACTGCTCACACTGCCAGCTCTACATGCATTGCTCATGCTGCCAGCGCTGGCAGCACTGCCTGCACTGCTCTCACTGCCAGCGCTGCCTGCACTGCTCACACTGCCAGCGCTGCCTGCACTGCTCACACTGCCAGCACTTCTGCACGGCCAGCGCTGCCTGCACTGCTCACACTGCCAGCGCTGCCTGCAATGCTCACACTGCCAGTGCTGCCTGCACTGCTCACACTGCCAGCGCTGCCTGCAATGCTCACACTGCCAGTGCTGCCTGCACTGCTCACACTGCCAGCGTTGCCTGCACTGCTCACACGGCCTGCACTGCTCAGACTGCCTGCACTGCTCAGACTGCCTGCACTGCTCAGACTACCTGCACTGCTCAGACTGCCTGCACTGCTCATGCTGCCAGCTCTACATGCATTGCTCATGCTGCCGGCGCTGGCAGCACTGCCTGCACTGCTCTCACTGCCAGCGCTGCCTGCACTGCTAACACTGCCATCGCTGCCTGCACTGCTCACACTGCCTGCACTGCTCACACTGCCTGCGCTGCCTGCACTGCTCACACTGCCAGCGCTGCCTGCACTGCTCACACTGCCAGCACTGCTCACACTGCCTGCACTGCTCAGACTGCCAGCACTGCCTGCCCTGCTCAGACGGCCAGCGCTGCCTGCACTGCTTAGACTGCCAGCGCTGCCTGCACTGCTCAGACTGCCAGCGCTGCCTGCACTGCTCAGACTGCCAGCGCTGCCAGCTTGGCTCACACTGCCAGCGCTGCCTGCAAAGCTCACACTGCCAGTACTGCCTGCACTGCTCACACTGTAAGCACTGCCTGCACTGCTCACACTGCCAGCGTTGCCTACCCTGCTCAGACTGCCTGCACTGCTCACACAGCCAGCCCTGCCTGTACTGCTCACACTGCCAGCGCTGCCTGCACTGCTCACACTGCCAGCGCTGCCTGTACTGCTCTCACTGCCAGCGTTGCCTGCACTGCTCAGACTGCCTGCACTGCTCAGACTGCCTGCACGGCTCAGGCAGTCTGCACTGCTCAGACAGCCTGCACTGCTCACACTGCCTGCACTGCTCACACTGCCTGCACTGCTCACACTGCCTACACTGCTCAGACTGCCTGCACTGCTCAAACAGCTTGCACTGCTAGCGCTGCCTGAACTGCTCACACTGCCAGCGCTGCCTGCAATTATCAGACTGCCTGCACTGCTCACACTACCAGCGCTGCCTGCACTGCTCACACTGCCAGCACTGCTCACACTGCTCACACTGCCAGCGCTGCCTGCACTGCTCAGACTGCCTGCACTGCTCATGCTGCCAGCTCTACATGCATTGCTCATGCTGCCAGCGCTGGCAGCACTGCCTGCACTGCTCTCACTGCCAGCGCTGCCTGCACTGCTCACACTGCCAGCGCTGTCTGCACTGCTCACACTTCCAGCACTGCCTGCATGGCCAGCGCTGCCTGCACTGCTCACACTGCCAGCGCTGCCTGCACTGCTCACACTGCCAGCACTGCCTGCACAGCTCACACTGCCAGCACTGCCTGCACTACTCACACTGCTCACACTGCCTGCACTGCTCTCACTGCCAGCGTTGCCTGCACTGCTCAGACTGCCTGCACTGCTCAGACTGCCTGCACTGCTCAGACTGCCTGCACTGCTCAGACTGCCTGCACTGCTCAGACTGCCTGCACTGCTCACACTGCCTGCACTGCTCACACTGCCTGCACTGCTCACACTGCCTACACTGCTCAGACTGCCTGCACTGCTCAGACTGCTCACACTGCCAGCGCTGTCTGCACTGCTCACACTGCCAGCACTGCCTGCATGGCCAGCGCTGCCTGCACTGCTCACACTGCCAGCGCTGCCTGCACTGCTCACACTGCCAGCACTGCCTGCACAGCTCACACTGCCAGCACTGCCTGCGCTGCTCATACTGCCTGCACTGCTCACACTGCCAGCACTGCCTGCACTGCTCTCACTGCCATCGTTGCCTGCACTGCTCAGACTGCCTGCACTGCTCAGACTGCCTGCACTGCTGAGACTGCCTGCACTGCTCTGACTGCCTGCACTGCTGAGACTGCCTGCACTGCTCAGACTGCCTGCACTGCTCAGACTGCCTGCACTGCTCAGACTGCCTGCACTGCTCACACTGCCTACACTGCTCAGACTGCCTGAACTGCTCAGACTGCTTGCACTGCTCAGACTGCTTGCACAGCCAGCGCTGCCTGCACTGCTCAGACTGCCTGCACTGCTCACACTACCAGCGCTGCCTGCACTGCACACACTGCAGCACTGCCTGCATGGCTCACAAAGCCAGCGCCGCCTGCACTGCTCAGACTGCCAGCGCTGCCAGCTCGGCTCACACTGCCAGCGCTGCCTGCAATGCTCACACTGCCAGTACTGCCTGCACTGCTCACACAGCCAGCCCTGCCTGCACTGCTCACACTGCCAGCGCTGCCTGCACTGCTCACACTGCCAGCGCTGCCTGTACTGCTCTCAATGCCAGCGTTGCCTGCACTGCTCAGACTGCCTACACTGCTCAGACTGCCTGCACTGCTCAGACTGCTTGCACTGCCAGCGCTGCCTGAACTGCTCACACTGCCAGCGCTGCCTGCAATGCTCAGACTGCCTGCACTGCTCACACTGCCAGCACTGCTCACACTGCCAGCGCTGCCTGCACTGCTCAGACTGCCTGCACTGCTCATGCTGCCAGCTCTACATGCATTGCTCAAGCTGCCAGCGCTGGCAGCACTGCCTGCACTGCTCTCACTGCCAGCGCTGCCTGCACTGCTCACACTGCCAGCGCTGTCTGCACTGCTCACACTGCCAGCACTGCCTGCATGGCCAGCGCTGCCTGCACTGCTCACACTGCCAGCGCTGCCTACACTGCTCACACTGCCAGCACTGCCTGCACTGCTCATACTGTCTGCACTGCTCACACTGCCAGCGCTGCCTGCACTGCTCACACTGCCAGCGCTGCCTGCACTGCTCAGACTGCCTGCACTGCTCAGACTGCCTGCACTGCTCAGACTGTCTGCACTGCTCAGACTGCCGGCACTGCTCAGACTACCTGCACTGCTCACACTGCCTGCACTGCCTGCACTGCTCACACAGCCTGCACTGCTCACACTGCCTACACTGCTCAGACTGCCTGCACTGCTCAGACTGCTTGCACTGCCAGCGCTGCCTGCACTGCTCAGACTGCCTGCACTGCTCACACTACCAGCGCTGCCTGCACTGCTCACACTGCCTGCACTGCTCACACTGCCTACACTGCTCAGACTGCCTGCACTGCTCAGACTGCTTGCACTGCCAGCGCTGCCTGCACTGCTCAGACTGCCTGCACTGCTCAGACTGCCAGCGCTGCCAGCTCGGCTCACACTGCCAGCTCTGCCTGCACTGCTCACACTGCCAGCGCTGCTCAGACTGCCAGCGCTGCCTGCCCTGCTCAGACTGCCTGCACTGCTCAGACTGCCAGCGCTGCCTGCACTGCTCAGACTGCCAGCACTGCCTGCACGGCCAGCGCCGCCTGCACCGCTCACACTGCTCAGACTGCCTGCACTGCTCAAGCTGCCAGCGCTGCCTGCACTGCTCACACTGCCAGCACTGCTCACACTGCCTGCACTGCTCAGATTGCCAGCGCTGCCTGCCCTGCTCAGACTGCCTGCACTGCTCAGACTGCCAGCGCTGCCTGCACTGCTCAGACTGCCAGCGCTGCCTGCACTGCTCAGACTGCCAGCGCTGCCTGCACTGCTAGCACGGGCAGCGCTGCCTGCACTGCTCAGACTGCCTGCACTGCTCATGCTGCCAGCTCTACATGCATTGCTCAAGCTGCCAGCGCTTGCAGCACTGCCTGCACTGCTCTCACTGCCAGCGCTGCCTGCACTGCTCACACTGCCAGCGCTGTCTGCACTGCTCACACTGCCAGCACTGCCTGCATGGCCAGCGCTGCCTGCACTGCTCACACTGCCAGCGCTGCCTGCACTGCTCACACTGCCAGCGCTGCCTGCACTGCTCACACTGCCAGCACTGCCTGCACTGCTCATACTGTCTGCACTGCTCACACTTCCAGCGCTGCCTGCACTGCTCACACTGCCAGCGTTGCCTGCACTGCTCAGACTGCCTGCACTGCTCAGACTGCCTGCACTGCTCAGACTGTCTGCACTGCTCAGACTGCCGGCACTGCTCAGACTGCCTGCACTGCTCACACTGCCTGCACTGCTCAGACTGCTTGCACTGCCAGCGCTGCCTGCACTGCTCAGACTGCCTGCACTGCTCACACTACCAGCGCTCCCTGCACTGCTCACACTACCATCGCTGCCTGCACTGCTCACACTGCCAGCACTGCCTGCACTGCTCACACTGCTCACACTGCCAGCGCTGCATGCACTGCTCAGACTGCCTGCACTGCTCATGCTGCCAGCTCTACATGCATTGCTCATGCTGCCAGCGCTGGCAGCACTGCCTGCACTGCTCTCACTGCCAGCTCTGCCTGCACTGCTCACACTGCCAGCGCTGCCTGCACTGCTCACACTGCCAGCACTTCTGCACGGCCAGCGCTGCCTGCACTGCTCACACTGCCAGCGCTGCCTGCAATGCTCACACTGCCAGTGCTGCCTGCACGGCTCACACTGCCAGCGTTGCCTGCACTGCTCACACGGCCTGCACTGCTCAGACTGCCTGCACTGCTCAGACTGCCTGCACTGCTCAGACTGCCTGAACTGTTCAGACTGCCTGCACTGCTAACACTGCCATCGCTGCCAGCACTGCTCACACTGCCTGCACTGCTCACACTGCCTGCGCTGCCTGCACTGCTCACACTGCCAACGCTGCCTGCACTGCTCACACTGCCAGCACTGCTCACACTGCCTGCACTGCTCAGACTGCCAGCACTGCCTGCCCTGCTCAGAATGCCAGCGCTGCCAGCACTGCTCACACTGCCTGCACTGCTCACACTGCCTGCGCTGCCTGCACTGCTCAGACTGCCAGCGCTGCCAGCTTGGCTCACACTGCCAGCGCTGCCTCCAATGCTCACACTGCCAGTACTGCCTGCACTGCTCACACTGTAAGCACTGCCTGCACTGCTCACACTGCCAGCGTTGCCTACCCTGCTCAGACTGCCTGCACTGCTCACACAGCCTGCCCTGCTCACACTGCCAGCGCGGCCTGCACTGCTCACACTGCCAGCGCTGCCTGTACTGCTCTCACTGCCAGCGTTGCCTGCACTGCTCAGACTGCCTGCACTGCTCAGACTGCCTGCACGGCTCAGGCAGCCTGCACTGCTCAGACAGCCTGCACTGCTCACACTGCCTGCACTGCTCACACTGCCTGCACTGCTCACACTGCCTACACTGCTCAGACTGCCTGCACTGCTCAAAAAGCTTGCACTGCTAGCGCTGCCTGAACTGCTCACACTGCCAGCGCTGCCTGCAATGCTCAGACTGCCTGCACTGCTCACACTACCAGCGCTGCCTGCACTGCTCACACTGCCAGCACTGCTCACACTGCTCACACTGCCAGCGCAGCCTGCACTGCTCAGACTGCCTGCACTGCTCATGCTGCCAGCTCTACATGCATTACTCATGCTGCCAGCGCTGGCAGCACTGCCTGCACTGCTCTCACTGCCAGCGCTGCCTGCACTGCTCACACTGCCAGCGCTGTCTGCACTGCTCACACTGCCAGCACTGCCTGCATGGCCAGCGCTGCCTGCACTGCTCACACTGCCAGCGCTGCCTGCACTGCTCACACTGCCAGCACTGCCTGCACAGCTCACACTGCCAGCACTGCCTGCACTGCTCACACTGCCAACACTGCCTGCAGTGCTCTCACTGCCAGCGTTGCCTGCACTGCTCAGACTGCCTGCACTGCTCAGACTGCCTGCACTGCTCAGACTGCCTGCACTGCTCAGACTGCCTGCACTGCTCAGACTGCCTGCACTGCTCAGACTGCCTGCACTGCTCAGACTGTCTGCACTGCTCAAACTGCCTGCACTGCTCACACTGCCTACACTGCTCAGACTGCCTGCACTGCTCAGACTGCTCACACTGCCAGCGCTGTCTGCACTGCTCACACTGCCAGCGCTGCCTGCATGGCCAGCGCTGCCTGCACTGCTCACTCTGCCAGCGCAGCCTGCACTGCTCGCACTGCCAGCACTGCCTGCACAGCTCACACTGCCAGCACTGCCTGCACTGCTCATACTGCCTGCACTGATCACACTGCCAGCACTGCCTGCACTGCTCTCACTGCCAGCGTTGCCTACACTGCTCAGACTGCCTGCACTGCTCAGACTGCCTGCACTGCTCAGACTGCCTGCACTGCTCAGACTGCCTGCACTGCTCAGACTGCCTGCACTGCTCAGACTGCCTGCACTGCTCAGACTGCCTGCACTGCTCAGACTGCCTGCATTGCTCACACTGCCTACACTGCTCAGACTGCCTGAACTGCTCAGACTGCTTGCACTGCTCAGACTGCTTGCACAGCCAGCGCTGCCTGCACTGCTCAGACTGCCTGCACTGCTCACACTACCAGCGCTGCCTGCACTGCACACACTGCAGCACTGCCTGCATGGATCACACAGCCAGCGCCGCCTGCACTGCTCAGACTGCCAGCGCTGCCAGCTCGGCTCACACTGCCAGCTCTGCCTGCACAGCTCACACTGCCAGCACTGCCTGCACTGCTCACACTTCCAGCACTGCCTGCACTGCTCTCATTGCCAGCGTTGCCTGCACTGCTCAGACTGCCTGCACTGCTCAAACAGCCTGCACTTCTCAGACTGCCTGCACTGCTCAGACTGCCTGCACTGCTCAGACTGCCTGCACTGCTCAGACTGCCTGCACTGCTCAGACTGCCTGCACTGCTCACACTGCCTGCACTGCTCACACTGCCTAAACTGCTCAGACTGCCTGCACTGCTCAAACTGCTCACACTGCCAGCGCTGTCTGCACTGCTCACACTGCCAGCACTGCCTGCATGGCCAGCGCTGCCTGCACTGCTCACACTGCCAGCACTGCCTGCACTGCTCACACTGCCAGCACGGCCTGCACAGCTCACACTGCCAGCACTGCCTGCACTGCTCATACTGCCTGCACTGCTCACACTGCCAGCGCTGCCTGCCCTGCTCAGACTGCCTGCACTGCTCAGACTGCCAGCGCTGCCTGCACTGCTCAGACTGCCAGCACTGCCTGCACGGCCAGCGCTGCCTGCACCGCTCACACTGCTCAGACTGCCTGCACTGCTCAATCTGCCAGCGCTGCCTGCACTGCTCACACTGCCAGCACTGCTCACACTGCCTGCACTGCTCAGACTGCCAGCGCTGCCTGCCCTGCTCAGACTGCCTGCACTGCTCAGACTGCCAGCGCTGCCTGCACTGCTCAGACTGCCAGCGCTGCCTGCACTGCTCAGACTGCCAGCGCTGCCTGCACTGCTCAGACTGCCAGCGCTGCCTGCACTGCTCACACTGCCTACACTGCTCAGACTGCCTGCACTGCTCAGACTGCCAGCGCTGCCTGCACTGCACACACTGCAGCACTGCCTGCACAGCTCACACAGCCAGCGCCGCCCGCATTGCTCAGACAGCCAGCGCTGCCAGCTCGGCTCACACTGCCAGCGCTGCCTGCAATGCTCACACTGCCAGTACTGCCTGCACTGCTCACACTGTAAGCACTGCCTGCACTGCTCACACTGCCAGCGTTGCCTACCCTGCTCAGACTGCCTGCACTGCTCACACAGCCAGCCCTGCCTGCACTGCTCTCACTGCCAGCGTTGCCTGCACTGCTCAGAATGCCTACACTGCTCAGACTGCCTGCACTGCTCAGACTGCTTGCACTGCCAGCGCTGCCTGAACTGCTCACACTGCCAGCGCTGTCTGCAATGCTCAGACTGCCTGCACTGCTCACACTACCAGCGCTGCCTGCACTGCTCACACTGCCAGCACTGCTCACACTGCCAGCGCTGCCTGCACTGCTCAGACTGCCTGCACTGCTCATGCTGCCAGCTCTACATGCATTGCTCATGCGGCCAGCGCTGGCAGCACTGCCTGCACTGCTCTCACTGCCAGCGCTGCCTGCACTGCTCACACTGCCAGAACTGCCTGCATGGCCAGCGCTGCCTGCACTGCTCACACTGCCAGCGCTGCCTGCACTGCTCACACTGCCAGCGTTGCCTGCACTGCTCAGACTGCCTGCACTGCTCAGACTGCCTGCACTGCTCAGACTGCCTGCACTGCTCAGACTGTCTGCACTGCTCAGACTGCCGGCACTGCTCAGACTGCCTGCACTGCTCACACTGCCAGCGCTGCCTGCAATGCTCACACTGCCAGTGCTGCCTGCACTGCTCACACTGCCAGCGTTGCCTGCACTGCTCACACGGCCTGCACTGCTCAGACTGCCTGCACTGCTCAGACTGCCTGCACTGCTCAGACTACCTGCACTGCTCAGACTGCCTGAACTGTTCAGACTGCCTGCACTGCTAACACTGCCATCGCTGCCTGCACTGCTCACACTGCCTGCACTGCTCACACTGCCTGCGCTGCCTGCACTGCTCACACTGCCAGCGCTGCCTGCACTGCTCACACTGCCAGCACTGCTCACACTGCCTGCACTGCTCAGACTGCCAGCACTGCCTGCCCTGCTCAGACGGCCAGCGCTGCCTGCACTGCTTAGACTGCCAGCGCTGCCTGCACTGCTCAGACTGCCAGCGCTGCCTGCACTGCTCAGACTGCCAGCGCTGCCAGCTTGGCTCACACTGCCAGCGCTGCCTGCAATGCTCACACTGCCAGTACTGCCTGCACTGCTCACACTGTAAGCACTGCCTGCACTGCTCACACTGCCAGCGTTGCCTACCCTGCTCAGACTGCCTGCACTGCTCACACAGCCAGCCCTGCCTGTACTGCTCACACTGCCAGCGCTGCCTGCACTGCTCACACTGCCAGCGCTGCCTGTACTGCTCTCACTGCCAGCGTTGCCTGCACTGCTCAGACTGCCTGCACTGCTCAGACTGCCTGCACGGCTCAGACAGCCTGCACTGCTCAGACAGCCTGCACTGCTCACACTGCCTGCACTGCTCAGACTTCCTGCACTGCTCACACTGCCTACACTGCTCAGACTGCCTGCACTGCTCAGACTGCTTGCACTGCTAGCGCTGCCTGAACTGCTCACACTGCCAGCGCTGCCTGCAATGCTCAGACTGCCTGCACTGCTCACACTACCAGCGCTGCCTGCACTGCTCACACTGCCAGCACTGCTCACACTGCTCACACTGCCAGCGCTGCCTGCACTGCTCAGACTGCCTGCACTTCTCATGCTGCCAGCTCTACATGCATTGCTCATGCTGCCAGCGCTGGCAGCACTGCCTGCACTGCTCTCACTGCCAGCGCTGCCTGCACTGCTCACACTGCCAGCGCTGTCTGCACTGCTCACACTGCCAGCACTGCCTGCATGGCCAGCGCTGCCTGCACTGCTCACACTGCCAGCGCTGCCTGCACTGCTCACACTGCCAGCACTGCCTGCACAGCTCACACTGCCAGCACTGCCTGCACTGCTCATACTGCCTGCACTGCTCACACTGCCAGCACTGCCTGCACTGCTCTCACTGCCAGCGTTGCCTGCACTGCTCAGACTGCCTGCACTGCTCAGACTGCCTGCACTGCTCAGACTGCCTGCACTGCTCAGACTGCCTGCACTGCTCAGACTGCCTGCACTGCTCAGACTGCCTGCACTGCTCACACTGCCTGCACTGCTCACACTGCCTACACTGCTCAGACTGCCTGCACTGCTCAGACTGCTTGCACTGCTCAGACTGCTTGCACTGCCAGCGCTGCCTGCACTGCTCAGACTGCCTGCACTTCTCACACTACCAGCGCTGCCTGCACTGCACACACTGCAGCACTGCCTGCATGGCTCACACAGCCAGCGCCGCCTGCACTGCTCAGACTGCCTGCGCTGCCAGCTCGGCTCACACTGCCAGCGCTGCCTTCGATGCTCACACTGCCAGTACTGCCTGCACTGCTCACACTGTAAGCACTGCCTGCACTGCTCACACTGCCAGCGTTGCCTACCCTGCTCAGACTGCGTGAACTGCTGACACAGCCAGCCCTGACTGCACTGCTCACACTGCCAGCGCTGCCTGTACTGCTCTCACTGCCAGCGTTGCCTGCACTGCTCAGACTGCCTACACTGCTCAGACTGCCTGCACTGCTCAGACTGCTTGCACTGCCAGCGCTGCCTGAACTGCTCACACTGCCAGCGCTGCCTGCAATGCTCAGACTGCCTGCACTGCTCACACTACCAGCGCTGCCTGCACTGCTCACACTGCCAGCACTGTTCACACTGCCAGCGCTGCCTGCACTGCTCAGACTGCCTGCACTGCTCATGCTGCCAGCTCTACATGCATTGCTCATGCTGCCAGCGCTGGCAGCACTGCCTGCACTGCTCTCACTGCCAGCGCTGCCTGCACTGCTCACACTGCCAGCGCTGTCTGCACTGCTCACACTGCCAGCACTGCCTGCATGGCCAGCGCTGCCTGCACTGCTCACACTGCCAGCGCTGCCTGCACTGCTCACACTGCCAGCACTGCCTGCACAGCTCACACTGCCAGCACTGCCTGCACTGCTCATACTGTCTGCAATGCTCTCACTGCCAGCGCTGCCTGCACTGCTCACACTGCCAGCGTTGCCTGCACTGCTCAGACTGCCTGCACTGCTCAGACTGCCTGCACTGCTCAGACTGCCGGCACTGCTCAGACTGCCGGCACTGCTCAGACTGCCTGCACTGCTCACACTGCCTACACTGTTCAGACTGCCTGCACTGCTCACACTACCAGCGCTGCCTGCACTGCTCACACTACCATCGCTGCCTGCACTGCTCACACTGCCAGCACTGCCTGCACTGCTCACACTGCTCACACTGCCAGCGCTGCATGCACTGCTCAGACTGCCTGCACTGCTCATGCTGCCAGCTCTACATGCATTGCTCATGCTGCCAGCGCTGGCAGCACTGCCTGCACTGCTCTCACTGCCAGCGCTGCCTGCACTGCTCACACTGCCAGCGCTGTCTGCACTGCTCACACTGCCAGCACTTCTGCACGGCCAGCGCTGCATGCACTGCTCACACTGCCAGCGCTGCCTGCAATGCTCACACTGCCAGTGCTGCCTGCACTGCTCACACTGCCAGCGTTGCCTGCACTGCTCAGACGGCCTGCACTGCTCAGACTGCCTGCACTGCTCAGACTGCCTGCACTGCTCAGACTACCTGCACTGCTCAGACTGCCTGAACTGTTCAGACTGCCTGCACTGCTAACACTGCCATCGCTGCCTGCACTGCTCACACTGCCTGCACTGCTCACACTGCCTGCGCTGCCTGCACTGCTCACACTGCCAGCGCTGCCTGCACTGCTCACACTGCCAGCACTGCTCACACTGCCTGCACTGCTCAGACTGCCAGCACTGCCTGCCCTGCTCAGACGGCCAGCGCTGCCTGCACTGCTTAGACTGCCAGCGCTGCCTGCACTGCTCAGACTCCAGCGCTGCCTGCACTGCTCAGACTGCCAGCGCTGCCAGCTTGGCTCACACTGCCAGCGCTGCCTGCAATGCTCACACTGCCAGTACTGCCTGCACTGCTCACACTGTAAGCACTGCCTGCACTGCTCACACTGCCAGCGTTGCCTACCCTGCTCAGACTGCCTGCACTGCTCACACAGCCAGCCCTGCCTGTACTGCTCACACTGCCAGCGCTGCCTGCACTGCTCACACTGCCAGCGCTGCCTGTACTGCTCTCACTGCCAGCGTTGCCTGCACTGCTCAGACTGCCTACACTGCTCAGACTGCCTGCACTAATCAGACTGCTTGCACTGCCAGCGCTGCCTGAACTGCTCACACTGCCAGCGCTGCCTGCAATGCTCAGACTGCCTGCACTGCTCACACTACCAGCGCTGCCTGCACTGCTCACACTGCCATCACTGCTCACACTGCCAGCGCTGCCTGCACTGCTCAGACTGCCTGCACTGCTCATGCTGCCAGCTCTACATGCATTGCTCATGCTGCCAGCGCTGGCAGCACTGCCTGCACTGCTCTCACTGCCAGCGCTGCCTGCACTGCTCACACTGCCAGCGCTGTCTGCACTGCTCACACTGCCAGCACTGCCTGCATGGCCAGAGCTGCCTGCACTGCTCACACTGCCAGCGCTGCCTGCACTGCTCACACTGCCAGCACTGCCTGCACAGCTCACACTGCCAGCACTGCCTGCACTGCTCATACTGTCTGCACTGCTCACACTGCCAGCGCTGCCTGCACTGCTCACACTGCCAGCGTTGCCTGCACTGCTCAGACTCCCTGCACTGCTCAGACTGCCTGCACTGCTCAGACTGTCTGCACTCCTCAGACTGCCGGCACTGCTCAGACTGCCTGCACTGCTCACACTGCCTGCACTGCTCACACTGCCTACACTGCTCAGACTGCCTGCACTGCTCAGACTGCTTGCACTGCCAGCGCTGCCTGCACGGCTCAGACTGCCTGCACTGCTCACACTACCAGCGCTGCCTGCACTGCTCACACTACCATCGCTGCCTGCACTGCTCACACTGCCAGCACTGACTGCACTGCTCACACTGCCAGCACTGTTCACACTGCCAGCGCTGCATGCACTGCTCAGACTGCCTGCACTGCTCATGCTGCCAGCTCTACATGCATTGCTCATGCTGCCAGCGCTGGCAGCACTGCCTGCACTGCTCTCACTGCCAGCGCTGCCTGCACTGCTCACACTGCCAGCGCTGTCTGCACTGCTCACACTGCCAGCACTTCTGCACGGCCAGCGCTGCCTGCACTGCTCACACTGCCAGCGCTGCCTGCAATGCTCTCACTGCCAGTGCTGCCTGCACTGCTCACACTGCCAGCGTTGCCTGCACTGCTCAGACGGCCTGCACTGCTCAGACTGCCTGCACTGCTCAGACTGCCTGCACTGCTCAGACTACCTGCACTGCTCAGACTGCCTGAACTGTTCAGACTGCCTGCACTGCTAACACTGCCATCGCTGCCTGCACTGCTCACACTGCCTGCACTGCTCACACTGCCTGCGCTGCCTGCACTGCTCACACTGCCAGCGCTGCCTGCACTGCTCACACTGCCTGCACTGCTCACAATGCCTGCACTGCTCAGACTGCCAGCACTGCCTGCCCTGCTCAGACGGCCTGCGCTGCCTGCACTGCTTAGACTGCCAGCGCTGCCTGCACTGCTCAAACTGCCAGCGCTGCCTGCACTGCTCAGACTGCCAGCGCTGCCAGCTTGGCTCACACTGCAGGCGCTGCCTGCAATGCTCACACTGCCAGTACTGCCTGCACTGCTCACACTGTAAGCACTGCCTGCACTGCTCACACTGCCAGCGTTGCCTACCCTGCTCAGACTGCCTGCACTGCTCACACAGCCAGCCCTGCCTGTACTGCTCACACTGCCAGCGCTGCCTGCACTGCTCACACTGCCAGCGCTCCCTGTACTGCTCTCACTGCCAGCGTTGCCTGCACTGCTCAGACTGCCTACACTGCTCAGACTGCCTGCACGGCTCAGACAGCCTGCACTGCTCAGACAGCCTGCACTGCTCACACTGCCTGCACTGCTCACACTGCCTGCACTGCTCAGACTGCCTACACTGCTCAGACTGCCTGCACAGCTCAGACAGCTTGCACTGCTAGCGCTGCCTGAACTGCTCACACTGCCAGCGCTGCCTGCAATGCTCAGACTGCCTGCACTGCTCACACTACCAGCGCTGCCTGCACTGCTCACACTGCCATCACTGCTCACACTGCCAGCGCTGCCTGCACTGCTCAGACTGCCTGCACTGCTCATGCTGCCAGCTCTACATGCATTGCTCATGCTGCCAGCGCTGGCAGCACTGCCTGAACTGCTCTCACTGCCAGCGCTGCCTGCACTGCTCACACTGCCAGCGCTGTCTGCACTGCTCACACTGCCAGCACTGCCTGCATGGCCAGAGCTGCCTGCACTGCTCACACTGCCAGCGCTGCCTGCACTGCTCACACTGCCAGCACTGCCTGCACAGCTCACACTGCCAGCACTGCCTGCACTGCTCATACTGTCTGCACTGCTCACACTGCCAGCGCTGCCTGCACTGCTCACACTGCCAGCGTTGCCTGCACTGCTCAGACTCCCTGCACTGCTCAGACTGCCTGCACTGCTCAGACTGTCTGCACTCCTCAGACTGCCGGCACTGCTCAGACTGCCTGCACTGCTCACACTGCCTGCACTGCTCACACTGCCTACACTGCTCAGACTGCCGGCACTGCTCAGACTGCCTGCACTGCTCACACTGCCTGCACTGCTCACACTGCCTACACTGCTCAGACTGCCTGCACTGCTCAGACTGCTTGCACTGCCAGCGCTGCCTGCACTGCTCAGACTGCCTGCACTGCTCACACTACCAGCGCTGCCTGCACTGCTCACACTGCCTGCACTGCTCACACTGCCTACACTGCTCAGACTGCCTGCACTGCTCAGACTGCTTGCACTGCCAGCGCTGCCTGCACTGCTCAGACTGCCTGCACTGCTCAGACTGCCAGCGCTGCCAGCTCGGCTCACACTGCCAGCTCTGCCTGCACTGCTCACACTGCCAGCGCTGCTCAGACTGCCAGCGCTGCCTGCCCTGCTCAGACTGCCTGCACTGCTCAGACTGCCAGCGCTGCCTGCACTGCTCAGACTGCCAGCACTGCCTGCACGGCCAGCGCCGCCTGCACCGCTCACACTGCTCAGACTGCCTGCACTGCTCAAGCTGCCAGCGCTGCCTGCACTGCTCACACTGCCAGCACTGCTCTCACTGCCTGCACTGCTCAGATTGCCAGCGCTGCCTGCCCTGCTCAGACTGCCTGCACTGCTCAGACTGCCAGCGCTGCCTGCACTGCTCAGACTGCCAGCGCTGCCTGCACTGCTCAGACTGCCAGCGCTGCCTGCACTGCTAGCACGGGCAGCGCTGCCTGCACTGCTCAGACTGCCTGCACTGCTCATGCTGCCAGCTCTACATGCATTGCTCAAGCTGCCAGCGCTTGCAGCACTGCCTGCACTGCTCTCACTGCCAGCGCTGCCTGCACTGCTCACACTGCCAGCGCTGTCTGCACTGCTCACACTGCCAGCACTGCCTGCATGGCCAGCGCTGCCTGCACTGCTCACACTGCCAGCGCTGCCTGCACTGCTCACACTGCCAGCACTGCCTGCACAGCTCACACTGCCAGCACTGCCTGCACTGCTCATACTGTCTGCACTGCTCACACTTCCAGCGCTGCCTGCACTGCTCACACTGCCAGCGTTGCCTGCACTGCTCAGACTGCCTGCACTGCTCAGACTGCCTGCACTGCTCAGACTGTCTGCACTGCTCAGACTGCCGGCACTGCTCAGACTGCCTGCACTGCTCACACTGCCTGCACTGCTCAGACTGCTTGCACTGCCAGCGCTGCCTGCACTGCTCAGACTGCCTGCACTGCTCACACTACCAGCGCTCCCTGCACTGCTCACACTACCATCGCTGCCTGCACTGCTCACACTGCCAGCACTGCCTGCACTGCTCACACTGCTCACACTGCCAGCGCTGCATGCACTGCTCAGACTGCCTGCACTGCTCATGCTGCCAGCTCTACATGCATTGCTCATGCTGCCAGCGCTGGCAGCACTGCCTGCACTGCTCTCACTGCCAGCTCTGCCTGCACTGCTCACACTGCCAGCGCTGCCTGCACTGCTCACACTGCCAGCACTTCTGCACGGCCAGCGCTGCCTGCACTGCTCACACTGCCAGCGCTGCCTGCAATGCTCACACTGCCAGTGCTGCCTGCACGGCTCACACTGCCAGCGTTGCCTGCACTGCTCACACGGCCTGCACTGCTCAGACTGCCTGCACTGCTCAGACTGCCTGCACTGCTCAGACTGCCTGAACTGTTCAGACTGCCTGCACTGCTAACACTGCCATCGCTGCCAGCACTGCTCACACTGCCTGCACTGCTCACACTGCCTGCGCTGCCTGCACTGCTCACACTGCCAGCGCTGCCTGCACTGCTCACACTGCCAGCACTGCTCACACTGCCTGCACTGCTCAGACTGCCAGCACTGCCTGCCCTGCTCAGAATGCCAGCGCTGCCAGCACTGCTCACACTGCCTGCACTGCTCACACTGCCTGCGCTGCCTGCACTGCTCAGACTGCCAGCGCTGCCAGCTTGGCTCACACTGCCAGCGCTGCCTCCAATGCTCACACTGCCAGTACTGCCTGCACTGCTCACACTGTAAGCACTGCCTGCACTGCTCACACTGCCAGCGTTGCCTACCCTGCTCAGACTGCCTGCACTGCTCACACAGCCTGCCCTGCTCACACTGCCAGCGCGGCCTGCACTGCTCACACTGCCAGCGCTGCCTGTACTGCTCTCACTGCCAGCGTTGCCTGCACTGCTCAGACTGCCTGCACTGCTCAGACTGCCTGCACGGCTCAGGCAGCCTGCACTGCTCAGACAGCCTGCACTGCTCACACTGCCTGCACTGCTCACACTGCCTGCACTGCTCACACTGCCTACACTGCTCAGACTGCCTGCACTGCTCAAAAAGCTTGCACTGCTAGCGCTGCCTGAACTGCTCACACTGCCAGCGCTGCCTGCAATGCTCAGACTGCCTGCACTGCTCACACTACCAGCGCTGCCTGCACTGCTCACACTGCCAGCACTGCTCACACTGCTCACACTGCCAGCGCAGCCTGCACTGCTCAGACTGCCTGCACTGCTCATGCTGCCAGCTCTACATGCATTACTCATGCTGCCAGCGCTGGCAGCACTGCCTGCACTGCTCTCACTGCCAGCGCTGCCTGCACTGCTCACACTGCCAGCGCTGTCTGCACTGCTCACACTGCCAGCACTGCCTGCATGGCCAGCGCTGCCTGCACTGCTCACACTGCCAGCGCTGCCTGCACTGCTCACACTGCCAGCACTGCCTGCACAGCTCACACTGCCAGCACTGCCTGCACTGCTCACACTGCCAACACTGCCTGCAGTGCTCTCACTGCCAGCGTTGCCTGCACTGCTCAGACTGCCTGCACTGCTCAGACTGCCTGCACTGCTCAGACTGCCTGCACTGCTCAGACTGCCTGCACTGCTCAGACTGCCTGCACTGCTCAGACTGCCTGCACTGCTCAGACTGCCTGCACTGCTCAAACTGCCTGCACTGCTCACACTGCCTACACTGCTCAGACTGCCTGCACTGCTCAGACTGCTCACACTGCCAGCGCTGTCTGCACTGCTCACACTGCCAGCGCTGCCTGCACTGCTCGCACTGCCAGCACTGCCTGCACAGCTCACACTGCCAGCACTGCCTGCACTGCTCATACTGCCTGCACTGATCACACTGCCAGCACTGCCTGCACTGCTCTCACTGCCAGCGTTGCCTGCACTGCTCAGACTGCCTGCACTGCTCAGACTGCCTGCACTGCTCAGACTGCCTGCACTGCTCAGACTGCCTGCACTGCTCAGACTGCCTGCACTGCTCAGACTGCCTGCACTGCTCAGACTGCCTGCACTGCTCAGACTGCCTGCATTGCTCACACTGCCTACACTGCTCAGACTGCCTGAACTGCTCAGACTGCTTGCACTGCTCAGACTGCTTGCACAGCCAGCGCTGCCTGCACTGCTCAGACTGCCTGCACTGCTCACACTACCAGCGCTGCCTGCACTGCACACACTGCAGCACTGCCTGCATGGATCACACAGCCAGCGCCGCCTGCACTGCTCAGACTGCCAGCGCTGCCAGCTCGGCTCACACTGCCAGCGCTGCCTGCAATGCTCACACTGCCAGTACTGCCTGCACTGCTCACACTGTAAGCACTGCCTGCACTGCTCACACTGCCAGCGTTGCCTACCTTGCTCAGACTGCCTGCACTGCTCACACAGCCAGCCCTGCCTGCACTGCTCACACTGCCAGCGCTGCCTGCACTGCTCACACTGCCAGCGCTGTCTGTACTGCTCTCACTGCCAGCGTTGCCTGCACTGCTCAGACTGCCTACACTGCTCAGACTGCCTGCACTGCTCAGACTGCTTGCACTGCCATCGCTGCATGAACTGCTCACACTGCCAGCGCTGCCTGCAATGCTCAGACTGCCTGCACTGCTCACATTACCAGCGCTGCCTGCACTGCTCACACTGCCAGCACTGCTCACACTGCCAGCGCTGCCTGCACTGCTCAGACTGCCTGCACTGCTCATGCTGCCAGCTCTACATGCATTGCTCAAGCTGGCAGCGCTGGAAGCACTGCCTGCACTGCTCTCACTGCCAGCGCTGCCTGAACTGCTCACACTGCCAGCGCTGTCTGCACTGCTCACACTGCCAGCACTGCCTGCATGGCCAGCGCTGCCTGCACTGCTCACACTGCCAGCGCTGCCTGCACTGCTCACACTGCCAGCGCTGCCTGCACAGCTCACACTGCCAGCACTGCCTGCACTGCTCATACTGTCTGCACTGCTCACACTTCCAGCGCTGCCTGCACTGCTCACACTGCCAGCGTTGCCTGCACTGCTCAGACTGCCTGCACTGCTCAGACTGCCTGCACTGCTCAGACTGCCTGCACTGCTCAGACTGTCTGCACTGCTCAGACTGCCGACACTGCTCAGACTGCCTGCACTGCTCACACTGCTCAGACTGCCTGCACTGCTCACACTGCCTGCACTGCTCACACTGCCTACATTGCTCAGACTGCCTGCACTGCTCAGACTGCTTGCACTGCCAGCGCTGCCTGCACTGCTCAGACTGCCTGCACTGCTCACACTACCAGCGCTGCCTGCACTGCACACACAGCAGCACTGCCTGCATGGCTCACACAGCCAGCGCCGCCTGCACTGCTCAGACTGCCAGCGCTGCCAGCTCGGCTCACACTGCCAGCTCTGCCTGCACTGCTCACACTGCCAGCGCTGGTCAGACTGCCAGCGCTGCCTGCCCTGCTCAGACTGCCTGCACTGCTCAGACTGCCAGCGCTGCCTGCACTGCTCAGACTGCCAGCACTGCCTGCACGGCCAGCGCTGCCTGCACCGCTCACTCTGCTCAGACTGCCTGCACTGCTCAAGCTGCCAGCGCTGCCTGCACTGCTCACACTGCCAGCACTGCTCACACTGCCTGCACTGCTCAGACTGCCAGCGCTGCCTGCCCTGCTCAGACTGCCTGCACTGCTCAGACTGCCAGCGCTGCCTGCACTGCTCAGACTGCCAGCGCTGCCTGCACTGCTCAGACTGCCAGCGCTGCCTGCACTGCTCACACTGCCTGAACTGTTAGCACGGGCAGCGCTGCCTGCACTGCTCAGACTGCCTGCACTGCTCATGCTGCCAGCTCTAAATGCATTGCTCAAGCTGCCAGCGCTGGCATCACTGCCTGCACTGCTCTCACTGCCAGCGCTGCCTGCACTGCTCACACTGCCAGCACTGCCTGCATGGCCAGCGCTGCCTGCACTGCTCACACTGCCAGCGCTGCCTGCACTGCTCACACTGCCAGCACTGCCTGCACAGCTCACACTGCCAGCACTGCCTGCACTGCTCATACTGTCTGCACTGCTCACACTTCCAGCGCTGCCTGCACTGCTCACACTGCCAGCGTTGCCTGCACTGCTCAGACTGCCTGCACTGCTCAGACTGCCTGCACTGCTCAGACTGTCTGCACTGCTCAGACTGCCGGCACTGCTCAGACTGCCTGCACTGCTCACACTGCCTGCACTGCTCACACTGCCTACACTGCTCAGACTGCCTGCACTGCTCAGACTGCTTGCACTGCCAGCGCTGCCTGCACTGCTCAGACTGCCTGCACTGCTCACACTACCAGCGCTGCCTGCACTGCTCACACTACCATCGCTGCCTGCACTGCTCACACTGCCAGCACTGCCTGCACTGCTCACACTGCTCACACTGCCAGCGCTGCATGCACTGCTCAGACTGCCTGCACTGCTCATGCTGCCAGCTCTACATGCATTGCTCATGCTGCCAGCGCTGGCAGCACTGCCTGCACTGCTCTCACTGCCAGCTCTGCCTGCACTGCGCACACTGCCAGCGCTGTCTGCACTGCTCACACTGCCAGCACTTCTGCACGGCCAGCGCTGCCTGCACTGCTCACACTGCCAGCGCTGCCTGCAATGCTCACACTGCCAGTGCTGCCTGCACTGCTCACACTGCCAGCGTTGCCTGCACTGCTCACACGGCCTGCACTGCTCAGACTGCCTGCACTGCTCAGACTGCCTGCACTGCTCAGACTACCTGCACTGCTCAGACTGCCTGAACTGTTCAGACTGCCTGCACTGCTAACACTGCCATCGCTGCCTGCACTGCTCACACTGCCTGCACTGCTCACACTGCCTGCGCTGCCTGCACTGCTCACACTGCCAGCGCTGCCTGCACTGCTCACACTGCCAGCACTGCTCACACTGCCTGCACTGCTCAGACTGCCAGCACTGCCTGCCCTGCTCAGACGGCCAGCGCTGCCTGCACTGCTTAGACTGCCAGCGCTGCCTGCACTGCTCAGACTGCCAGCGCTGCCTGCACTGCTCAGACTGCCAGCGCTGCCAGCTTGGCTCACACTGCCAGCGCTGCCTGCAAAGCTCACACTGCCAGTACTGCCTGCACTGCTCACACTTTATGCACTGCCTGCACTGCTCACACTGCCAGCGTTGCCTACCCTGCTCAGACTGCCTGCACTGCTCACACAGCCAGGCCTGCCTGTACTGCTCACACTGCCAGCGCTGCCTGCACTGCTCACACTGCCAGCGCTGCCTGTACTGCTCTCACTGCCAGCGTTGCCTGCACTGCTCAGACTGCCTGCACTGCTCAGACTGCCTGCACGGCTCAGACAGCCTGCACTGCTCAGACAGCCTGCACTGCTCACACTGCCTGCACTGCTCACACTGCCTGCACTGCTCACACTGCCTACACTGCTCAGACTGCCTGCACTGCTCAGACTGCTTGCACTGCTAGCGCTGCCTGAACTGCTCACAAAGCCAGCGCTGCCTGCAATGCTCAGACTGCCTGCACTGCTCACACTTCCAGCGCTGCCTGCACTGCTCACACTGCCAGCACTGCTCACACTGCTCACACTGCCAGCGCTGCCTGCACTGCTCAGACTGCCTGCACTGCTCATGCTGCCAGCTCTACATGCATTGCTCATGCTGCCAGCGCTGGCAGCACTGCCTGCACTGCTCTCACTGCCAGCGCTGCCTGCACTGCTCACACTGCCAGCGCTGTCTGCACTGCTCACACTGCCAGCACTGCCTGCATGGCCAGCGCTGCCTGCACTGCTCACACTGCCAGCGCTGCCTGCACTGCTCACACTGCCAGCACTGCCTGCACAGCTCACACTGCCAGCACTGCCTGCACTGCTCATACTGCCTGCACTGCTCACACTGCCAGCACTGCCTGCACTGCTCTCACTGCCAGCGTTGCCTGCACTGCTCAGACTGCCTGCACTGCTCAGACTGCCTGCACTGCTCAGACTGCCTGCACTGCTCAGACTGCCTGCACTGCTCAGACTGCCTGAACTGCTCACACTGCCTGCACTGCTCACACTGCCAACACTGCTCAGACTGCCTGCACTGCTCAGACTGCTTGCACTGCTCAGACTGCTTGCACTGCCAGCGCTGCCTGCACTGCTCAGACTGCCTGCACTGCTCACACTACCAGCGCTGCCTGCACTGCACACACTGCAGCACTGCCTGCATGGCTCACACAGCCAGCGCCGCCTGCACTGCTCCGACTGCCAGCGCTGCCAGCACGGCTCACACTGCCAGCGCTGCCTGCACTGCTCACACTGCCAGCGATGCTCAGACTGCCAGCGCTGCCTGCCCTGCTCAGACTGCCTGCACTGCTCAGACTGCCAGCGCTGCCTGCACTGCTCACACTGCCAGCGCTGCCTGCACTGCTCACACTGCCAGCACTGCCTGCACAGCTCACACTGCCAGCACTGCCTGCCCTGCTCAGACTGCCTGCACTGCTCAGACTGTCTGCACTGCTCAGACTGCCGGCACTGCTCAGACTGCCTGCACTGCTCACACTGCCTGCACTGCTCACACTGCCTACACTGCTCAGACTGCCTGCACTGCTCAGACTGCTTGCACTGCCAGCGCTGCCTGCACTGCTCAGACTGCCTGCACTGCTCACACTACCAGCGCTGCCTGCACTGCTCACACTACCATCGCTGCCTGCACTGCTCACACTGCCAGCACTACCTGCACTGCTCACACTGCTCACACTGCCAGCGCTGCATGCACTGCTCAGACTGCCTGCACTGCTCATGCTGCCAGCTCTACATGCATTGCTCATGCTGCCAGCGCTGGCAGCACTGCCTGCACTGCTCTCACTGCCAGCTCTGCCTGCACTGCGCACACTGCCAGCGCTGTCTGCACTGCTCACACTGCCAGCACTTCTGCACGGCCAGCGCTGCCTGCACTGCTCACACTGCCAGCGCTGCCTGCAATGCTCACACTGCCAGTGCTGCCTGCACTGCTCACACTGCCAGCGTTGCCTGCACTGCTCACACGGCCTGCACTGCTCAGACTGCCTGCACTGCTCAGACTGCCTGCACTGCTCAGACTACCTGCACTGCTCAGACTGCCTGAACTGTTCAGACTGCCTGCACTGCTAACACTGCCATCGCTGCCTGCACTGCTCACACTGCCTGCACTGCTCACACTGCCTGCGCTGCCTGCACTGCTCACACTGCCAGCGCTGCCTGCACTGCTCACACTGCCAGCACTGCTCACACTGCCTGCACTGCTCAGACTGCCAGCACTGCCTGCCCTGCTCAGACGGCCAGCGCTGCCTGCACTGCTTAGACTGCCAGCGCTGCCTGCACTGCTCAGACTGCCAGCGCTGCCTGCACTGCTCAGACTGCCAGCGCTGCCAGCTTGGCTCACACTGCCAGCGCTGCCTGCAAAGCTCACACTGCCAGTACTGCCTGCACTGCTCACACTTTATGCACTGCCTGCACTGCTCACACTGCCAGCGTTGCCTACCCTGCTCAGACTGCCTGCACTGCTCACACAGCCAGGCCTGCCTGTACTGCTCACACTGCCAGCGCTGCCTGCACTGCTCACACTGCCAGCGCTGCCTGTACTGCTCTCACTGCCAGCGTTGCCTGCACTGCTCAGACTGCCTGCACTGCTCAGACTGCCTGCACGGCTCAGACAGCCTGCACTGCTCAGACAGCCTGCACTGCTCACACTGCCTGCACTGCTCACACTGCCTGCACTGCTCACACTGCCTACACTGCTCAGACTGCCTGCACTGCTCAGACTGCTTGCACTGCTAGCGCTGCCTGAACTGCTCACAAAGCCAGCGCTGCCTGCAATGCTCAGACTGCCTGCACTGCTCACACTACCAGCGCTGCCTGCACTGCTCACACTGCCAGCACTGCTCACACTGCTCACACTGCCAGCGCTGCCTGCACTGCTCAGACTGCCTGCACTGCTCATGCTGCCAGCTCTACATGCATTGCTCATGCTGCCAGCGCTGGCAGCACTGCCTGCACTGCTCTCACTGCCAGCGCTGCCTGCACTGCTCACACTGCCAGCGCTGTCTGCACTGCTCACACTGCCAGCACTGCCTGCATGGCCAGCGCTGCCTGCACTGCTCACACTGCCAGCGCTGCCTGCACTGCTCACACTGCCAGCACTGCCTGCACAGCTCACACTGCCAGCACTGCCTGCACTGCTCATACTGCCTGCACTGCTCACACTGCCAGCACTGCCTGCACTGCTCTCACTGCCAGCGTTGCCTGCACTGCTCAGACTGCCTGCACTGCTCAGACTGCCTGCACTGCTCAGACTGCCTGCACTGCTCAGACTGCCTGCACTGCTCAGACTGCCTGAACTGCTCACACTGCCTGCACTGCTCACACTGCCAACACTGCTCAGACTGCCTGCACTGCTCAGACTGCTTGCACTGCTCAGACTGCTTGCACTGCCAGCGCTGCCTGCACTGCTCAGACTGCCTGCACTGCTCATACTACCAGCGCTGCCTGCACTGCACACACTGCAGCACTGCCTGCATGGCTCACACAGCCAGCGCCGCCTGCACTGCTCCGACTGCCAGCGCTGCCAGCACGGCTCACACTGCCAGCTCTGCCTGCACTGCTCACACTGCCAGCGATGCTCAGACTGCCAGCGCTGCCTGCCCTGCTCAGACTGCCTGCACTGCTCAGACTGCCAGCGCTGCCTGCACTGCTCAGACTGCCAGCACTGCCTGCACGGCCAGCGCTGCCTGCACCGCTCACACTGCTCAGACTGCCTGCACTGCTCAAGCTGCCAGCGCTGCCTGCACTGCTCACACTGCCTGCACTGCTCACACTGCCTGCACTGCTCAGACTGCCAGCGCTGCCTGCCCTGCTCAGACTGCTTGCACTGCTCAGACTGCCAGCGCTGCCTGCACTGCTCAGACTGCCAGCGCTGCCTGCACTGCTCACACTGCCACCGCTGTGTGCGCTGCTCATACTGCCAGCTCTGCCTGCACTGCTCAGACTGTCAGCGCTGGCACCGCGGCTCACACTGCCAGCGCTGCCTGCACTCCTCACACTGCCAGCGCTGCCAGCACTGCTCAGACTGCCAGCGCTGCCTGCACTGCTCACACGGCCCGCACTGACAGCACGGGCAGCGCTGCCTGCACTGCTCAGACTGCCTGCACTGCTCAGACTGCCAGCGCTGCCTGCACTGCACACACTGCAGCACTGCCTGCACGGCTCACACAGCCAGCGCCGCCTGCAATGCTCAGACTGCCAGCGCTGCCAGCTCGGCTCACACTGCCAGCGCTTCCTGCAATGCTCACACTGCCAGTACTGCCTGCACTGCTCACACTGTAAGCACTGCCTGCACTGCTCACACTGCCAGCGTTGCCTACCCTGCTCAGACTGCCTGCACTGCTCACACAGCCAGCCCTGCCTGCACTGCTCACACTGCCAGCGCTGCCTGCACTGCTCACACTGCCAGCGCTGCCTGACCTGCTCTCACTGCCAGCGTTGCCTGCACTTCTCAGACTGCCTGCACTGCTCAGACTGCCTGCACTGCTCAGACAGCCTGCACTGCTCAGACAGCCTGCACTGCTCAGACTGCCTGCACTGCTCAGACTGCTTGCACTGCCATCGCTGCCTGAACTGCTCACACTGCCAGCGCTGCCTGCAATGCTCAGACTGCCTGCACTGCTCACACTACCAGCGCTGCCTGCACTGCTCACACTGCCAGCACTGCTCACACTGCCAGCGCTGCCTGCACTGCTCAGACTGCCTGCACTGCTCTTGCTGCCAGCTCTACATGCATTGCTCAAGCTGCCAGCGCTGGCAGCACTGCCTGCACTGCTCTCACTGCCAGCGCTGCCTGCACTGCTCACACTGCCAGCGCTGTCTGCACTGCTCACACTGCCAGCACTGCCTGCATGGCCAGCGCTGCCTGCACTGCTCACACTGCCAGCGCTGCCTGCACTGCTCACACTGCCAGCACTGCCTGCACAGCTCACACTGCCAGCACTGCCTGCACTGCTCATACTGTCTGCACTGCTCACACTTCCAGCGCTGCCTGCACTGCTCACACTGCCAGCGTTGCCTGCACTGCTCAGACTGCCTGCACTGCTCAGACTGTCTGCACTGCTCAGACTGCCTGCACTGCTCAGACTGCCTGAACTGCTCACACTGCCTGCACTGCCTGCACTGCTCACACTGCCTGCACTGCTCACACTGCCTACATTGCTCAGACTGCCTGCACTGCTCAGACTGCTTGCACTGCCAGCGCTGCCTGCACTGCTCTGACTGCCTGCACTGCTCAGACTGTCTGCACTGCTCAGACTGCCGGCACTGCTCAGACTGCCTGCACTGCTCACACTGCCTGCACTGTTCACACTGCCTACACTGCTCAGACAGCCTGCACTGCTCAGACTGCCTGCTCTTCTCAGACTGCTTGCACTGCCAGCGCTGCCTGCACTGCTCAGACTGCCTGCACTGCTCACACTACCAGCGCTGCCTGCACTGCTCAAACTACCATCGCTGCCTGCACTGCTCACACTGCCAGCACTGCCTGCACTGCTCACACTGCTCACACTGCCAGCGCTGCATGCACTGCTCAGACTGCCTGCACTGCTCATGCTGCCAGCTCTACATGCATTGCTCATGCTGCCAGCGCTGGCAGCACTGCCTGCACTGCTCTCACTGCCAGCGCTGCCTGCACTGCTCACACTGCCAGCGCTGCCTGCACTGCTCGCACTGCCAGCGCTGCCTGCACTGCTCAAACTGCCAGCGCTGCCTGCAATGCTCACACTGCCAGTGCTGCCTGCCTTGCTCACACTGCCAACACTGCTCACACTGCCTGCACTGCTCAGACTGCCAACACTGCTCACACTGCCTGCACTGCTCAGACTGCCTGAACTGCTCAGACTACCTGCACTGCTCAGACTGCCTGAACTGTTCAGACTGCCTGCACTGCTAACACTGCCATCGCTGCCTGCACTGCTCACATTGCCTGCACTGCTCACACTGCCTGCGCTGCCTGCACTGCTCACACTGCCAGCGCTGCCTGCACTGCTCACACTGCCAGCACTGCCTGCACTGCTCATACTGCCTGCACTTCTCACACTGCCAGCGCTGCCTGCACTGCTCTCACTGCCAGCGTTGCCTGCACTGCTCAGACTGCCTGCACTGCTCAGACTGCCTGCACTGCTCAGACTGCCTGCACTGCTCAGATTGCCTGCACTGCTCAGACTGCCTGCACTGCTCAGACTGCCTGCACTGCTCTCACTGCCTACACTGCTCAGACTGCCTGCACTGCTCAGACTGCTTGCACTGCCAGCGCTGCCTGCACTGCTCAGACTGCCTGCACAGCTCACACTACCAGCGCTGCCTGCACTGCACACACTGCAGCACTGCCTGCATGGCTCACACAGCCAGCGCCGCCTGCACTGCTCAGACTGCCAGCGCTGCCAGCTCGGCTCACACTGCCAGCGCTGCCTGCACTGCTCACACTGCCAGCGCTGCTCAGACTGCCAGCGCTGCCTGCCCTGCTCAGACTGCCTGCACTGCTCAGACTGCCAGCGCTGCCTGCACTGCTCAGACTGCCAGCACTGCCTGCACGGCCAGCGCTGCCTGCACCGCTCACACTGCTGAGACTGCCGGCACTGCTCAAGCTGCCAGCGCTGCCTGCACTGCTCACACTGCCAGCACTGCTCACACTGCCTGCACTGCTCAGACTGCCAGCGCTGCCTGCCCTGCTCAGACTGCCTGCACTGCTCAGACTGCCAGCGCTGCCTGCACTGCTTAGACTGCCAGCGCTGCCTGCACTGCTCACACTGCCACCGCTGTGTGTGCTGCTCGTACTGCCAGCTCTGCCTGCACTGCTCAGACTGTCAGCGCTGGCACCTCGGCTCACACTGCCAGCGCTGCCTGCACTCCTCACACTGCCAGCGCTGCCAGCACTGCTCAGACTGCCAGCGCTGCCTGCACTGCTCACACGGCCCGCACTGACAGCGCGGGCAGCGCTGCCTGCACTGCTCAGACTGCCTGCACTGCTCAGACTGCCAGCGCTGCCTGCACTGCACACACTGCAGCACTGCCTGCACTGCTCTCACTGCCAGCGCTGCCTGCACTGCTCAGACTGCCAGCGCTGTCTGCACTGCTCACACTGCCAGCACTGCCTGCATGTCCAGCGCTGCCTGGACTGCTCACACTGCCAGCGCTGCCTGCACTGCTCACACTGCCAGCACTGCCTGCACAGCTCACACTGCCTGCACTGCTCACACTGCCAGCGTTGCCTGCCCTGCTCTGACTGCCAGCGCTGCCTGCACTGCTCAGACTGCCTGCACTGCTCACACTACCTGCGCTGCCTGCACTGCTCACACTGCCAGCGCTGCCTGCACTGCTCACACTGCCAGCGTTGCCTGCACTGCTCAGAGTGCCAGCGCTGCTCAGAGTCCCAGCACTGCTCAGACCTCCTGCACTGCTCAGACTGCCTGCACTGCTCAGGCTGCCTGCACTGCCAGCGCTGCCTGCACTGCTCGCACTGCCAGCGCTGCCTGCACTGCTCAGACTGCCTGCACTGCTCACACTACCTGCGCTGCCTGCACTGCTCACACTGCTCACACTGCCAGCGCTACCTGCACTGCTCATGCTGCCAGTGCTAGCAGCACTGTCTGCACTGCCTGCACTGCTCACACTGCCAGCGCTGCCTGCAATGCTCACGCTGCCTGCTTTGCTCACACTGCCTGCGCTGCCTGCACAGCTCACACTGCCAGCGCTGCCTGCACTGCTCACACTGCCAGCGCTGCTCAGACTGCCAGCGCTGCCTGCCCTGCTCAGACTGCCTGCACTGCTCAGACTGCCTGCACTGCTCAGACTGCCTGCACTGCTCAGACTGTCTGCACTGCTCAGACTGCCGGCACTGCTCAGACTGCCTACACTGCTCACACTGCCTGCACTGCTCACACTGCCTACACTGCTCAGACTGCCTGCACTGCTCACACTACCAGCGCTGCCTGCACTGCTCACACTACCATTGCTGCCTGCACTGCTCACACTGCCAGCACTGCCTGCACTGCTCACACTGCTCACACTGCCAGCGCTGCATGCACTGCTCAGACTGCCTGCACTGCTCATGCTGCCAGCTCTACATGCATTGCTCATGCTGCCAGCGCTGGCAGCACTGCCTGCACTGCTCTCACTGCCAGCGCTGCCTGCACTGCTCACACTGCCAGCGCTGTCTGCACTGCTCACACTGCCAGCACTTCTGCACGGCCAGCGCTGCCTGCAATGCTCACACTGCCAGTGCTGCCTGCACTGCTCACACTGCCAGCGTTGCCTGCACTGCTTACACGGCCTGCACTGCTCAGACTGCCTGCACTGCTCAGACTGCCTGCACTGCTCAGAGTACCTGCACTGCTCAGACTGCCTGAACTGTTCAGACTGCCTGCACTGCTAACACTGCCATCGCTGCCTGCACTGCTCACACTGCCTGCACTGCTCACACTGCCTGCGCTGCCTGCACTGCTCAGACTGCCAGCGCTGCCTGCACTGCTCAGACTGCCAGCGCTGCCAGCTTGGCTCACACTGCAGGCGCTGCCTGCAATGCTCACACTGCCAGTACTGCCTGCACTGCTCACACTGTAAGCACTGCCTGCACTGCTCACACTGCCAGCGTTGCCTACCCTGCTCAGACTGCCTGCACTGCTCACACAGCCAGCCCTGCCTGTACTGCTCACACTGCCAGCGCTCCCTGCACTGCTCACACTGCCAGCGCTCCCTGTACTGCTCTCACTGCCAGCGTTGCCTGCACTGCTCAGACTGCCTGCACTGCTCAGACTGCCTGCACGGCTCAGACAGCCTGCACTGCTCAGACAGCCTGCACTGCTCACACTGCCTGCACTGCACACACTGCCTGCACTGCTCACACTGCCTACACTGCTCAGACTGCCTGCACTGCTCAGACAGCTTGCACTGCTAGCGCTGCCTGAACTGCTCACACTGCCAGCGCTGCCTGCAATGCTCAGACTGCCTGCACTGCTCACACTACCAGCGCTGCCTGCACTGCTCACACTGCCAGCACTGCTCACACTGCTCACACTGCCAGCGCTGCCTGCACTGCTCAGACTGCCTGCACTGCTCATGCTGCCAGCTCTACATGCATTGCTCATGCTGCCAGCGGTGGCAGCACTGCCTACACTGCTCTCACTGCCAGCGCTGCCTGCACTGCTCACATTACCAGCGCTGTCTGCACTGCTCACACTGCCAGCACTGCCTGCATGGCCAGCGCTGCCTGCACTGCTCACACTGCCAGCACAGCTCACACTGCCAGCACTGCCTGCACTGCTCATACTGCCTGCACTGCTCACACTGCCAGCACTGCCTGCACTGCTCTCACTGCCAGCGTTGCCTGCACTGCTCAGACTGCCTGCACTGCTCAGACTGCCTGCACTGCTCACACTGCCTGCACTGCTCACACTGCCTGCACTGCTCACACTGCCTACACTGCTCAGACTGCCTGAACTGCTCAGACTGCTTGCACTGCTCAGACTGCTTGCACTGCCAGCGCTGCCTGCACTGCTCAGACTGCCTGAACTGCTCACACTACCAGCTCTGCCTGCACTGCACACACTGCAGCACTGCCTGCATGGCTCACACAGCCAGCGCCGCCTGCACTGCTCAGACTGCCAGCTCGGCTCACACTGCCAGCGCTGCCTGCACTGCTCACACTGCCAGCGCTGCCTGCACTGCTCACACTGCCAGCGCTGTTCAGACTGCCAGCGCTGCCTGCACTGCTCAGACTGCCAGCACTGCCTGCACGGCCAGCGCTGCCTGCACCGCTCACACTGCTCAGACTGCCTGCACTGCTCAAGCTGCCAGCGCTGCCTGCACTGCTCACACTGCCAATCACTGCTCACACTGCCTGCACTGCTCAGACTGCCAGCGCTGCCTGCCCTGCTCAGACTGCCTGCACTGCTCAGACTGCCAGCGCTGCCTGCACTGCTCAGACTGCCAGCGCTGCCTGCACTGCTCAGACTGCCAGCGCTGCCTGCACTGCTCACACTGCCAGCGCTGCCTGCACTGCTCAGACTGCCTGCACTGCTAGCACGGGCAGCGCTGCCTGCACTGCTCACACTGCCACCGCTGTGTGCGCTGCTCATACTGCCAGCTCTGCCTGCACTGCTCAGACTGTCAGCGCTGGCACCGCGGCTCACACTGCCAGCGCTGCCTGCACTCCTCACACTGCCAGCGCTGCCAGCACTGCTCAGACTGCCAGCGCTGCCTGCACTGCTCACACGGCCCGCACTGACAGCACGGGCAGCGCTGCCTGCACTGCTCAGACTGCCTGCACTGCTCAGACTGCCAGCGCTGCCTGCACTGCACACACTGCAGCACTGCCTGCACGGCTCACACAGCCAGCGCCGCCTGCAATGCTCAGACTGCCAGCGCTGCCAGCTCGGCTCACACTGCCAGCGCTGCCTGCAATGCTCACACTGCCAGTACTGCCTGCACTGCTCACACTGTAAGCACTGCCTGCACTGCTCACGCTGCCAGCGTTGCCTACCCTGCTCAGACTGCCTGCACTGCTCACACAGCCAGCCCTGCCTGCACTGCTCACACTGCCAGCGCTGCCTGCACTTCTCACACTGCCAGCGCTGCCTGTACTGCTCTCACTGCCAGCGTTGCCTGCACTGCTCAGACTGCCTGCACTGCTCAGACTGCCTGCACTGCTCAGACAGCCTGCACTGCTCAGACAGCCTGCACTGCTCACACTGCCTGCACTGCTCCCACTGCCTACACTGCTCAGACTGCCTGCACTGCTCAGACTGCTTGCACTGCTAGCGCTGCCTGAAATGCTCACACTGCCAGCGCTGCCTGAAATGCTCAGACTGCCTGCACTGCTCACACTACCAGCGCTGCCTGCACTGCTCACACTGCCAGCACTGCTCACACTGCTCACACTGCCAGCGCTGCCTCCACTGCTCAGACTGCCTGCACTGCTCATGCTGCCAGCTCTACATGCATTGCTCATGCTGCCAGCGCTGGCAGCACTGCCTGCACTGCTCTCACTGCCAGCGCTGCCTGCACTGCTCACACTGCCAGCTCTGTCTGCACTGCTCACACTGCCAGCACTGCCTGCACTGCTCACACTACCAGCGCTGCCTGCACTGCTCACACTGCCAGCGCTGCCTGCACTGCTCACACTACCAGCGCTGCCTGCACTGCTCACACTGCCAGCACTGCTCACACTGCTCACACTGCCAGCGCTGCCTGCACTGCTCAGACTGCCTGCACTGCTCATGCTGCCAGCTCTACATGCATTGCTCATGCTGCCAGCGCTGGCAGCACTGCCTGCACTGCTCTCACTGCCAGCGCTGCCTGCACTGCTCACACTGCCAGCGCTGTCTGCACTGCTCACACTGCCAGCACTGCCTGCACTGCTCACACTACCAGCGCTGCCTGCACTGCTCACACTGCCAGCGCTGCCTGCACTGCAAACACTGCCAGCACTGCCTGCACAGCTCACACTGCCATCACTGCCTGCACTGCTCATACTGTCTGCACTGCTCACACTGCCAGCGCTGCCTGCACTGCTCTCACTGCCAGCGTTGCCTGCACTGCTCAGACTGCCTGCACTGCTCAGACTGTCTGCACTGCTCAGGCTGCCTGCACTGCTCAGACTTCCTGCACTGCTCAGACTGCCTGCACTGCTCACACTGCCTACACTGCTCTGACTGCCTGCACTGCTCACACTACCAGCGCTGCCTGCACTGCTCACACTGCCAGCACTGCCTGCACTGCTAACACTGCTCACACTGCCAGCGCTGCATGCACTGTTCAGACTGCCTGCACTGCTCATGCTGCCAGCTCTACATGCATTGCTCATGCTGCCAGCGCTGGCAGCACTGCCTGCACTGCTCTCACTGCCAGCGCTGCCTGCACTGCTCACACTGCCTGCACTGCTCACACTGCCTCCACTGCTCAGACTGCCTGCACTGCTCAGACTGCTTGCCCTGCCAGCGCTGCCTGCACTGCTCAGACTGCCTGCACTGCTCACACTACCAGCGCTGCCTGCACTGCACACACTGCAGCACTGCCTGCATGGCTCACACAGCCAGCGCCGCCTGCACTGCTCAGACTGCCAGCGCTGCCAGCTCGGCTCACACTGCCAGCTCTGCCTGCACTGCTCACACTGCCAGCGCTGCTCAGACTGCCAGCGCTGCCTGCCCTGCTCAGACTGCCTGCACTGCTCAGACTGCCAGCGCTGCCTGCACTGCTCAGACTGCCAGCACTGCCTGCACGGCCAGCGCTGCCTGCACCGCTCACACTGCTCAGACAGCCTGCACTGCTCAATCTGCCAGCGCTGCCTGCACTGCTCACACTGCCAGCACTGCTCACACTGCCTGCACTGCTCAGACTGCCAGCGCTGCCAGCCCTGCTCAGACAGCCTGCACTGCTCACACTGCCTGCACTGCTCACACTGCCTGCACTGCTCACACTGCTCACACTGCCAGCGCTACCTGCACTGCTCATGCTGCCAGCGCTAGCAGCACTGTCTGTACTGCCTGCACTGCTCACACTGCCAGCGCTGCCTGCAATGCTCACGCTGCCTGCTTTGCTCACACTGCCGGCGCTGCCTGCACAGCTCACACTGCCAGCGCTGCCTGCACTGCTCACACTGCCAGAGCTGCCTGCCCTGCTCAGACTGCCTGCACTGCTCAGACTGCCTGCACTGCTCAGACTGCCTGCACTGCTCAGACTGTCTGCACTGCTCAGACTGCCGGCACTGCTCAGACTGCCTACACTGCTCACACTGCCTGCACTGCTCACACTGCCTACACTGCTCAGACTGCCTGCCCTGCTCACACTACCAGCGCTGCCTGCACTGCTCACACTACCATCGCTGCCTGCACTGCTCACACTGCCAGCGCTGCCTGCACTGCTCACACTGCTCACACTGCCAGCGCTGCATGCACTGCTCAGACTGCCTGCACTACTCATGCTGCCAGCTCTACATGCATTGCTCATGCTGCCAGCGCTGGCAGCACTGCCTGCACTGCTCTCACTGCCAGCGCTGCCTGCACTGCTCACACTGCCAGCGCTGCCTGCACTGCTCACACTGCCAGCACTTCTGCACGGCCAGTGCTGCCTGCACTGCTCACACTGCCAGCGCTGCCTGCAATGCTCACACTGCCAGTGCTGCCTGCACTGCTCACACTGCCAGCACTGCCTGCACTGCTAACACTGCTCACACTGCCAGCGCTGCATGCACTGCTCAGACTGCCTGCACTGCTCATGCTGCCAGCTCTACATGCATTGCTCATGCTGCCAGCGCTGGCAGCACTGCCTGCACTGCTCTCACTGCCAGCGCTGCCTGCACTGCTCACACTGCCAGCGCTGTCTGCACTGCTCACACTGCCAGCACTGCCTGCACGGCCAGCGCTGCCTGCACTGCTCAAACTGCCAGCGCTGCCTGCAATGCTCACACTGCCAGTGCTGCCTGCCTTGCTCACACTGCCAACACTGCTCACACTGCCTGCACTGCTCAGACTGCCTGCACTGCTCAGACTGCCTGCACTGCTCACACTGTAAGCACTGCCTGCACTGCTCAAGCTGCCAGCGTTGCCTACCCTGCTCAGACTGCCTGCACTGCTCACACAGCCAGCCCTGCCTGCACTGCTCACACTGCCAGCGCTGCCTGCACTTCTCACACTGCCAGCGCTGCCTGTACTGCTCTCACTGCCAGCGTTGCCTGCACTGCTCAGACTGCCTGCACTGCTCAGACTGCCTGCACTGCTCAGACAGCCTGCACTGCTCAGACAGCCTGCACTGCTCACACTGCCTGCACTGCTCACACTGCCTGCACTGCTCACACTGCCTACACTGCTCAGACTGCCTGCACTGCTCAGACTGCTTGCACTGCTAGCGCTGCCTGAAATGCTCACACTGCCAGCGCTGCCTGCAATGCTCAGACTGCCTGCACTGCTCACACTACCAGCGCTGCCTGCACTGCTCACACTGCCAGCACTGCTCACACTGCTCACACTGCCAGCGCTGCCTGCACTGCTCAGACTGCCTGCACTGCTCATGCTGCCAGCTCTACATGCATTGCTCATGCTGCCAGCGCTGGCAGCACTGCCTGCACTGCTCTCACTGCCAGCGTTGTCTGCACTGCTCACACTGCCAGAACTGCCTGCACTGCTCACACTACCAGCGCTGCCTGCACTGCTCACACTGCCAGCGCTGCCTGCACTGCTCACACTGCCAGCACTGCCTGCACAGCTCACACTGCCAGCACTGCCTGCACTGCTCATACTGTCTGCACTGCTCACACTGCCAGCGCTGCCTGCACTGCTCTCACTGCCAGCGTTGCCTGCACTGCTCAGACTGCCTGCACTGCTCAGACTGTCTGCACTGCTCAGGCTGCCTGCACTGCTCTCACTGCCTGCACTGCTCAGACTGCCTGCACTGCTCACACTGCCTACACTGCTCTGACTGCCTGCACTGCTCACACTTCCAGCGCTGCCTGCACTGCTCACACTGCCAGCACTGCCTGCACTGCTAACACTGCTCACACTGCCAGCGCTGCATGCACTGTTCAGACTGCCTGCACTGCTCATGCTGCCAGCTCTACATGCATTGCTCATGCTGCCAGCGCTGGCAGCACTGCCTGCACTGCTCTCACTGCCAGCGCTGCCTGCACTGCTCACACTGCCTGCACTGCTCACACTGCCTACACTGCTCAGACTGCCTGCACTGCTCAGACTGCTTGCACTGCCAGCGCTGCCTGCACTGCTCAGATTGCCTGCACTGCTCACACTACCAGCGCTGCCTGCACTGCACACACTGCAGCACTGCCTGCATGGCTCACACAGCCAGCGCCGCCTGCACTGCTCAGACTGCCAGCGCTGCCAGCTCGGCTCACACTGCCAGCTCTGCCTGCACTGCTCACACTGCCAGCGCTGCTCAGACTGCCAGCGCTGCCTGCCCTGCTCAGACTGCCTGCACTGCTCAGACTGCCAGCGCTGCCTGCACTGCTCAGACTGCCAGCACTGCCTGCACGGCCAGCGCTGCCTGCACCGCTCACACTGCTCAGACATCCTGCACTGCTCAATCTGCCAGCGCTGCCTGCACTGCTCACACTGCCAGCACTGCTCACACTGCCTGCACTGCTCAGACTGCCAGCGCTGCCTGCCCTGCTCAGACAGCCTGCACTGCTCACACTGCCTGCACTGCTCACACTGCCTGCACTGCTCACACTGCTCACACTGCCAGCGCTACCTGCACTGCTCATGCTGCCAGCGCTAGCAGCACTGTCTGCACTGCCTGCACTGCTCACACTGCCAGCGCTGCCTGCAATGCTCACGCTGCCTGCTTTGCTCACACTGCCTGCGCTGCCTGCACAGCTCACACTGCCAGCGATGCCTGCACTGCTCACACTGCCAGCGCTGCTCAGACTGCCAGCGCTGCCTGCCCTGCTCAGACTGCCTGCACTGCTCAGACTGACTGCACTGCTCAGACTGCCTGCACTGCTCAGACTGTCTGCACTGCTCAGACTGCCGGCACTGCTCAGACTGCCTACACTGCTCACACTGCCTGCACTGCTCACACTGCCTACACTGCTCAGACTGCCTGCACTGCTCACACTACCAGCGCTGCCTGCACTGCTCACACTACCATCGCTGCCTGCACTGCTCACACTGCCAGCGCTGCCTGCACTGCTCACACTGCTCACACTGCCAGCGCTGCATGCACTGCTCAGACTGCCTGCACTGCTCATGCTGCCAGCTCTACATGCATTGCTCATGCTGCCAGCGCTGGCAGCACTGCCTGCACTGCTCTCACTGCCAGCGCTGCCTGCACTGCTCACACTGCCAGCGCTGCCTGCACTGCTCACACTGCCAGCACTTCTGCACGGCCAGCGCTGCCTGCACTTCTCACACTGCCAGCGCTGCCTGCAATGCTCACACTGCCAGTGCTGCCTGCACTGCTCACACTGCCAGCACTGCCTGCACTGCTAACATTGCTCACACTGCCAGCGCTGCATGCACTGCTCAGACTGCCTGCACTGCTCATGCTGCCAGCTCTACATGCATTGCTCATGCTGCCAGCGCTGGCAGCACTGCCTGCACTGCTCTCACTGCCAGCGCTGCCTGCACTGCTCACACTGCCAGCGCTGTCTGCACTGCTCACACTGCCAGCACTGCCTGCACGGCCAGCGCTGCCTGCACTGCTCAAACTGCCAGCGCTGACTGCAATGCTCACACTGCCAGTGCTGCCTGCCTTGCTCACACTGCCAACACTGCTCACACTGCCTGCACTGCTCAGACTGCCTGCACTGCTCAGACTGCCTGCACTGCTCACACTGTAAGCACTGCCTGCACTGCTCACGCTGCCAGCGTTGCCTACCCTGCTCAGACTGCCTGCACTGCTCACACAGCCAGCCCTGCCTGCACTGCTCACACTGCCAGCGCTGCCTGCACTTCTCACACTGCCAGCGCTGCCTGTACTGCTCTCACTGCCAGCGTTGCCTGCACTGCTCAGACTGCCTGCACTGCTCAGACTGCCTGCACTGCTCAGACAGCCTGCACTGCTCAGACAGCCTGCACTGCTCACACTGCCTGCACTGCTCACACTGCCTGCACTGCTCACACTGCCTGCACTGCTCACACTGCCTACACTGCTCAGACTGCCTGCACTGCTCAGACTGCTTGCACTGCTAGCGCTGCCTGAAATGCTCACACTGCCAGCGCTGCCTGCAATGCTCAGACTGCCTGCACTGCTCATACTACCAGCGCTGCCTGCACTGCTCACACTGCCAGCACTGCTCACACTGCCAGCGCTGCCTGCACTGCTCAGACTGCCTGCACTGCTCATGCTGCCAGCTCTACATGCATTGCGCATGCTGCCAGCGCTGGCAGCACTGCCTGCACTGCTCTCACTGCCAGCGCTGTCTGCACTGCTCACACTGCCAGCACTGCCTGCACTGCTCACACTACCAGCGCTGCCTGCACTGCTCACACTGCCAGCGCTGCCTGCACTGCTCACACTGCCAGCACTGCCTGCACAGCTCACACTGCCAGCACTGCCTGCACTGCTCATACTGTCTGCACTGCTCACACTGCCAGCGCTGCCTGCACTGCTCTCACTGCCAGCGTTGCCTGCACTGCTCAGACTGCCTGCACTGCTCAGACTGTCTGCACTGCTCAGGCTGCCTGCACTGCTCAGACTGCTTGCACTGCTCAGACTGCCTGCACTGCTCACACTGCCTACACTGCTCTGACTGCCTGCACTGCTCACACTACCAGTGCTGCCTGCACTGCTCACACTGCCAGCACTGCCTGCACTGCTAACACTGCTCACACTGCCAGCGCTGCATGCACTGTTCAGACTGCCTGCACTGCTCATGCTGCCAGCTCTACATGCATTGCTCATGTTGCCAGCGCTGGCAGCACTGCCTGCACTGCTCTCACTGCCAGCGCTGCCTGCACTGCTCACACTGCCTGCAGTGCTCACACTGCCTACACTGCTCAGACTGCCTGCACTGCTCAGACTGCTTGCACTGCCAGCGCTGCCTGCACTGCTCAGACTGCCTGCACTGCTCACACTACCAGCGCTGCCTGCACTGCTCACACTGCCAGCGCTGTCAGCACTGCTCACACTGCCAGCACTTCTGCACGGCCAGCGCTGCCTGCACTGCTCACACTGCCAGCGCTGCCTGCAATGCTCACACTGCCAGTGCTGCCTGCACTGCTCACACTGCCAGCGTTGCCTGCACTGCTCACACGGCCTGCACTGCTCAGACTGCCTGAACTGCTCAGACTGCCTGCACTGCTCAGAGTACCTGCACTGCTCAGACTGCCTGAACTGCTCAGACTGCCTGCACTGCTAACACTGCCATCGCTGCCTGCACTGCTCACACTGCCTGCACTGCTCACACTGCCTGCGCTGCCTGCACTGCTCAGACTGCCAGCGCTGCCTGCACTGCTCAGACTGCCAGCGCTGCCAGCTTGGCTCACACTGCCAGCGCTGCCTGCAATGCTCACACTGCCAGTACTGCCTGCACTGCTCACACTTTAAGCACTGCCTGCACTGCTCACACTGCCTGCACTGCTCACACTGCCTGCGCTGCCTGCACTGCTCAGACTGCCAGCGCTGCCTGCACTGCTCAGACTGCCAGCGCTGCCAGCTTGGCTCACACTGCCAGCGCTGCCTGCAATGCTCACACTGCCAGTACTGCCTGCACTGCTCACACTTTAAGCACTGCCTGCACTGCTCACACTGCCAGCGTTGCCTACCCTGCTCAGACTGCCTGCACTGCTCACACAGCCAGTCCTGCCTGTACTGCTCACACTGCCAGCGCTGCCTGCACTGCTCACACTGCCAGCGCTGTCTGTACTGCTCTCACTGCCAGCGTTGCCTGCACTGCTCAGACTGCCTGCACGGCTCAGACAGCCTGCACTGCTCAGACAGCCTGCACTGCTCACACTGCCTGCACTGCTCACACTGCCTGCACTGCTCACACTGCCTACACTGCTCAGACTGCCTGCACTGCTCAGACTGCTTGCACTGCTAGCGCTGCCTGAACTGCTCACACTGCCAGCGCTGCCTGCAATGCTCAGACTGCCTGCACTGCTCACACTACCAGCGCTGCCTGCACTGCTCACACTGCCAGCACTGCTCACACTGCTCACACTGCCAGCGCTGCCTGCACTGCTCAGACTGCCTGCACTGCTCATGCTGCCAGCTCTACATGCATTGCTCATGCTGCCAGCGGTGGCAGCACTGCCTGCACTGCTCTCACTGCCAGCGCTGCCTGCACTGCTCACACTACCAGCGCTGTCTGCACTGCTCACACTGCCAGCACTGCCTGCATGGCCAGCGCTGCCTGCACTGCTCACACTGCCAGCACTGCCTGAACAGCTCACACTGCCAGCACTGCCTGCACTGCTCATACTGCCTGAACTGCTCAGACAGCTTGCACTGCTCAGACTGCTTGCACTGCCAGCGCTGCCTGCACTGCTCAGACTGCCTGAACTGCTCACACTACCAGCGCTGCCTGCACTGCACACACTGCAGCACTGCCTGCATGGCTCACACAGCCAGCGCTGCCTGCACTGCTCACACTACCAGCGCTGTCTGCACTGCTCACACTGCCAGCACTGCCTGCATGGCCAGCGCTGCCTGCACTGCTCACACTGCCAGCACTGCCTGAACAGCTCACACTGCCTGCACTGCTCACACTGCCTACACTGCTCAGACTGCCTGAACTGCTCAGACTGCTTGCACTGCTCAGACTGCTTGCACTGCCAGCGCTGCCTGCACTGCTCAGACTGCCTGAACTGCTCACACTACCACCGCTGCCTGCACTGCACACACTGCAGCACTGCCTGCATGGCTCACACAGCCAGCGCCGCCTGCACTGCTCAGACTGCCAGCTCGGCTCACACTGCCAGCGCTGCCTGCACTGCTCACACTGCCAGCGCTGTTCAGACTGCCAGCGCTGCCTGCCCTGCTCAGACTGCCTGCACTGCTCAGACTGCCAGCGCTGCCTGCACTGCTCAGACTGACAGCACTGCCTGCACGGCCAGCGCTGCCTGCACCGCTCACACTGCTCAGACTGCCTGCACTGCTCAAGCTGCCAGCGCTGCCTGCACTGCTCACACTGCCAATCACTGCTCACACTGCCTGCACTGCTCAGACTGCCAGCGCTGCCTGCCCTGCTCAGACTGCCTGCACTGCTCAGACTGCCAGCGCTGCCTGCACTGCTCAGACTGCCAGCGCTGCCTGCACTGCTCAGACTGCCAGCGCTGCCTGCACTGCTCAGACTGCCAGCGCTGCCTGCACTGCTCACACTGCCTGCACTGCTAGCACGGGCAGCGCTGCCTGCACTGCTCACACTGCCACCGCTGTGTGCGCTGCTCATACTGCCAGCTCTGCCTGCACTGCTCAGACTGTCAGCGCTGGCACCGCGGCTCACACTGCCAGCGCTGCCTGCACTCCTCACACTGCCAGCGCTGCCAGCACTGCTCAGACTGCCAGCGCTGCCTGCACTGCTCACACGGCCCGCACTGACAGAACGGGCAGCGCTGCCTGCACTGCTCAGACTGCCTGCACTGCTCAGACTGCCAGCGCTGCCTGCACTGCACACACTGCAGCACTGCCTGCACGGCTCACACAGCCAGCGCCGCCTGCAATGCTCAGACTGCCAGCGCTGCCAGCTCGGCTCACACTGCCAGCGCTGCCTGCAATGCTCACACTGCCAGTACTGCCTGCACTGCTCACACTGTAAGCACTGCCTGCACTGCTCACGCTGCCAGCGTTGCCTACCCTGCTCAGACTGCCTGCACTGCTCACACAGCCAGCCCTGCCTGCACTGCTCACACTGCCAGCGCTGCCTGCACTTCTCACACTGCCAGCGCTGCCTGTACTGCTCTCACTGCCAGCGTTGCCTGCACTGCTCAGACTGCCTGCACTGCTCAGACTGCCTGCACTGCTCAGACAGCCTGCACTGCTCAGACAGCCTGCACTGCTCACACTGCCTGCACTGCTCACACTGCCTGCACTGCTCACACTGCCTACACTGCTCAGACTGCCTGCACTGGTCAGACTGCTTGCACTGCTAGCGCTGCCTGAACTGCTCACACTGCCAGCGCTGCCTGCAATGCTCAGACTGCCTGCACTGCTGACACTACCAGCGCTGCCTGCACTGCTCACACTGCCAGCACTGCTCACACTGCCAGCGCTGCCTGCACTGCTCAGACTGCCTGCACTGCTCATGCTGCCAGCTCTACATGCATTGCTCATGCTGCCAGCGCTGGCAGCACTGCCTGCACTGCTCTCACTGCCAGCGCTGCCTGCACTGCTCACACTGCCAGCGCTGTCTGCACTGCTCACACTGCCAGCACTGCCTGCACTGCTCACACTACCAGCGCTGCCTGCACTGCTCATACTGCCTGCACTGCTCACACTGCCAGCACTGCCGGCACTGCTAACACTGCTCACACTGCCAGCGCTGCATGCACTGTTCAGACTGCCTGCACTGCTCATGCTGCCAGCTCTACATGCATTGCTCATGCTGCCAGCGCTGGCAGCACTGCCTGCACTGCTCTCACTGCCAGCGCTGCCTGCACTGCTCACACTGCCTGCACTGCTCACACTGCCTACACTGCTCAGACTGCCTGCACTGCTCAGACTGCTTGCACTGCCAGCGCTGCCTGCACTGCTCAGACTGCCTGCACTGCTCACACTACCAGCGCTGCCTGCACTGCACACACTGCAGCACTGCCTGCATGGCTCACACAGCCAGCGCCGCCTGCACTGCTCAGACTGCCAGCGCTGCCAGCTCGGCTCACACTGCCAGCTCTGCCTGCACTGCTCACACTGCCAGCGCTGCTCAGACTGCCAGCGCTGCCTGCCCTGCTCAGACTGCCTGCACTGCTCAGACTGCCAGCGCTGCCTGCACTGCTCAGACTGCCAGCACTGCCTGCACGGCCAGCGCTGCCTGCACCGCTCACACTGCTCAGACAGCCTGCACTGCTCAATCTGCCAGCGCTGCCTGCACTGCTCACACTGCCAGCACTGCTCACACTGCCTGCACTGCTCAGACTGCCAGCGCTGCCTGCCCTGCTCAGACAGCCTGCACTGCTCACACTGCCTGCACTGCTCACACTGCCTGCACTGCTCACACTGCTCACACTGCCAGCGCTACCTGCACTGCTCATGCTGCCAGCGCTAGCAGCACTGTCTGCACTGCCTGCACTGCTCACACTGCCAGCGCTGCCTGCAATGCTCACGCTGCCTGCTTTGCTCACACTGCCTGCGCTGCCTGCACAGCTCACACTGCCAGCGCTGCCTGCACTGCTCAGACTGCCTGCACTGCTCAGACTGCCGGCACTGCTCAGACTGCCGGCACTGCTCAGACTGCCTACACTGCTCACACTGCCTGCACTGCTCACACTGCCTACACTGCTCAGACTGCCTGCACTGCTCACACTACCAGCGCTGCCTGCACTGCTCACACTACCATCGCTGCCTGCACTGCTCACACTGCCAGCGCTGCATGCACTGCTCAGACTGCCTGCACTGCTCATGCTGCCAGCTCTACATGCATTGCTCATGCTGCCAGCGCTGGCAGCACTGCCTGCACTGCTCTCACTGCCAGCGCTGCCTGCACTGCTCACACTGCCAGCGCTGCCTGCACTGCTCACACTGCCAGCACTTCTGCACGGCCAGCGCTGCCTGCACTGCTCACACTGCCAGCGCTGCCTGCAATGCTCACACTGCCAGTGCTGCCTGCACTGCTCACACTGCCAGCACTGCCTGCACTGCTAACACTGCTCACACTGCCAGCGCTGCATGCACTGCTCAGACTGCCTGCACTGCTCATGCTGCCAGCTCTACATGCATTGCTCATGCTGCCAGCGCTGGCAGCACTGCCTGCACTGCTCTCACTGCCATCGCTGCCTGCACTGCTCACACTGCCAGCGCTGTCTGCACTGCTCACACTGCCAGCACTGCCTGCACGGCCAGCGCTGCCTGCACTGCTCAAACTGCCAGCGCTGCCTGCAATGCTCACACTGCCAGTGCTGCCTGCCTTGCTCACACTGCCAACACTGCTCACACTGCCTGCACTGCTCAGACTGCCTGCACTGCTGACACTGTAACACTGCCTGCACTGCTCACGCTGCCAGCGTTGCCTACCCTGCTCAGACTGCCTGCACTGCTCACACAGCCAGCCCTGCCTGCACTGCTCACACTGCCAGCGCTGCCTGCACTTCTCACACTGCCAGCGCTGCCTGTACTGCTCTCACTGCCAGCGTTGCCTGCACTGCTCAGACTGCCTGCACTGCTCAGACTGCCTGCACTGCTCAGACAGCCTGCACTGCTCAGACAGCCTGCACTGCTCACACTGCCTGCACTGCTCACACTGCCTGCACTGCTCACACTGCCTGCACTGCTCACACTGCCTACACTGCTCAGACTGCCTGCACTGCTCAGACTGCTTGCACTGCTAGCGCTGCCTGAAATGCTCACACTGCCAGCGCTGCCTGCAATGCTCAGACTGCCTGCACTGCTCACACTACCAGCGCTGCCTGCACTGCTCACACTGCCAGCACTGCTCACACTGCTCACACTGCCAGCGCTGCCTGCACTGCTCAGACTGCCTGCACTGCTCATGCTGCCAGCTCTACATGCATTGCTCATGCTGCCAGCGCTGGCAGCACTGCCTGCACTGCTCTCACTGCCAGCGCTGCCTGCACTGCTCACACTGCCAGCGCTGTCTGCACTGCTCACACTGCCAGCACTGCCTGCACTGCTCACACTACCAGCGCTGCCTGCACTGCTCACACTGCCAGCGCTGCCTGCACTGCTCACACTGCCAGCACTGCCTGCACAGCTCACACTGCCAGCACTGCCTGCACTGCTCATACTGTCTGCACTGCTCACACTGCCAGCGCTGCCTGCACTGCTCTCACTGCCAGCGTTGCCTGCACTGCTCAGACTGCCTGCACTGCTCAGACTGTCTGCACTGCTCAGGCTGCCTGCACTGCTCAGACTGCCTGCACTGCTCAGACTGCCTGCACTGCTCACACTGCCTACACTGCTCTGACTGCCTGCACTGCTCACACTACCAGCGCTGCCTGCACTGCTCACACTGCCAGCACTGCCTGCACTGCTAACACTGCTCACACTGCCAGCGCTGCATGCACTGTTCAGACTGCCTGCACTGCTCATGCTGCCAGCTCTACATGCATTGCTCATGCTGCCAGCGCTGGCAGCACTGCCTGCACTGCTCTCACTGCCAGCGCTGCCTGCACTGCTCACACTGCCTGCAGTGCTCACACTGCCTACACTGCTCAGACTGCCTGCACTGCTCAGACTGCTTGCACTGCCAGCGCTGCCTGCACTGCTCAGACTGCCTGCACTGCTCACACTACCAGCGCTGCCTGCACTGCACATACTGCAGCACTGCCTGCATGGCTCACACAGCCAGCGCCGCCTGCACTGCTCAGACTGCCAGCGCTGCCAGCTCAGCTCACACTGCCAGCTCTGCCTGCACTGCTCACACTGCGAGCGCTGCTCAGACTGCCAGCGCTGCCTGCCCTGCTCAGACTGCCTGCACTGCTCAGACTGCCAGCGCTGCCTGCACTGCTCAGACTGCCAGCACTGCCTGCACGGCCAGCGCTGCCTGCACCGCTCACACTGCTCAGACAGCCTGCACTGCTCAATCTGCCAGCGCTGCCTGCACTGCTCACACTGCCAGCACTGCTCACACTGCCTGCACTGCTCAGACTGCCAGCGCTGCCTGTCCTGCTCAGACAGCCTGCACTGCTCACACTGCCTGCACTGCTCACACTGCCTGCACTTCTCACACTGCTCACACTGCCAGCGCTACCTGCACTGCTCATGCTGCCAGCGCTAGCAGCACTGTCTGCACTGCCTGCACTGCTCACACTGCCAGCGCTGCCTGCAATGCTCACGCTGCCTGCTTTGCTCACACTGCCTGCGCTGCCTGCACAGCTCACACTGCCAGCGCTGCCTGCACTGCTCACACTGCCAGCGCTGCTCAGACTGCCAGCGCTGCCTGCCCTGCTCAGACTGCCTGCACTGCTCAGACTGCCTGCACTGCTCAGACTGCCTGCACTGCTCAGACTGCCTGCACTGCTCAGACTGCCGGCACTGCTCAGACTGCCTACACTGCTCACACTGCCTGCACTGCTCACACTGCCTACACTGCTCAGACTGCCTGCACTGCTCACACTACCAGCGCTGCCTGCACTGCTCACACTACCATCGCTGCCTGCACTGCTCACACTGCCAGCGCTGCCTGCACTGCTCACACTGCTCACACTGCCAGCGCTGCATGCACTGCTCAGACTGCCTGCACTGCTCATGCTGCCAGCTCTACATGCATTGCTCATGCTGCCGACGCTGGCAGCACTGCCTGCACTGCTCTCACTGCCAGCGCTGCCTGCACTGCTCACACTGCCAGCGCTGCCTGCACTGCTCACACTGCCAGCACTTCTGCACGGCCAGCGCTGCCTGCACTGCTCACACTGCCAGCGCTGCCTGCAATGCTCACACTGCCAGTGCTGCCTGCACTGCTCACACTGCCAGCACTGCCTGCACTGCTAACACTGCTCACACTGCCAGCGCTGCATGCACTGCTCAGACTGCCTGCACTGCTCATGCTGCCAGCTCTACATGCATTGCTCATGCTGCCAGCGCTGGCAGCACTGCCTGCACTGCTCTCACTGCCAGCGCTGCCTGCACTGCTCACACTGCCAGCGCTGTCTGCACTGCTCACACTGCCAGCACTGCCTGCACGGCCAGCGCTGCCTGCAATGCTCAAACTGCCAGCGCTGCCTGCAATGCTCACACTGCCAGTGCTGCCTGCCTTGCTCACACTGCCAACACTGCTCACACTGCCTGCACTGCTCAGACTGCCTGCACTGCTCAGACTGCCTGAACTGCTCAGACTACCTGCACTGCTCAGACTGCCTGAACTGTTCAGACTGCCTGCACTGCTAACACTGCCATCGCTGCCTGCACTGCTCACATTGCCTGCACTGCTCACACTGCCTGCGCTGCCTGCACTGCTCACACTGCCAGCGCTGCCTGCACTGCTCACACTGCCAGCACTGCCTGCACTGCTCATACTGCCTGCACTGCTCTCACTGCCAGCGTTGCCTGCACTGCTCAGACTGCCTGCACTGCTCAGACTGCCTGCACTGCTCAGACTGCCTGCACTGCTCAGACTGCCTGCACTGCTCAGACTGCCTGCACTGCTCAGACTGCCTGCACTGCTCTCACTGCCTACACTGCTCAGACTGCCTGCACTGCTCAGACTGCTTGCACTGGCAGCGCTGCCTGCACTGCTCAGACTGCCTGCACAGCTCACACTACCAGCGCTGCCTGCACTGCACACACTGCAGCACTGCCTGCATGGCTCACACAGCCAGCGCCGCCTGCACTGCTCAGACTGCCAGCGCTGCCAGCTCGGCTCACACTGCCAGCGCTGCCTGCACTGCTCACACTGCCAGCGCTGCTCAGACTGCCAGCGCTGCCTGCCCTGCTCAGACTGCCTGCACTGCTCAGACTGCCAGCGCTGCCTGCACTGCTCAGACTGCCAGCACTGCCTGCACGGCCAGCGCTGCCTGCACCTCTCACACTGCTCAGACTGCCTGCACTGCTCAAGCTGCCAGCGCTGCCTGCACTGCTCACACTGCCAGCACTGCTCACACTGCCTGCACTGCTCAGACTGCCAGCGCTGCCTGCCCTGCTCAGACTGCCTGCACTGCTCAGACTGCCAGCGCTGCCTGCACTGCTTAGACTGCCAGCGCTGCCTGCACTGCTCACACTGCCTGCACTGCTAGCACGGGCAGCGCTGCATGCACTGCTCACACTGCCACCGCTGTGTGTGCTGCTCGTACTGCCAGCTCTGCCTGCACTGCTCAGACTGTCAGCGCTGGCACCTCGGCTCACACTGCCAGCGCTGCCTGCACTCCTCACACTGCCAGCGCTGCCAGCACTGCTCAGACTGCCAGCGCTGCCTGCACTGCTCACACGGCCCGCACTGACAGCACGGGAAGCGCTGCCTGCACTGCTCAGACTGCCTGCACTGCTCAGACTGCCAGCGCTGCCTGCACTGCACACACTGCAGCACTGCCTGCACTGCTCTCACTGCCAGCGCTGCCTGCACTGCTCAGACTGCCAGCGCTGTCTGCACTGCTCACACTGCCAGCACTGCCTGCATGTCCAGCGCTGCCTGGACTGCTCACACTGCCAGCGCTGCCTGCACTGCTCACACTGCCAGCACTGCCTGCACAGCTCACACTGCCTGCACTGCTCACACTGCCAGCGTTGCCTGCCCTGCTCTGACTGCCAGCGCTGCCTGCACTGCTCAGACTGCCTGCACTGCTCACACTACCTGCGCTGCCTGCACTGCTCACACTGCCAGCGCTGGCTGCACTGCTCACACTGCCAGCGTTGCCTGCACTGCTCAGAGTGCCACCGCTGTGTGTGCTGCTCGTACTGCCAGCTCTGCCTGCACTGCTCAGACTGTCAGCGCTGGCACCTCGGCTCACACTGCCAGCGCTGCCTGCACTCCTCACACTGCCAGCGCTGCCAGCACTGCTCAGACTGCCAGCGCTGCCTGCACTGCTCACACGGCCCGCACTGACAGCACGGGCAGCGCTGCCTGCACTGCTCAGACTGCCTGCACTGCTCAGACTGCCAGCGCTGCCTGCACTGCACACACTGCAGCACTGCCTGCACTGCTCTCACTGCCAGCGCTGCCTGCACTGCTCAGACTGCCAGCGCTGTCTGCACTGCTCACACTGCCAGCACTGCCTGCATGTCCAGCGCTGCCTGGACTGCTCACACTGCCAGCGCTGCCTGCACTGCTCACACTGCCAGCACTGCCTGCACAGCTCACACTGCCTGCACTGCTCACACTGCCAGCGTTGCCTGCCCTGCTCTGACTGCCAGCGCTGCCTGCACTGCTCAGACTGCCTGCACTGCTCACACTACCTGCGCTGCCTGCACTGCTCACACTGCCAGCGCTGGCTGCACTGCTCACACTGCCAGCGTTGCCTGCACTGCTCAGAGTGCCAGCGCTGCTCAGAGTCCCAGCACTGCTCAGACCTCCTGCACTGCTCAGAATGCCTGCACTGCTCAGACTGCCTGCACTGCTCAGGCTGCCTGCAATGCCAGCGCTGCCTGCACTGCTCGCACTGCCAGCGCTGCCTGCACTGCTCAGACTGCCTGCACTGCTCACACTACCTGCGCTGCCTGCACTGCTCACACTGCTCACACTGCCAGCGCTACCTGCACTGCTCATGCTGCCAGCGCTAGCAGCACTGTCTGCACTGCCTGCACTGCTCACACTGCCAGCGCTGCCTGCAATGCTCACGCTGCCTGCTTTGCTCACACTGCCTGCGCTGCCTGCACAGCTCACACTGCCAGCGCTGCCTGCACTGCTCACACTGCCAGCGCTGCTCAGACTGCCAGCGCTGCCTGCCCTGCTCAGACTGCCTGCACTGCTCACACTGCCTGCACTGCTCAGACTGCCTGCACTGCTCAGACTGTCTGCACTGCTCAGACTGCCGGCACTGCTCAGACTGCCTACACTGCTCACACTGCCTGCACTGCTCACACTGCCTACACTGCTCAGACTGCCTGCACTGCTCACACTACCAGCGCTGCCTGCACTGCTCACACTACCATCGCTTCCTGCACTGCTCACACTGCCAGCACTGCCTGCACTGCTCACACTGCCAGCGCTGCCTGTACTGCTCTCACTGCCAGCGTTGCCTGCACTGCTCAGACTGCCTGCACTGCTCAGACTGCCGGCACTGCTCAGACTGCCTACACTGCTCACACTGCCTGCACTGCTCACACTGCCTACACTGCTCAGACTGCCTGCACTGCTCACACTACCAGCGCTGCCTGCACTGCTCACACTACCATCGCTTCCTGCACTGCTCACACTGCCAGCACTGCCTGCACTGCTCACACTGCCAGCGCTGCCTGTACTGCTCTCACTGCCAGCGTTGCCTGCACTGCTCAGACTGCCTGCACTGCTCAGACTGCCTGCACGGCTCAGACAGCCTGCACTGCTCAGACAGCCTGCACTGCTCACACTGCCTGCACTGCTCACACTGCCTGCACTGCTCACACTGCCTACACTGCTCAGACTGCTTGCACTGCTAGCGCTGCCTGAACTGCTCACACTGCCAGCGCTGCCTGCAATGCTCAGACTGCCTGCACTGCTCACACTACCAGCGCTGCCTGCACTGCTCACACTGCCAGCACTGCTCACACTGCTCACACTGCCAGCGCTGCCTGCACTGCTCAGACTGCCTGCACTGCTCATGCTGCCAGCTCTACATGCATTGCTCATGCTGCCAGCGGTGGCAGCACTGCCTGCACTGCTCTCACTGCCAGCGCTGCCTGCACTGCTCACACTACCAGCGCTGTCTGCACTGCTCACACTGCCAGCACTGCCTGCATGGCCAGCGCTGCCTGCACTGCTCACACTGCCAGCACTGCCTGCACAGCTCACACTGCCAGCACTGCCTGCACTGCTCATACTGCCTGCACTGCTCACACTGCCAGCACTGCCTGCACTGCTCTCACTGCCAGCGTTGCCTGCACTGCTCAGACTGCCTGCACTGCTCAGACTGCCTGCACTGCTCAGACTGCCTACACTGCTCACACTGCCTGCACTGCTCACACTGCCTACACTGCTCAGACTGCCTGAACTGCTCAGACTGCTTGCACTGCTCAGACTGCTTGCACTGCCAGCGATGCCTGCACTGCTCAGACTGCCTGAACTGCTCACACTACCAGCGCTGCCTGCACTGCACACACTGCAGCACTGCCTGCATGGCTCACACAGCCAGCGCCGCCTGCACTGCTCAGACTGCCAGCGCTGCCAGCTCGGCTCACACTGCCAGCGCTGCCTGCACTGCTCACACTGCCAGCGCTGTTCAGACTGCCAGCGCTGCCTGCCCTGCTCAGACTGCCTGCACTGCTCAGACTGCCAGCGCTGCCTGCACTGCTCAGACTGACAGCACTGCCTGCACGGCCAGCGCTGCCTGCACCGCTCACACTGCTCAGACTGCCTGCACTGCTCAAGCTGCCAGCGCTGCCTGCACTGCTCACACTGCCAGCACTGCTCACACTGCCTGCACTGCTCAGACTGCCAGCGCTGTCTGCCCTGCTCAGACTGCCTGCACTGCTCAGACTGCCAGCGCTGCCTGCACTGCTCAGACTGCCAGCGCTGCCTGCACTGCTCAGACTGCCAGCGCTGCCTGCACTGCTCAGACTGCCAGCGCTGCCTGCACTGCTCACACTGCCTGCACTGCTAGCACGGGCAGCGCTGCCTGCACTGCTCACACTGCCACCGCTGTGTGCGCTGCTCATACTGCCAGCTCTGCCTGCACTGCTCAGACTGTCAGCGCTGGCACCGCGGCTCACACTGCCAGCGCTGCCTGCACTCCTCACTGCCAGCGCTGCCAGCACTGCTCAGACTGCCAGCGCTGCCTGCACTGCTCACATGGCCCGCACTGACAGCACGGGCAGCGCTGCCTGCACTGCTCAGACTGCCTGCACTGCTCAGACTGCCAGCGCTGCCTGCACTGCACACACTGCAGCACTGCCTGCACGGCTCACACAGCCAGCGCCGCCTGCAATGCTCAGACTGCCCGCGCTGCCAGCTCGGCTCACACTGCCAGCGCTGCCTGCAATGCTCACACTGCCAGTACTGCCTGCACTGCTCACACTGTAAGCACTGCCTGCACTGCTCACACTGCCAGCGTTGCCTACCCTGCTCAGACTGCCTGCACTGCTCACACAGCCAGCCCTGCCTGCACTGCTCACACTGCCAGCGCTGCCTGCACTTCTCACAGTGCCAGCGCTGCCTGTACTGCTCTCACTGCCAGCGTTGCCTGCACTGCTCAGACTGCCTGCACTGCTCAGACTGCCTGCACTGCTCAGACAGCCTGCACTGCTCAGACAGCCTGCACTGCTCACACTGCCTGCACTGCTCACACTGCCTGCACTGCTCACACTGCCTACACTGCTCAGACTGCCTGCACTGCTAAGACTGCTTGCACTGCTAGTGCTGCCTGAACTGCTCACACTGCCAGCGCTGCCTGCAATGCTCAGACTGCCTGCACTGCTCACACTACCAGCGCTGCCTGCACTGCTCACACTGCCAGCACTGCTCACACTGCTCACACTGCCAGCGCTGCCTACACTGCTCAGACTGCCTGCACTGCTCATGCTGCCAGCTCTACATGCATTGCTCATGCTGCCAGCGCTGGCAGCACTGCCTGCACTGCTCTCACTGCCAGTGCTGCCTGCACTGCTCACACTGCCAGCGCTGTCTGCACTGCTCACACTGCCAGCACTGCCTGCATGGCCAGCGCTGCCTGCACTGCTCACACTGCCAGCGCTGCCTGCACTGCTCACACTGCCAGCACTGCCTGCACAGCTCACACTGCCAGCACTGCCTGCACTGCTCATACTGTCTGCACTGCTCACACTGCCAGCGCTGCCTGCACTGCTCTCACTGCCAGCGTTGCCTGCACTGCTCAGACTGCCTGCACTGCTCAGACTGTCTGCACTGCTCAGGCTGCCTGCACTGCTCAGACTGCCTGCACTGCTCAGACTGCCTGCACTGCTCACACTGCCTACACTGCTCTGACTGCCTGCACTGCTCACACTACCAGCGCTGCCTGCACTGCTCACACTGCAAGCACTGCCTGCACTGCTAACACTGCTCACACTGCCAGCGCTGCATGCACTGTTCAGACTGCCTGCACTGCTCATGCTGCCAGCTCTACATGCATTGCTCATGCTGCCAGCGCTGGCAGCACTGCCTGCACTGCTCTCACTGCCAGCGCTGCCTGCACTGCTCACACTGCCTGCAGTGCTCACACTGCCTACACTGCTCAGACTGGCTGCACTGCTCAGACTTCTTGCACTGCCAGCGCTGCCTGCACTGCTCAGACTGCCTGCACTGCTCACACTACCAGCGCTGCCTGCACTGCACACACTGCAGCACTGCCTGTATGGCTCACACAGCCAGCGCCGCCTGCACTGCTCAGACTGCCAGCGCTGCCAGCTCGGCTCACACTGCCAGCTCTGCCTGCACTGCTCACACTGCCAGCGCTGCTCAGACTGCCAGCACTGCCTGCCCTGCTCAGACTGCCTGCACTGCTCAGACTGCCAGCGCTGCCTGCACTGCTCAGACTGCCAGCACTGCCTGCACGGCCAGCGCTGCCTGCACCTCTCACACTGCTCAGACTGCCTGCACTGCTCAAGCTGCCAGCGCTGCCTGCACTGCTCACACTGCCAGCACTGCTCACACTGCCTGCACTGCTCAGACTGCCAGCGCTGCCTGCCCTGCTCAGACTGCCTGCACTGCTCAGACTGCCAGCGCTGCCTGCACTGCTTAGACTGCCAGCGCTGCCTGCACTGCTCACACTGCCTGCACTGCTAGCACGGGCAGCGCTGCATGCACTGCTCACACTGCCACCGCTGTGTGTGCTGCTCGTACTGCCAGCTCTGCCTGCACTGCTCAGACTGTCAGCGCTGGCACCTCGGCTCACACTGCCAGCGCTGCCTGCACTCCTCACACTGCCAGCGCTGCCAGCACTGCTCAGACTGCCAGCGCTGCCTGCACTGCTCACACGGCCCGCACTGACAGCACGGGCAGCGCTGCCTGCACTGCTCAGACTGCCTGCACTGCTCAGACTGCCAGCGCTGCCTGCACTGCACACACTGCAGCACTGCCTGCACTGCTCTCACTGCCAGCGCTGCCTGCACTGCTCAGACTGCCAGCGCTGTCTGCACTGCTCACACTGCCAGCACTGCCTGCATGTCCAGCGCTGCCTGGACTGCTCACACTGCCAGCGCTGCCTGCACTGCTCACACTGCCAGCACTGCCTGCACAGCTCACACTGCCTGCACTGCTCACACTGCCAGCGTTGCCTGCCCTGCTCTGACTGCCAGCGCTGCCTGCACTGCTCAGACTGCCTGCACTGCTCACACTACCTGCGCTGCCTGCACTGCTCACACTGCCAGCGCTGGCTGCACTGCTCACACTGCCAGCGTTGCCTGCACTGCTCAGAGTGCCACCGCTGTGTGTGCTGCTCGTACTGCCAGCTCTGCCTGCACTGCTCAGACTGTCAGCGCTGGCACCTCGGCTCACACTGCCAGCGCTGCCTGCACTCCTCACACTGCCAGCGCTGCCAGCACTGCTCAGACTGCCAGCGCTGCCTGCACTGCTCACACGGCCCGCACTGACAGCACGGGCAGCGCTGCCTGCACTGCTCAGACTGCCTGCACTGCTCAGACTGCCAGCGCTGCCTGCACTGCACACACTGCAGCACTGCCTGCACTGCTCTCACTGCCAGCGCTGCCTGCACTGCTCACACTGCCAGCGCTGTCTGCACTGCTCACACTGCCAGCACTGCCTGCATGTCCAGCGCTGCCTGGACTGCTCACACTGCCAGCGCTGCCTGCACTGCTCACACTGCCAGCACTGCCTGCACAGCTCACACTGCCTGCACTGCTCACACTGCCAGCGTTGCCTGCCCTGCTCTGACTGCCAGCGCTGCCTGCACTGCTCAGACTGCCTGCACTGCTCACACTACCTGCGCTGCCTGCACTGCTCACACTGCCAGCGCTGGCTGCACTGCTCACACTGCCAGCGTTGCCTGCACTGCTCAGAGTGCCAGCGCTGCTCAGAGTCCCAGCACTGCTCAGACCTCCTGCACTGCTCAGAATGCCTGCACTGCTCAGACTGCCTGCACTGCTCAGGCTGCCTGCACTGCCAGCGCTGCCTGCACTGCTCGCACTGCCAGCGCTGCCTGCACTGCTCAGACTGCCTGCACTGCTCACACTACCTGCGCTGCCTGCACTGCTCACACTGCTCACACTGCCAGCGCTACCTGCACTGCTCATGCTGCCAGCGCTAGCAGCACTGTCTGCACTGCCTGCACTGCTCACACTGCCAGCGCTGCCTGCAATGCTCACGCTGCCTGCTTTGCTCACACTGCCTGCGCTGCCTGCACAGCTCACACTGCCAGCGCTGCCTGCACTGCTCACACTGCCAGCGCTGCTCAGACTGCCAGCGCTGCCTGCCCTGCTCAGACTGCCTGCACTGCTCACACTGCCTGCACTGCTCAGACTGCCTGCACTGCTCAGACTGTCTGCACTGCTCAGACTGCCGGCACTGCTCAGACTGCCTACACTGCTCACACTGCCTGCACTGCTCACACTGCCTACACTGCTCAGACTGCCTGCACTGCTCACACTACCAGCGCTGCCTGCACTGCTCACACTACCATCGCTTCCTGCACTGCTCACACTGCCAGCACTGCCTGCACTGCTCACACTGCCAGCGCTGCCTGTACTGCTCTCACTGCCAGCGTTGCCTGCACTGCTCAGACTGCCTGCACTGCTCAGACTGCCTGCACGGCTCAGACAGCCTGCACTGCTCAGACAGCCTGCACTGCTCACACTGCCTGCACTGCTCACACTGCCTGCACTGCTCACACTGCCTACACTGCTCAGACTGCTTGCACTGCTAGCGCTGCCTGAACTGCTCACACTGCCAGCGCTGCCTGCAATGCTCAGACTGCCTGCACTGCTCACACTACCAGCGCTGCCTGCACTGCTCACACTGCCAGCACTGCTCACACTGCTCACACTGCCAGCGCTGCCTGCACTGCTCAGACTGCCTGCACTGCTCATGCTGCCAGCTCTACATGCATTGCTCATGCTGCCAGCGGTGGCAGCACTGCCTGCACTGCTCTCACTGCCAGCGCTGCCTGCACTGCTCACACTACCAGCGCTGTCTGCACTGCTCACACTGCCAGCACTGCCTGCATGGCCAGCGCTGCCTGCACTGCTCACACTGCCAGCACTGCCTGCACAGCTCACACTGCCAGCACTGCCTGCACTGCTCATACTGCCTGCACTGCTCACACTGCCAGCACTGCCTGCACTGCTCTCACTGCCAGCGTTGCCTGCACTGCTCAGACTGCCTGCACTGCTCAGACTGCCTGCACTGCTCAGACTGCCTACACTGCTCACACTGCCTGCACTGCTCACACTGCCTACACTGCTCAGACTGCCTGAACTGCTCAGACTGCTTGCACTGCTCAGACTGCTTGCACTGCCAGCGATGCCTGCACTGCTCAGACTGCCTGAACTGCTCACACTACCAGCGCTGCCTGCACTGCACACACTGCAGCACTGCCTGCATGGCTCACACAGCCAGCGCCGCCTGCACTGCTCAGACTGCCAGCGCTGCCAGCTCGGCTCACACTGCCAGCGCTGCCTGCACTGCTCACACTGCCAGCGCTGTTCAGACTGCCAGCGCTGCCTGCCCTGCTCAGACTGCCTGCACTGCTCAGACTGCCAGCGCTGCCTGCACTGCTCAGACTGACAGCACTGCCTGCACGGCCAGCGCTGCCTGCACCGCTCACACTGCTCAGACTGCCTGCACTGCTCAAGCTGCCAGCGCTGCCTGCACTGCTCACACTGCCAGCACTGCTCACACTGCCTGCACTGCTCAGACTGCCAGCGCTGTCTGCCCTGCTCAGACTGCCTGCACTGCTCAGACTGCCAGCGCTGCCTGCACTGCTCAGACTGCCAGCGCTGCCTGCACTGCTCAGACTGCCAGCGCTGCCTGCACTGCTCAGACTGCCAGCGCTGCCTGCACTGCTCACACTGCCTGCACTGCTAGCACGGGCAGCGCTGCCTGCACTGCTCACACTGCCACCGCTGTGTGCGCTGCTCATACTGCCAGCTCTGCCTGCACTGCTCAGACTGTCAGCGCTGGCACCGCGGCTCACACTGCCAGCGCTGCCTGCACTCCTCACTGCCAGCGCTGCCAGCACTGCTCAGACTGCCAGCGCTGCCTGCACTGCTCACATGGCCCGCACTGACAGCACGGGCAGCGCTGCCTGCACTGCTCAGACTGCCTGCACTGCTCAGACTGCCAGCGCTGCCTGCACTGCACACACTGCAGCACTGCCTGCACGGCTCACACAGCCAGCGTCGCCTGCAATGCTCAGACTGCCCGCGCTGCCAGCTCGGCTCACACTGCCAGCGCTGCCTGCAATGCTCACACTGCCAGTACTGCCTGCACTGCTCACACTGTAAGCACTGCCTGCACTGCTCACACTGCCAGCGTTGCCTACCCTGCTCAGACTGCCTGCACTGCTCACACAGCCAGCCCTGCCTGCACTGCTCACACTGCCAGCGCTGCCTGCACTTCTCACAGTGCCAGCGCTGCCTGTACTGCTCTCACTGCCAGCGTTGCCTGCACTGCTCAGACTGCCTGCACTGCTCAGACTGCCTGCACTGCTCAGACAGCCTGCACTGCTCAGACAGCCTGCACTGCTCACACTGCCTGCACTGCTCACACTGCCTGCACTGCTCACACTGCCTACACTGCTCAGACTGCCTGCACTGCTAAGACTGCTTGCACTGCTAGTGCTGCCTGAACTGCTCACACTGCCAGCGCTGCCTGCAATGCTCAGACTGCCTGCACTGCTCACACTACCAGCGCTGCCTGCACTGCTCACACTGCCAGCACTGCTCACACTGCTCACACTGCCAGCGCTGCCTACACTGCTCAGACTGCCTGCACTGCTCATGCTGCCAGCTCTACATGCATTGCTCATGCTGCCAGCGCTGGCAGCACTGCCTGCACTGCTCTCACTGCCAGTGCTGCCTGCACTGCTCACACTGCCAGCGCTGTCTGCACTGCTCACACTGCCAGCACTGCCTGCATGGCCAGCGCTGCCTGCACTGCTCACACTGCCAGCGCTGCCTGCACTGCTCACACTGCCAGCACTGCCTGCACAGCTCACACTGCCAGCACTGCCTGCACTGCTCATACTGTCTGCACTGCTCACACTGCCAGCGCTGCCTGCACTGCTCTCACTGCCAGCGTTGCCTGCACTGCTCAGACTGCCTGCACTGCTCAGACTGTCTGCACTGCTCAGGCTGCCTGCACTGCTCAGACTGCCTGCACTGCTCAGACTGCCTGCACTGCTCACACTGCCTACACTGCTCTGACTGCCTGCACTGCTCACACTACCAGCGCTGCCTGCACTGCTCACACTGCAAGCACTGCCTGCACTGCTAACACTGCTCACACTGCCAGCGCTGCATGCACTGTTCAGACTGCCTGCACTGCTCATGCTGCCAGCTCTACATGCATTGCTCATGCTGCCAGCGCTGGCAGCACTGCCTGCACTGCTCTCACTGCCAGCGCTGCCTGCACTGCTCACACTGCCTGCAGTGCTCACACTGCCTACACTGCTCAGACTGGCTGCACTGCTCAGACTTCTTGCACTGCCAGCGCTGCCTGCACTGCTCAGACTGCCTGCACTGCTCACACTACCAGCGCTGCCTGCACTGCACACACTGCAGCACTGCCTGTATGGCTCACACAGCCAGCGCCGCCTGCACTGCTCAGACTGCCAGCGCTGCCAGCTCGGCTCACACTGCCAGCTCTGCCTGCACTGCTCACACTGCCAGCGCTGCTCAGACTGCCAGCACTGCCTGCCCTGCTCAGACTGCCTGCACTGCTCAGACGGCCAGCGCTGCCTGCACCGCTCACACTGCTCAGACAGCCTGCACTGCTCAATCTGCCAGCGCTGCCTTCACTGCTCACACTGCCAGCACTGCTCACACTGCCTGCACTGCTCAGACTGCCAGCGCTGCCTGCCCTGCTCAGACAGCCTGCACTGCTCACACTGCCTGCACTGCTCACACTGCCTGCACTGCCTGCACTGCTCACACTGCCAGCGCTGCCTGCAATGCTCACGCTGCCTGCTTTGCTCACACTGCCTCCGCTGCCTGCACAGCTCACACTGCCTGCATTGCTCACACTGCCAGCGCTGCCTGCCCTGCTCAGACTGCCTGCACTGCTCAGACTGCCAGAGCTGCCTGCACGGCCAGCGCTGCCTGCACCGCTCACACTGCTCAGACTGCCTGCACTGCTCAAGCTGCCAGCGCTGCCTGCTCTGCTCACACTGCCAGCACTGCTCACACTGCCTGCACTGCTCAGACTGCCAGCGCTGCCTGCCCTGCTCAGACTGCCTGCACTGCTCAGACTGCCAGCACTGCCTGCACTGCTCAGACTGCCAGCGCTGCCTGCACTGCTCAGACTGCCAGCGCTGCCTGCACTGCTCACACTGCCTGCACTGCTAGCACGGGCAGCGCTGCCTGCACTGCTCACACTGCCACCGCTGTGTGTGCTGCTCATACTGCCAGCTCTGCCTGCACTGCTCAGACTGTCAGCGCTGGCACCTCGGCTCACACTGCCAGCGCTGCCTGCACTCCTCACACTGCCAGCGCTGCTCAGACTGCCAGCGCTGCCTGCACTGCTCACACGGCCCGCACTGACAGCACGGGCAGCGCTGCCTGCACTTCTCAGACTGCCTGCACTGCTCAGAATGCCAGCGCTGCCTGCACTGCACACACTGCAGCACTGCCTGCACTGCTCTCACTGCCAGCGATGCCTGCACTGCTCACACTGCCAGCGCTGTCTGCACTGCTCTCACTGCCAGCACTGCCTGCATGTCCATCGCTGCCTGCACTGCTCACACTGCCATCGCTGCCTGCACTGCTCACACTGCCAGCACTGTCTGCACAGCTCACACTGCCTGCACTGCTCACACTGCCAGCGTTGCCTGCCCTGCTCTGACTGCCAGCGCTGCCTGCACTGCTCAGACTGCCTGCACTGCTCAACTACCTGCGCTGCCTGCACTGCTCACACTGCCAGCGCTGCCTGCACTGCAAACACTGCCAGCGTTGCCTGCACTGCTCAGAGTGCCAGAGCTGCTCAGAGTCCCAGCACTGCTCAGACCTCCTGCACTGCTCAGACTGCCTGCACTGATCAGACTGCCTGCACTGCTCAGGCTGCCTGCACTGCCAGCGCTGCCTGCACTGCTCGCACTGCCAGCGCTGCCTGCACTGCTCAGACTGCCTGCACTGCTCACACTACCTGCGCTGCCGGCACTGCTCACACTGCTCACACTTCCAGCGCTACCTGCACTGCTCATGCTGCCAGCGCTAGCAGCATTGTCTGCACTGCCTGCACTGCTCACACTGCCAGCGCTGCCTGCAATGCTCACGCTGCCTGCTTTGCTCACACTGCCTGCGCTGCCTGCACTGCTCACACTGCCAGCGCTGCCTGCACTTCTCACACTGCCAACGCTGCTCAGACTGCCAGCGCTGCCTGCCCTGCTCAGACTGCCTGCACTGCTCAGACTGCCAGCGCTGCCTGCACTGCTCAGACTGCCAGCACTGCCTGCACGGCCAGCGCTGCCTGCACCGCTCACACTGCTCAGACTGCCTGCACTGCTCAAGCTGCCAGCGCTGCCTGCACTGCTCACACTGCCAGCACTGCTCACACTGCCTGCACTGCTCAGACTGCCAGCGCTGCCTGCCCTGCTCAGACTGCCTGCACTGCTCAGACTGCCAGCGCTGCCTGCACTGCTTAGACTGCCAGTGCTGCCTGCACTGCTCAGACTGCCAAGGCTGCCTGCACTGCTCAGACTGCCAGCACTGCCTGCACTGCTCACACTGCCTGCACTGCTAGCACGGGCAGCGCTGCCTGCACTGCTCACACTGCCACCGCTGTGTGCGCTGCTCATACTGCCAGCTCTGCCTGCACTGCTCAGACTGTCAGCGCTGCCACCTCGGCTCACACTGCCAGCGCTGCCTGCACTCCTCACACTGCCAGCGCTGCCAGCACTGCTCAGACTGCCAGCGCTGCCTGCACTGCTCACACGGCCCGCACTGACAGCACGGGCAGCGCAGCCTGCACTGCTCAGACTGCCTGCACTGCTCAGACTGCCAGCGCTGCCTGCACTGCACACACTGCAGCACTGCCTGCACGGCTCACACAGCCAGCGCCGCCTGCAATGCTCACGCTGCCTGCTTTGCTCACACTGCCTGCGCTGCCTGCACTGCTCACACTGCCAGCGCTGCCTGCACTGCTCACACTGCCAGCGCTGCCTGCAATGCTCACGCTGCCTGCATTGCTCACACTGCCTGCGCTGCCTGCACTGCTCACACTGCCAGCGCTGCCTGCACTGCTCACACTGCCAGCGCTGCTCAGACTGCCAGCGCTGTCTGCCCTGCTCAGACTGCCTGCACTGCTCAGACTGCCAGCGCTGCCTGCACTGCTCAGACTGCCAGCACTGCCTGCACGGCCAGCGCTGCCTGCACCGCTCACACTGCTCAGACTGCCTGCACTGCTCAAGCTACCAGCGCTGCCTGCACTGCTCACACTGCCAGCACTGCTCACACTGCCTGCACTGCTCAGACTGCCAGCGCTGCCTGCCCTGCTCAGACTGCCAGCGCTGCCTGCACTGCTCAGACTGCCAGCGCTGCCTGCACTGCTAGCACGGGCAGCGCTGCCTGCACTGCTCACACTGCCACCGCTGTGTGCGCTGCTCATACTGCCAGCTCTGCCTGCACTGCTCAGACTGTCAGCGCTGGCACCTCGGCTCACACTGCCAGCGCTGCCTGCACTCCTCACACTGCCAGCGCTGCCAGCACTGCTCAGACTGCCAGCGCTGCCTGCACTGCTCACACGGCCCGCACTGACAGCACGGGCAGCGCTGCCTGCACTGCTCAGACTGCCTGCACTGCTCACACTGCCTGCACTGCTCAGACTGCTTGCACTGCTAGCGCTGCCTGAACTGCTCACACTGCCAGCGCTGCCTGCTATGCTCAGACTGCCTGCACTGCTCACACTACCAGCGATGCCTGCACTGCTCACACTGCCAGCACTGCTCACACTGCCAGCGCTGCCTGCACTGCTCAGACTGCCTGCACTGCTCATGCTGCCAGCTCTACATGCATTGCTCATGCTGCCAGCGCTGGCAGCACAGCCAGCACTGCTCTCGCTGCCTGCACTGCTCACACTGCTAGCGCTGTCTGCAATGCTAACACTGCCAGCACTGCCTGCATGGCCAGCGCTGCCTGCACTGCTCACACTGCCAGCGCTGCCTGCACTGCTCACACTGCCAGCACTGCCTGCATGGCCAGCGCTGCCTGCACTGCTCAGACTGCCAGCGCTGCCTGCACGGCCAGCGCTGCCTGCACCACTCACACTGCTCAGACTGCCTGCACTGCTCAAGCTGCCAGCGCTGCCTGCACTGCTCACACTGCCAGCACTGCTCACACTGCCTGCACTGCTCAGACTGCCAGCGCTGCCTGCCCTGCTCAGACTGCCTGCACTGCTCAGACTGCCAGCACTGCCTGCACTGCTCAGACTGCCAGTGCTGCCTGCACTGCTCAGACTGCCAGCGCTGCCTGCACTGCTCACACTGCCTGCACTGCTAGAACGGGCAGCGCTGCCTGCACTGCTCACACTGCCACCGCTGTGTGTGCTGCTCATACTGCCAGCTCTGCCTGCACTGCTCAGACTGTCAGCGCTGGCACCTCGGCTCACACTGCCAGCGCTGCCTGCACTCCTCACACTGCCAGCACTGCTCAGACTTCCAGCGCTGCCTGCACTGCTCACACGGCCCGCACTGACAGCACGGGCAGCGCTGCCTGCACTTCTCAGACTGCCTGCATTGCTCAGACTGCCAGCGCTGCCTGCACTGCACACACTGCAGCACTGCCTGCACTACTCTCACTGCCAGCGCTGCCTGCACTGCTCGCACTGCCCGCGCTCTCTGCACTGCTCACACTGCCAGCACTGCCTGCATGTCCATCGCTGCCTGCACTGTTCACACTGCCAGCGCTGCCTGCACTGCTCACACTGCCAGCACTGTCTGCACAGCTCACACTGCCTGCACTGCTCACACTGCCAGCGTTGCCTGCCCTGCTCTGACTGCCAGCGCTGCCTGCACTGCTCAGACTGCCTGCACTGCTCACACTACCTGCGCTGCCTGCACTGCTCACACTGCCAGCGCTGCCTGCACTGCAAACACTGCCAGCGTTGCCTGCACTGCTCAGAGTGCCAGAGCAGCTCAGAGTCCCAGCACTGCTCAGACCTCCTGCACTGCTCAGACTGCCTGCACTGCTCAGACTGCATGCACTGCCAGCGCTGCCTGCACTGCTCGCACTGCCAGCGCTGCCTGCACTGCTCAGACTGCCTGCACTGCTCACACTACCTGCGCTGCCTGCACTGCTCACACTGTTCACACTGCCAGCGCTACCTGCACTGCTCATGCTGCCAGCGCTAGCAGCATTGTCTGCACTGCCTGCACTGCTCACACTGCCAGCGCTGCCTGCAATGCTCACGCTGCCTGCTTTGCTCACACTGCCTGCGCTGCCTGCACTGCTCACACTGCCAGCGCTGCCAGCACTTCTCACACTGCCAACGCTGCTCAGACTGCCAGCGCTGCCTGCCCTGCTCAGACTGCCTGCACTGCTCAGACTGCCAGCGCTGCCTGCACTGCTCAGACTGCCAGCACTGCCTGCACGGCCAGCGCTGCCTGCACCGCTCACACTGCTCAGACTGCCTGCACTGCTCAAGCTGCCAGCGCTGCCTGCACTGCTCACACTGCCAGCACTGCTCACACTGCCTGCACTGCTCAGACTGCCAGCGCTGCCTGCCCTGCTCAGACTGCCTGCACTGCTCAGACTGCCAGCGCTGCCTGCACTGCTTAGACTGCCAGTGCTGCCTGCACTGCTCAGACTGCCAGCGCTGCCTGCACTGCTCAGACTGCCAGCGCTGCCTGCACTGCTCACACTGCCTGCACTGCTAGCACGGGCAGCGCTGCCTGCACTGCTCACACTGCCACCGCTGTGTGCGCTGCTCATACTGCCAGCTCTGCCTGCACTGCTCAGACTGTCAGCGCTGCCACCTCGGCTCACACTGCCAGCGCTGCCTGCACTCCTCACACTGCCAGCGCTGCCAGCACTGCTCAGACTGCCAGCGCTGCCTGCACTGCTCAGACTGCCAGCGCTGCCTGCACTGCTCACACGGCCCGCACTGACAGCACGGGCAGCGCAGCCTGCACTGCTCAGACTGCCTGCACTGCTCAGACTGCCAGCGCTGCCTGCACTGCACACACTGCAGCACTGCCTGCACGGCTCACACAGCCAGCGCCGCCTGCAATGCTCACGCTGCCTGCTTTGCTCACACTGCCTGCGCTGCCTGCACTGCTCACACTGCCTGCGCTGCCTGCACTGCTCACACTGCCAGCGCTGCCTGCAATGTTCACGCTGCCTGCTTTGCTCACACTGCCTGCGCTGCCTGCACTGCTCACACTGCCAGCGCTGCCTGCACTGCTCACACTGCCAGCGCTGCTCAGACTGCCAGCGCTGCCTGCCCTGCTCAGACTGCCTGCACTGCTCAGACTGCCAGCGCTGCCTGCACTGCTCAGACTGCCAGCACTGCCTGCACGGCCAGCGCTGCCTGCACCGCTCACACTGCCAGCACTGCTCACACTGCCTTCACTGCTCAGACTGCCAGCGCTGCCTGCCCTGCTCAGACTGCCAGCGCTGCCTGCACTGCTCAGACTGCCAGCGCTGCCTGCACTGCTCAGACTGCCAGCGTTGCCTGCACTGCTCACACTGCCTGCACTGCTAGCACGTGCAGCGCTGCCTGCACTGCTCACACTGCCACCGCTGTGTGCGCTGCTCATACTGCCAGCTCTGCCTGCACTGCTCAGACTGTCAGCGCTGGCACCTCGGTTCACACTGCCAGCGCTGCCTGCACTCCTCACACTGCCAGCGCTGCCAGCACTGCTCAGACTGCCAGCGCTGCCTGCACTGCTCACACGGCCCGCACTGACAGCACGGGCAGCGCTGCCTGCACTGCTCAGACTGCCTGCACTGCTCACACTGCCTGCACTGCTCACACTGCCTGCACTGCTCACACTGCCTGCACTGCTCACACTGCCTGCACTGCTCAGACTGCCTACACTGCTCAGACTGCCTGCACTGCTCAGACTGCTTGCACTGCTAGCGCTGCCTGAACTGCTCACACTGCCAGCGCTGCCTGCTATGCTCAGACTGCCTGCACTGCTCACACTACCAGCGATGCCTGCACTGCTCACACTGCCAGCACTGCTCACACTGCCAGCGCTGCCTGCACTGCTCAGACTGCCTGCACTGCTCATGCTGCCAGCTCTACATGCATTGCTCATGCTGCCAGCGCTGGCAGCACAGCCAACACTGCTCTCGCTGCCTGCACTGCTCACACTGCTAGCGCTGTCTGCAGTGCTAACACTGCCAGCACTGCCTGCATGGCCAGCGCTGCCTGCACTGCTCACACTGCCAGCGCTGCCTGCACTGCTCACACTGCCAGCACTGCCTGCACAGCTCACACTGCCATCACTGCCTGCACTGCTCATACTGCCTGCACTGCTCACACTGCCAGCACTGCCTGCACTGCTCTCACTGCCAGCGTTGCCTGCACTGCTCAGACTGCCTGCACTGCTCAGACTGCCTGCACTGCTCAGACTGCCTGCACTGCTCAGACTGCCTGCACTGCTCAGACTGCCTTCACTGCTCAGACTGCCTGCACTGCTCAGACTGCCTGCACTGCTCAGACTGCCTGCACTGCTCACACTGCCTACACTGCTCAGACTGCCTGCACTGCTCAGACTGCTTGCACTGCCAGCGCTGCCTGCACTGCTCAGACTGCCTGCACTGCTCACACTACCAGCGCTGCCTGCACTGCACACACTGCAGCACTGCCTGCACGGCTCACACAGCAAGCGCCGCCTGCACTGCTCAGACTGCCAGCGCTGCCAGCTCGGCTCACACTGCCAGCTCTGTCTGCACTGCTCACACTGCCAGCGCTGCTCACACTGCCTACACTGCTCAGACTGCCTGCACTGCTCAGACTGCTTGCACTTCCAGCGCTGCCTGCACTGCTCAGACTGCTCAGACTGCCTGCACTGCTCAAGCTGCCAGCGCTGCCTGCACTGCTCACACTGCCAGCACTGCTCACACTGCCTGCACTGCTCACATTGCCAGCGCTGCCTGCACTGCTCACAATGTAAGCACTGCCTTCACTGCTCAGACTGCCAGCGCTGCCTGCACTGCTCACACTGCCAGCGCTGCCTGCACTGCTCACACTGCCAGCGTTGCCTGCACTGCTCAGAGTGCCAGCGCTGCTCAGAGTCCCAGCACTGCTCAGACCTCCTGCACTGCTCAGACTGCCTGCACTGCTCAGACTGCCTGCACTGCTCAGACTGCCTGCACTGTTCAGGCTGCCTGCACTGCCAGCGCTGCCTGCACTGCTCGCACTGCCAGCGCTGCCTGCACTGCTCAGACTGCCTGCACTGCTCACACTACCTGCGCTGCCTGCACTGCTCAAACTGCCAGCGCTACCTGCACTGCTCATGCTGCCAGCGCTAGCAGCACTGTCTGCACTGCCTGCACTGCTCACACTGCCAGCGCTGCCTGCAATGCTCACGCTGCCTGCTTTGCTCACACTGCCTGCGCTGCCTGCACTGCTCAAACTGCCAGCGCTGCCTGCACTGCTCACACTGCCAGCGCTGCCTGCAATGCTCACGCTGCCTGCTTTGCTCACACTGCCTGCGCTGCCTGCACTGCTCAAACTGCCAGCGCTGCCTGCACTGCTCACACTGCCAGCGCTGCTCACACTGCCAGAGCTGCCTGCAATGCTCACGCTGCCTGCTTTGCTCACACTGCCTGCGTTGCCTGCACTGCTCAAACTGCCAGCGCTGCCTGCACTGCTCACACTGCCAGCGCTGCTCAGACTGCCAGCGCTGCCTGCCCTGCTCAGACTGCCTGCACTGCTCTCACTGCCAGCGCTGCCTGCACTGCTCACACTGCCAGCGCTTTCTGCACTGCTCACACTGCCAGCACTGCCTGCATGGCCAGCGCTGCCTGCACTGCTCACACTGCCAGCGCGGCCTGCACTGCTCACACTGCCAGCACTGCCTGCACAGCTCACACTGCCTGCACTGCTTTCACTGCCTGCACTGCTCACACTGCCAGCGATGCCTGCACTGCTCTCACTGCCAGCTTTGCCTGCACTGCTCAGACTGCCTGCACTGCTCAGACTGCCTGCACTGCTCAGACTGCCTGCACTGCTCAGACTGCCTGCACTGCTCAGACTGCCTGCACTGCTCAGACTGCCTACACTGCTCAGACTTCTTGCACTGCTCAGACTGCTTGCACTGCCAGCGCTGCCTGCACTGCTCAGACTGCCTGCACTGCTCACACTACCAGCGCTGCCTGCACTGCACACACTGCAGCACTGCCTGCATGGCTCACACAGCCAGCGCCGCCTGCACTGTTCAGACTGCCAGCGCTGCCAGCTCGGCTCACACTGCCAGCGCTGCCTGCACTGCTCACACTGCCAGCGCTGCTCAGACTGCCAGCGCTGCCTGCCCTGCTCAGACTGCCTGCACTGCTCAGACTGCCAGCGCTGCCTGCACTGCTCAGACTGCCAGCACTGCCTGCACGGCCAGCGCTGCCTGCACCGCTCACACTGCTCAGACTGCCTGCACTGCTCAAGCTGCCAGCGCTGCCTGCACTGCTCACACTGCCAGCACTGCTCACACTGCCTGCACTGCTCAGACTGCCAGCGCTGCCTGCCCTGCTCAGACTGCCTGCACTGCTCAGACTGCCAGCGCTGCCTGCACTGCTCAGACTGCCAGCGCTGCCTGCACTGCTCAGACTGCCAGCGCTGCCTGCACTGCTCACACTGCCTGCACTGCTAGCACGGGCAGCGCTGCCTGCACTGCTCACACTGCCACCGCTGTGTGTGCTGCTCATACTGCCAGCTCTGCCTGCACTGCTCAGACTGTAAGCGCTGAAACCTCGGCTCACACTGCCAGCGCTGCCTGCACTACTCACACTGCCAGCGCTGCCAGCACTGCTCAGACTGCCAGCGCTGCCTGCACTGCTCACACGGCCCGCACTGACAGCACGGGCAGCGCTGCCTGCACTGCTCAGACTGCCTGCACTGCTCAGACTGCCAGCGCTGCCTGCACTGCACACACTGCAGCACTGCCTGCACTGCTCTCACTGCCAGCGCTGCCTGCACTGCTCAGACTGCCAGCGCTGTCTGCACTGCTCACACTGCCAGCACTGCCTGCATGTACAGCGCTGCCTGCACTGCTCACACTGCCAGCGATGCCTCCACTGCTCACACTGCCAGCACTGTCTGCACAGCTCACACTGCCTGCACTGCTCACACTGCCAGCGTTGCCTGCCCTGCTCACACTGCCAGCGCTGCCTGCACTGCTCAGACTGCCTGCACTGCTCACACTACCTGCGCTGCCTGCACTGCTCACACTGCCAGCGCTGCCTGCACTGCTCACACTGCCAGCGTTGCCTGCACTGCTCAGAGTGCCAGCGCTGCTCAGAGTCCCAGCACTGCTCAGACCTCCTGCACTGCTCAGACTGCCTGCACTGCTCAGACTGCCTGCAATGCTCAGGCTGCCTGCACTGCCAGCGCTGCCTGCACTGCTCGCACTGCCAGCGCTGCCTGCACTGCTCAGACTGCCTGCACTGCTCACACTACCTGCGCTGCCTGCACTGCTCACACTGCTCACACTGCCAGCGCTACCTGCACTGCTCATGCTGCCAGCGCGAGCAGCACTGTCTGCACTGCCTGCACTGCTCACACTGCCAGCGCTGCCTGCAATGCTCACGCTGCCTGCTTTGCTCACACTGCCTGCGCTGCCTGCACTGCTCACACTGCCAGCGCTGCCTGCACTTCTCACACTGCCAACGCTGCTCAGACTGCCAGCGCTGCCTGCCCTGCTCAGACTGCCTGCACTGCTCAGACTGCCAGCGCTGCCTGCACTGCTCAGACTGCCAGCACTGCCTGCACGGCCAGCGCTGCCTGCACCGCTCACACTGCTCAGACTGCCTGCACTGCTCAAGCTGCCAGCGCTGCCTGCACTGCTCACACTGCCAGCGCTGCCTGCCCTGCTCAGACTGCCTGCACTGCTCAGACTGCCAGCGCTGCCTGCACTGCTTAGACTGCCAGTGCTGCCTGCACTGCTCAGACTGCCAAGGCTGCCTGCACTGCTCAGACTGCCAGCGCTGCCTGCACTGCTCACACTGCCTGCACTGCTAGCACGGGCAGCGCTGCCTGCACTGCTCACACTGCCACCGCTGTGTGCGCTGCTCATACTGCCAGCTCTGCCTGCACTGCTCAGACTGTCAGCGCTGGCAGCTCGGCTCACACTGCCAGCGCTGCCTGCACTCCTCACACTGCCAGCTCTGCCAGCACTGCTCAGACTGCCTGCACTGCTCAGACTGCCAGCGCTGCCTGCACTGCACACACTGCAGCACTGCCTGCACGGCTGACACAGCCAGCGCCGCCTGCAATGCTCACGCTGCCTGCTTTGCTCACACTGCCTGCGCTGCCTGCACTGCTCACACTGCCAGCGCTGCCTGCACTGCTCACACTGCCAGCGCTGCCTGCAATGCTCACGCTGCCTGCTTTGCTTACACTGCCTGCGCTGCCTGCACTGCTCACACTGCCAGCGCTGCCTGCACTGCTCACACTGCCAGCGCTGCTCAGACTGCCAGCGCTGTCTGCCCTGCTCAGACTGCCTGCACTGCTCAGACTGCCAGCGCTGCCTGCACTGCTCAGACTGCCAGCACTGCCTGCACGGCCAGCGCTGCCTGCACCGCTCACACTGCTCAGACTGCCTGCACTGCTCAAGCTGCCAGCGCTGCCTGCACTGCTCACACTGCCAGCACTGCTCACACTGCCTGCACTGCTCAGACTGCCAGCGCTGCCTGCCCTGCTCAGACTGCCAGCGCTGCCTGCACTGCTCAGACTGCCAGCGCTGCCTGCACTGCTAGCACGGGCAGCGCTGCCTGCACTGCTCACACTGCCACCGCTGTGTGCGCTGCTCATACTGCCAGCTCTGCCTGCACTGCTCAGACTGTCAGCGCTGGCACCTCGGCTCACACTGCCAGCGCTGCCTGCACTCCTCACACTGCCAGCGCTGCCAGCACTGCTCAGACTGCCAGCGCTGCCTGCACTGCTCACACGGCCCGCACTGACAGCACGGGCAGCGCTGCCTGCACTGCTCAGACTGCCTGCACTGCTCACACTGCCTGCACTGCTCAGACTGCTTGCACTGCTAGCGCTGCCTGAACTGCTCACACTGCCAGCGCTGCCTGCTATGCTCAGACTGCCTGCACTGCTCACACTACCAGCGATGCCTGCACTGCTCACACTGCCAGCACTGCTCACACTGCCAGCGCTGCCTGCACTGCTCAGACTGCCTGCACTGCTCATGCTGCCAGCTCTACATGCATTGCTCATGCTGGCAGCACAGCCAGCACTGCTCTCGCTGCCTGCACTGCTCACACTGCTAGCGCTGTCTGCACTGCTAACACTGCCAGCACTGCCTGCATGGCCAGCGCTGCCTGCACAGCTCACACTGCCAGCGCTGACTGCACTGCTCACACTGCCAGCACTGCCTGCACAGCTCACACTGCCATCACTGCCTGCACTGCTCATACTGCCTGCACTGCTCACACTGCCAGCGCTGCCTGCACTGCTCTCACTGCCAGCATTGCCTGCACTGCTCAGACTGCCTGCACTGCTCAGACTGCCTGCACTGCTCAGACTGCCTGCACTGCTCAGACTGCCTGCACTGCTCAGACTGCCTGCACTGCTCAGACTGCCTTCACTGCTCAGACTGCCTGCACTGCTCAGACTGCCTGCACTGCTCAGACTGCCTGCACTGCTCAGACTGCCTGCACTGCTCAGACTGCCTGCACTGCTCACACTGCCTGCACTGCTCACACTGCCTACACTGCTCAGACTGCCTGCACTGCTCAGACTGCATGCACTGCCAGCGCTGCCTGCACTGCTCAGACTGCCTGCACTGCTCCCACTACCAGCGCTGCCTGCACTGCACACACTGCAGCACTGCCTGCACGGCTCACACAGCCAGCGCCGCCTGCACTGCTCAGACTGCCAGCGCTGCCAGCTCGGCTCACACTGCCAGCTCTGTCTGCACTGCTCACACTGCCAGCGCTGCTCAGACTGCCAGCGCTGCCTGCCCTGCTCAGACTGCCTGCACTGCTCAGACTGCCAGCGCTGCCTGCACTGCTCAGACTGCCAGCACTGCTCAGACTGCCAGCGCTGCCTGCACTGCTCAGACTGCCAGCTCTGCCTGCACGGCAAGTGCTGCCTGCACCGCTCACACTGCTCAGACTGCCTGCACTGCTCAAGCTGCCAGCGCTGCCTGCACTGCTCACACTGCCAGCACTGCTCACACTGCCAGCACTGCTCACACTGCCAGCACTGCTCACACTGCCTGCACTGCTCAGACTGCCAGCGCTGCCTGCCCTGCTCTGACTGCCTGCACTGCTCAGACTGCCAGCGCTGCCTGCACTGCTTAGACTGCCAGCGCTGCCTGCACTGTTCATACTGCCAGCGCTGCCTGCACTGCTCAGACTGTCAGCGCTGCCACCTCGGCTCACAGTGCCAGCGCTGCCTGCACTCCTCACACTGCCAGCGCTGCCAGCACTGCTCAGACTGCCAGCGCTGCCTGCACTGCTCACACGGCCCGCACTGACAGCACGGGCAGCGCTGCCTGCACTGCTCAGACTGCCTGCACTGCTCAGACTGCCAGCGCTGCCTGCACTGCACACACTGCAGCACTGCCTGCACGGCTCACACAGCCAGCGCCGCCTGCAATGCTCACGCTGCCTGCTTTGCTCACACTGCCAGCGCTGCCTGCACTGCTCACACTGCCAGCGCTGCCTGCAATGCTCACGCTGCCTGCTTTACTCACACTGCCTGCGCTGCCTGCACTGCTCACACTGCCAGCGCTGCCTGCACTGCTCACACTGCCAGCGCTGCTCAGACTGCCAGCGCTGCCTGCCCTGCTCAGACTGCCTGCACTGCTCAGACTGCCAGCGCTGCCTGCACTGCTCAGACTGCCAGCACTGCCTGCACGGCCAGCGCTGCCTGCACCGCTCACACTGCTCAGACTGCCTGCACTGCTCAAGCTGCCAGCGCTGCCTGCACTGCTCACACTTCCAGCACTGCTCACACTGCCTGCACTGCTCAGACTGCCAGCGCTGCTTGCCCTGCTCAGACTGCCAGCGCTGCCTGCACTGCTCAGACTGCCAGCGCTGCCTGCACTGCTCAGACTGCCAGCGCTGCCTGCACTGCTCACACTGCCAGCGCTGCCTGCACTGCTCACACTGCCTGCACTGCTAGCACGGGCAGCTCTGCCTGCACTGCTCACACTGCCACCGCTGTGTGCGCTGCTCATACTGCCAGCTCTGCCTGCACTGCTCAGACTGTCAGCGCTGGCACCTCAGCTCACACTGCCAGCGCTGCCTGCACTCCTCACACTGCTGTCGCTGCCAGCACTGCTCACACGGCCCGCACTGACAGCACGGGCAGCGCTGCCTGCACTTCTCAGACTGCCTGCACGGCTCACACTGCCAGCGCTGCCTGCACTGCACACACTGCAGCACTGCCTGCACGGCTCACACAGCCAGCGCTGCCTGCACTGCTCACACTGCCAGCGCTGCCAGCTCGGCTCACACTGCCAGCGCTGCCTGCAATGCTCACACTGCCAGTACTGCCTGCACTGCTCACACTGTAAGCACTGCCTGCACTGCTCACACTGCCAGCGTTGCCTACCCTGCTCAGACTGCCTGCACTGCTCACACAGCCAGCCCTGCCTGCACTGCTCACACTGCCAGCGCTGCCTGCACTGCTCACACTGCCAGCGCTGCCTGTACTGCTCTCACTGCCAGCGTTGCCTGCACTGCTCAGACTGCCTGCACTGCTCAGACTGCCTGCACTGCTCAGACAGCCTGCACTGCTCAGACAGCCTGCACTGCTCACACTGCCTGCACTGCTCACACTGCCTACACTGCTCAGACTGCCTGCACTGCTCAGACTGCTTGCACTGCTAGCGCTGCCTGAACTGCTCACACTGCCAGCGCTGCCTGCACTGCTCACACTGCCAGCACTGCTCACACTGCTCACACTGCCAGCGCTGCCTGCACTGCTCAGACTGCCTGCACTGCTCATGCTGCCAGCTCTACATGCATTGCTCATGCTGCCAGCGCTGGCAGCACTGCCTGCACTGCTCTCACTGCCAGCGCTGCCTGCACTGCTCACACTACCAGCGCTGCCTGCACTGCTCACACTGCCAGCACTGCTCACACTGCTCACACTGACAGCGCTGCCTGCACTGCTCAGACTGCCTGCACTGCTCATGCTGCCAGCTCTACATGCATTGCTCATGCTGCCAGCGCTGGCAGCACTGCCTGCACTGCTCTCACTGCCAGCGCTGCCTGCACTGCTCACACTGCCAGCGCTGTCTGCACTGTTCACACTGCCAGCACAGCCTGCATGGCCAGCGCTGCCTGCACTGCTCACACTGCCAGCGCTGCCAGCACTGCTCACACTGCCAGCACTGCCTGCACAGCTCACACTGCCTGCACAGCTCACACTGCCAGCACTGCCTGCACTGCTCATACGGCCTGCACTGCTCACACTGCCAGCGCTGCCTGCACTGCTCTCACTGCCAGCGTTGCCTGCACTGCTCAGACTGCCTGCACTGCTCAGACTGCCAGCACTGCCAGCTCGGCTCACACTGCCAGCGCTGCCTGCACTGCTCACACTGCCAGCGCTGCTCAGACTGCCAGCGCACCTGCCCTGCTCAGACTGCCTGCACTGCTCAGACTGCCAGCGCTGCCTGCACTGCTCAGACTGCCAGCACTGCCTGCACGGCCAGCGCTGCCTGCACCGCTCACACTGCTCAGACTGCCTGCACTGCTCAAGCTGCCAGCGCTGCCTGCACTGCTCACACTGCCAGCACTGCTCACACTGCCTGCACTGCTCAGACTGCCAGCGCTGCTTGCCCTGCTCAGACTGCCTGCACTGCTCAGACTGCCAGCGCTGCTTGCCCTGCTCAGACTGCCTGCACTGCTCAGACTGCCAGCGCTGCCTGCACTGCTCACACTGCTAGCACTGCTCACACTGCCTGCACTGCTCAGACTGCCAGCGCTGCCTGCACTGCTCAGACTTCAGCGTTGCCTGCACTGCTCAGACTGCCAGCGCTGCCTGCACTGCTCAGACTGCCAGCGCTGCCTGCACTGCTCAGACTGCCAGCGCTGCCTGCACTGCTCACACTGCCTGCACTGCTAGCACGGGCAGCGCTGCCTGCACTGCTCACACTGCCACCGCTGTGTGTGCTGCTCATACTGCCAGCTCTGCCTGCACTGCTCAGACTTTCAGCGCTGGCACATCGGCTCACACTGCCAGCGTTGCCAGCACTGCTCAGACTGCCAGCGCTGCCTGCACTGCTCACACGGCCCGCACTGACAGCACGGGCAGCGCTGTCTGCACTGCTCAGACTGCCTGCACTGCTCAGACTGCCAACGCTGCCTGCACTGCACACACTGCAGCACTGCCTGCACGGCTCACACAGCCAGCGCCGCCTGCACTGCTCAGACTGCCAGCGCTGCCAGCTCGGCTCACACTGCCAGCGCTGCCTGCAATGCTCACACTGCCAGTACTGCCTGCACTGCTCACACTGTAAGCACTGCCTGCACTGCTCACACTGCCAGCATTGCCTACCCTGCTCAGACTGCCTGCACTGCTCACACAGCCAGCCCTGCCTGCACTGCTCACACTGCCAGCGCTGCCTGCACTGCTCACACTGCCAGCGCTGCCTGTACTGCTCTCACTGCCAGCGTTGCCTGCACTGCTCAGACTGCCTGCACTGCTCAGACTGCCTGCACTGCTCAGACAGCCTGCACTGCTCAGACAGCCTGCACTGCTCACACTGCCTGCACTGCTCACACTGCCTGCACTGCTCACACTGCCTACACTGCTCAGACTGCCTGCACTGCTCAGACTGCTTGCGCTGCTAGCGCTGCCTGAACTGCTCACACTGCCAGCGCTGCCTGCAATGCTCAGACTGCCTGCACTGCTCACACTACCAGCGCTGCCTGCACTGCTCACACTGCCAGCACTGCTCACACTGCTCACACTGCCAGCGCTGCCTGCACTGCTCAGACTGCCTGCACTGCTCATGCTGCCAGCTCTACATGCATTGCTCATGCTGCCAGCGCTGGCAGCACTGCCTGCACTGCTCTCACTGCCAGCGCTGCCTGCACTGCTCTCACTGCCAGCGCTGTCTGCACTGCTCACACTGCCAGCGCTGCCTGCACTGCTCACACTGCCAGCGCTGCCTGCACAGCTCACACTGCCAGCACTGCCTGCACTGCTCATACTGCCTGCACTGCTCAGACTGCCAGCGCTGCCTGCACTGCTCTCACTGCCAGCGTTGCCTGCACTGCTCAGACTGCCTGCACTGCTCAGACTGCCTGCACTGCTGAGACTGCCTGCACTGCTCAGACTGCCTGCACTGCTCAGACTGCCTGCACTGCTCACACTGCCTACACTGCTCAGACTGCCTGCACTGCTCAGACTGCTTGCACTGCCAGCGCTGCCTGCACTGCTCAGACTGCCTGCACATCTCACACTACAAGCGCTGCCTGCACTGCTCACACTGCCACCACTGCCTGCACTTCTCACACTGCTCACACTGCCAGCGCTGCATGCACTGCTCAGACTGCCTGCACTGCTCATGCTGCCAGCTCTACATGCATTGCTCATGCTGCCAGCGCTGGCAGCACTGCCTGCACTGCTCTCACTGCCAGCGCTGCCTGCACTGCTCACACTGCCAGCGCTGTCTGCACTGCCCACACTGCCAGCACTGCCTGCACGGCCAGCGCTACCTGCACTGCTCAAACTGCCAACGCTGCCTGCAATGCTCACACTGCCAGTGCTGCCTGCCTTGCTCACACTGCCAGCACTGCTCACACTGCCTGCACTGCTCAGACTGCCTGCACTGCTCAGACTGCCTGCACTGCTCAGACTACCTGCACTGCTCAGACTGCCTGAACTGTTCAGACTGCCTGCACTGCTAACACTGCCATCGCTGCCTGCACTGCTCACACTGCCAGCGCTGCCTGCACTGCTCACACTGCCAGCGCTGCCTGCACTGCTCACACTGCCAGCACTGCTCACACTGCCTGCACTGCTCAGACTGCCAGCACTGCCTGCCCTGCTCAGACTGCCAGCGCTGCCTGCACTGCACACACTGCAGCACTGCCTGCACGGCTCACACTGCCAGCGCCGCCTGCACTGCTCAGACTGCCAGCGCTGCCAGCTCGGCTCACACTGCCAGCGCTGCCTGCAATGCTCACACTGCCAGTACTGCCTGCACTGCTCACACTGTAAACACTGCCTGCACTGCTCACACTGCCAGCGTTGCCTTCCCTGCTCAGACTGCCTGCACTGCTCACACAGCCAGCCCTGCCTGCACTGCTCACACTGCCAGCGCTGCCTGCACTGCTCACACCGCCAGCGCTGTCTGTACTGCTCTCACTGCCAGCGTTGCCTGCACTGCTCAGACTGCCTGCACTGCTCAGACTGCCTGCACTGCTCAGACAGCCTGCACTGCTCAGACAGCCTGCACTGCTCACACTGCCTGCACTGCTCACACTGCCTGCACTGCTCACACTGCCTACACTGCTCAGACTGCCTGCACTGCTCAGACAGCCTGCACTGCTCACACTGCCTGCACTGCTCACACTGCCTGCACGGCCAGCGCTGCCTGCACCGCTCACACTGCTCAGACTGCCTGCACTGCTCAAGCTGACAGCGTTGCCTGCCCTGCTCTGACTGCCTGCACTGTCTGCACTGCTCACACGGCCGGCATTGCCTTCACTGCTCACACTGCCAGCGCTGCCTGCACTGCTCACACTGCCAGCGCTGCCTGCACTGCTCACACTGCCAGCGTTGCCTGCACTGCTCAGAGTGCCAGCGCTGCTCAGAGTCCCAGCACTGCTCAGACCTCCTGCACTGCTCAGACTGCCTGCACTGCTCAGACTGCCTGCACTGCCAGCGCTGCCTGCACTGCCAGCGCTGCCTGCACTGCTCGCACTGCCAGCGCTGCCTGCACTGCTCAGACTGCCTGCACTGCTCACACTACCTGCGCTGCCTGCACTGCTCACACTGCCAGCGCTACCTGCACTGCTCATGCTGCCAGCGCTAGCAGCACTGTCTGCACTGCCTGAACTGCTCACACTGCCAGCGCTGCCTGCAATGCTCACACTGCCTGCGCTGCCTGCACTGCTCTCACTGCCTGCGCTGCCTGCACTGCTCACATTGCCAGCGCTGCCTGCACTGCTCACACTGTAAGCACTGCCTGCACTGCTCAGACAGCCAGCGTTGCCTGCCCTGCTCAGACTGCCAGCGCTGCCTGCACTGCTTAGACTGCCTGCACTGCTCACACTACCTGCGCTGCCTGCACTGCTCACACTGCCAGCGCTGCCTGCACTGCTCACACTGCCAGCGTTGCCTGCACTGCTCAGAGTGCCAGCGCTTCTCATAGTCCCAGCGCTGCTCAGAGTCCCAGCACTGCTCAGACCTCCTGCACTGCTCAGACTGCCTGCACTGCTTAGACTGCCTGCACTGCTCAGGCTGCCTGCACTGCCAGCACTGCCTGGACTGCTCGCACTGCCAGCGCTGCCTGCACTGCTCAGACTGCCTGCACTGCTCACACTACCGGCGCTGCCTGCACTGCTCACACTGCTCACACTGCCAGCGCTGCCTGCACTGCTCATGCTGCCAGCGCTAGCAGCACTGTCTGCACTGCCTGCACTGCTCACACTGCCAGCGCTGCCTGCAATGCTCACGCTGCCTGCTTTGCTCACACTGCCTGCGCTGCCTGCACTGCTCACACTGCCAGCGCTGCCTGCACTGCTCACACTGCCAGCGCTGCTCAGACTGCCAGCGCTGCCTGCCCTGCTCAGACTGCCTGCACTGATCAGACTGCCAGCGCTGCCTGCACTGCTCAGACTGCCAGCACTGCCTGCACGGCGAGCGCTGCCTGCTCCGCTCACACTGCTCAGACTGCCTGCACTGCTCAAGCTGCCAGCGCTGCCTGCACTGCTCACACTGCCAGCACTGCTCACACTGCCAGAACTGCTCACACTGCCAGCACTGCTCACACTGCCTGCACTGCTCAGACTGCCAGCGCTGCCTGCCCTGCTCTGACTGCCTGCACTGCTCAGACTGCCAGCGCTGCCTGCACTGCTTAGACTGCCAGCGCTGCCTGCACTGCTCAGACTGCCAGCGCTGCCTGCACTGCTCAGACTGCCAGCGCTGCCTGCACTGCTCACACTGCCTGCACTGCTAGCACGGGCAGCGCTGCCTGCACTGCTCACACTGCCACCGCTGTGTGCGCTGCTCATACTGCCAGCTCTGCCTGCACTGCTCAGACTGTCAGCGCTGCCACCTCGGCTCACACTGCCAGCGCTGCCTGCACTCCTCACACTGCCAGCGCTGCCAGCACTGCTCAGACTGCCAGCGCTGCCTGCACTGCTCACACGGCCCGCACTGACAGCACGGGCAGCGCAGCCTGCACTGCTCAGACTGCCTGCACTGCTCAGACTGCCAGCGCAGCCTGCACTGCACACACTGCAGCACTGCCTGCACGGCTCACACAGCCAGCGCCGCCTGCAATGCTCACGCTGCCTGCTTTGCTCACACTGCCTGCGCTGCCTGCACTGCTCACACTGCCAGCGCTGCCTGCACTGCTCACACTGCCAGCGCTGCCTGCAATGCTCACGCTGCCTGCTTTGCTCACACTGCCTGCGCTGCCTGCACTGCTCACACTGCCAGCGCTGCCTGCACTGCTCACACTGCCAGCGCTGCTCAGACTGCCAGCGCTGCCTGCCCTACTCAGACTGCCTGCACTGCTCAGACTGCCAGCGCAGCCTGCACTGCACACACTGCAGCACTGCCTGCACGGCTCACACAGCCAGCGCCGCCTGCAATGCTCACGCTGCCTGCTTTGCTCACACTGCCTGCGCTGCCTGCACTGCTCACACTGCCAGCGCTGCCTGCACTGCTCACACTGCCAGCGCTGCCTGCAATGCTCACGCTGCCTGCTTTGCTCACACTGCCTGCGCTGCCTGCACTGCTCACACTGCCAGCGCTGCCTGCACTGCTCACACTGCCAGCGCTGCTCAGACTGCCAGCGCTGCCTGCCCTACTCAGACTGCCTGCACTGCTCAGACTGCCAGCGCTGCCTGCACTGCTCAGACTGCCAGCACTGCCTGCACGGCCAGCGCTGCCTGCACCGCTCACACTGCTCAGACTGCCTGCACTGCTCAAGCTGCCAGCGCTGCCTGCACTGCTCACACTGCCAGCACTGCTCACACTGCCTTCACTGCTCAGACTGCCAGCGCTGCCTGCCCTGCTCAGACTGCCAGCGCTGCCTGCACTGCTCAGACTGCCAGCGCTGCCTGCACTGCTCAGACTGCCAGCGCTGCCTGCACTGCTAGCACGGGCAGCGCTGCCTGCACTGCTCACACTGCCACCCCTGTGTGCGCTGCTCATACTGCCAGCTCTGCCTGCACTGCTCAGACTGTCAGCGCTGGCACCTCAGCTCACACTGCCAGCGCTGCCTGCACTCCTCACACTGCCATCGCTGCCAGCACTGCTCACACGGCCCGCACTGACAGCACGGGCAGCGCAGCCTGCACTGCTCAGACTGCCTGCACGGCTCACACTGCCAGCGCTGCCTGCACTGCACACACTGCAGCACTGCCTGCACGGCTCACACAGCCAGCGCTGCCTGCACTGCTCAGACTGCCAGCGCTGCCAGCTCGGCTCACACTGCCAGCGCTGCCTGCAATGCTCACACTGCCAGTACTGCCTGCACTGCTCACACTGTAAGCACTGCCTGCACTGCTCACACTGCCAGCGTTGCCTACCCTGCTCAGACTGCCTGCACTGCTCACACAGCCAGCCCTGCCTGCACTGCTCACACTGCCAGCGCTGCCTGCACTGCTCACACTGCCAGCGCTGCCTGTACTGCTCTCACTGCCAGCGTTGCCTGCACTGCTCAGACTGCCTGCACTGCTCAGACTGCCTGCACTGCTCAGACAGCCTGCACTGCTCAGACAGCCTGCACTGCTCACACTGCCTGCACTGCTCACACTGCCTACACTGCTCAGACTGCCTGCACTGCTCAGACTGCTTGCACTGCTAGCGCTGCCTGAACTGCTCACACTGCCAGCGCTGCCTGCAATGCTCAGACTGCCTGCACTGCTCACACTACCAGCGCTGCCTGCACTGCTCACACTGCCAGCACTGCTCACACTGCTCACACTGACAGCGCTGCCTGCACTGCTCAGACTGCCTGCACTGCTCATGCTGCCAGCTCTACATGCATTGCTCATGCTGCCAGCGCTGGCAGCACTGCCTGCACTGCTCTCACTGCCAGCGCTGCCTGCACTGCTCACACTGCCAGCGCTGTCTGCACTGCTCACACTGCCAGCGCAGCCTGCACTGCTCACACTGCCAGCACTGCCTGCACAGCTCACACTGCCAGCACTGCCTGCACTGCTCATACGGCCTGCACTGCTCACACTGCCAGCGCTGCCTGCACTGCTCATACGGCCTGCACTGCTCACACTGCCAGCGCTGCCTGCACTGCTCTCACTGCCAGCGTTGCCTGCACTGCTCAGACTGCCTGCACTGCTCAGACTGCCTGCACTGCTCAGACTGCCTGCACTGCTCAGACTGCCTGCACTGCTCAGACTGCCTGCACTGCTCAGACTGCCTGCACTGCTCACACTGCCTACACTGCTCAGACTGCCTGCACTGCTCACACTGCCTACACTGCTCAAACTGCCTGCACTGCTCAGACTGCCAGCACTGCCAGCGCTGCCTGCACTGCTCAGACTGCCTGCACTGCTCACACTACCAGCGCTGCCTGCACTGCACACACTGCAGCACTGCCTGCATGGCTCACACAGCCAGCGCCGCCTGCACTGCTCAGACTGCCAGCACTGCCAGCTCGGCTCACACTGCCAGCGCTGCCTGCACTGCTCACACTGCCAGCGCAGCTCAGACTGCCAGCGCTGCCTGCCCTGCTCAGACTGCCTGCACTGCTCAGACTGCCAGCGCTGCCTGCACTGCTCAGACTGCCAGCACTGCCTGCACGGCCAGCGCTGCCTGCACCGCTCACACTGCTCAGACTGCCTGCACTGCTCAAGCTGCCAGCGCTGCCTGAACTGCTCACACTGCCAGCACTGCTCACACTGCCTGCACTGCTCAGACTGCCAGCGCTGCTTGCCCTGCTCAGACTGCCTGCACTGCTCAGACTGCAGCGTTGCCTGCACTGCTCAGACTGCCAGCGCTGCCTGCACTGCTCAGACTGCCAGCGCTGCCTGCACTGCTCAGACTGCCAGCGCTGCCTGCACTGCTCACACTGCCTGCACTGCTAGCACGGGCAGCGCTGCCTGCACTGCTCACACTGCCACCGCTGTGTGTGCTGCTCATACTGCCAGCTCTGCCTGCACTGCTCAGACTTTCAGCGCTGGCACCTCGGCTCACACTGCCAGCATTGCCAGCACTGCTCAGACTGCCAGCGCTGCCTGCACTGCACACACTGCAGCACTGCCTGCACGGCTCACACAGCCAGCGCCGCCTGCACTGCTCAGACTGCCAGCGCTGCCAGCTCGGCTCACACTGCCAGCGCTGCCTGCAATGCTCACACTGCCAGTACTGCCTGCACTGCTCACACTGTAAGCACTGCCTGCACTGCTCACACTGCCAGCGTTGCCTACCCTGCTCAGACTGCCTGCACTGCTCACACAGCCAGCCCTGCCTGCACTGCTCACACTGCCAGCGCTGCCTGCACTGCTCACACTGCCAGCGCTGCCTGTACTGCTCTCACTGCCAGCGTTGCCTGCACTGCTCAGACTGCCTGCACTGCTCAGACTGCCTGCACTGCTCAGACAGCCTGCACTGCTCAGACAGCCTGCACTGCTCACACTGCCTGCACTGCTCACACTGCCTGCACTGCTCACACTGCCTACATTGCTCAGACTGCCTGCACTGCTCAGACTGCTTGCGCTGCTAGCGCTGCCTGAACTGCTCACACTACCAGCGCTGCCTGCAATGCTCAGACTGCCTGCACTGCTCACACTACCAGCGCTGCCTGCACTGCTCACACTGCCAGCACTGATCACACTGCTCACACTGCCAGCGCTGCCTGCACTGCTCAGACTGCCTGCACTGCTCATGCTGCCAGCTCTACATGCATTGCTCATGCTGCCAGCGCTGGCAGCACTGCCTGCACTGCTCTCACTGCCAGCGCTGCCTGCACTGCTCACACTGCCAGCGCTGTCTGCACTGCTCACACTGCCAGCGCTGCCTGCACTGCTCACACTGCCAGCACTGCCTGCACAGCTCACACTGCCAGCACTGCCTGCACTGCTCATACTGCCTGCACTGCTTACATTGCCAGCGCTGCCTGCACTGCTCTCACTGCCAGCGTTGCCTGCACTGCTCAGACTGCCTGCACTGCTCAGACTGCCTGCACTGCTGAGACTGCCTGCACTGCTCAGACTGCCTGCACTGCTCAGACTGCCTGCACTGCTCACACTGCCTACACTGCTCAGACTGCCTGCACTGCTCAGACTGCTTGCACTGACAGCGCTGCCTGCACTGCTCACACTGCCAGTGCTGCCTGCACTGCTCACACTGCCAGCACTTCCTGCACAGCTTACACTGCCAGCACTGCCTGCACTGCTCATACTGCCTGCACTGCTCAGACTGCCAGCGCTGCCTGCACTGCTCAGACTGCCAGCGCTGCCTGCACTGCTCAGACTGCCAGCGCTGCCTGCACTGCTCACACTGCCTGCACTGCTAGCACGGGCAGCGCTGCCTGCACTGCACACACTGCCACCGCTGTGTTCGCTGCTCATACTGCCAGCTCTGCCTGCACTGCTCAGACTGCCAGCGCTGCCTGCACTGCTCAGACTGCCAGCACTGCCTGCACGGCCAGCGCTGCCTGCACCGCTCACACTGCTCAGACTGCCTGCACTGCTCAAGCTGCCAGCGCTGCCTGCACTGCTCACACTGCCAGCACTGCTCACACTGCCTGCACTGCTCAGACTGCCAGCGCTGCCTGCCCTACTCAGACTGCCTGCACTGCTCAGACTGCCAGCGCTGCCTGCACTGCTCAGACTGCCAGCGCTGCCTGCACTGCTCAGACTGCCAGCGCTGCCTGCACTGCTCAGACTGCCAGCGCTGCCTGCACTGCTCACACTGCCTGCACTGCTAGCACGGGCAGCGCTGCCTGCACTGCACACACTGCCACCGCTGTGTGCGCTGCTCATACTGCCAGCTCTGCCTGCACTGCTCAGACTGCCAGCGCTGCCTGCACTGCTCAGACTGCCAGCGCTGCCTGCACTGCTCACACTGCCTGCACTGCTAGCACGGGCAGCGCTGCCTGCACTGCTCACACTGCCACCGCTGTGTGCGCTGCTCATACTGCCAGCTCTGCCTGCACTGCTCAGACTGTCAGCGCTAGCACTTCGGCTCACACTGCCAGCGCTGCCTACACTCCTCACACTGCCAGCGCTGCCAGCACTGCTCAGTCTGCCAGCGCTGCCTGAACTGCTCACACGGCCCGCACTGACAGCACGGGCAGCGCTGCCTGCTCTGCTCAGACTGCCTGCAATGCTCAGACTGCCAGCGCTGCCTGCACTGCACACACTGCAGCACTGCCTGCACTGCTCTCACTGCCAGCGCTGCCTGCACTGCTCACACTGCCAGCGCTGTCTGCATTGCTCACACTGCCAGCACTGCCTGCATGTCCAGCGCTGCCTGCATTGCTCACACTGCCAGCGCTGCCTGCACTGCTCACACTGCCAGCACTGCCTGCACATCTCACACTGCCAGCACTGCCTGCACTGCTCATACTGCCTGCACTGCTCACACTGCCAGCGCTGCCTGCACTGCTCTCACTGCCAGCGTTGCCTGCACTGCTCAGACTGCTTGCACTGCTCAGACTGCCTACACTGCTCAGACTGCCTGCACTGCTCACACTGCCTGCACTGCTCACACTGCCTACACTGCTCAGACTGCCTGCACTGCTCAGACTGCTTGCACTGCCAGCGCTGCCTGCACTGCTCAGACTGCCTGCACTGCTCACACTACCAGCGCTGCCTGCACTGCACACACTGCAGCACTGCCTGCATGGCTCACACAGCCAGCGCCGCCTGCACTGCTCAGACTGCCAGCGCTGCCAGCTCGGCTCACACTGCCAGCGCTGCCTGCACTGCTCACACTGCCAGCGCTGCTCAGACTGCCAGCGCTGCCTGCCCTGCTCAGACTGCCTGCACTGCTCAGACTGCCAGCGCTGCCTGCACTGCTCAGACTGCCAGCACTGCCTGCACGGCCAGCGCTGCCTGCACCGCTCACACTGCTCAGACTGCCTGCACTGCTCAAGCTGCCAGCGCTGCCTACACTGCTCACACTGCCAGCACCGCTCAGACTGCCTGCACTGCTCAGACTGCAGGCGCTGCCTGCCCTGCTCAGACTGCCAGCGCTGCCAGCACTGCTCAAACTGCCAGCGCTGCCTGCCCTGCTCAGACTGACTGCACTGCTCAGACTGCCAGCGCTGCCTGCACTGCTCACACTACCTGCACTGCTAGCACGGGCAGCGCGGCCTGCACTGCTCACACTGCCACCGCTGTGTGCGCTGCTCATACTGCCAGCTCTGCCTCCACTGCTCAGACTGCCAGCGCTGCCTGCACTGCTCACACTGCCTGCACTGCTAGCAAAGGCAGCGCTGCCTGCACTGCTCACACTGCCACCGCTGTGTGCGCTGCTCATACTGCCAGCTCTGCCTGCACTGCTCAGACTGCCTGCACTGCTCAGACTGCCAGCGCTGCCTGCACTGCACACACTGCAGCACTGCCTGCACTTCTCTCACTGCCAGCGCTGCCTGCACTGCTCACACTGCCAGCGCTGTCTGCACTGCTCACACTGCCAACACTGCCTGCATGTCCAGCGCTGCCTGCACTGCTCACACTGCCAGTGCTGCCTGCACTGCGCACACTGCCTGCACTGCTCACACTGCCAGCGCTGCCTGCACTGCTCACACTGCCAGCGCTGCCTGCAGTGCTCACACTTTCAGCGCGGCCTGCACTGCTCACACTGCCAGCGCTGCCTGCAGTGCTCACACTGCCAGCGCTGCCTGCACTGCTCTCACTGCCAGCGGTGCCTGCACTGCTCAGACTGCCTGCGCTGCTCAGAATGCCTGCACTGCCCAGACTGCCTGCACTGCTCAGACTGCCTGCACTGCTCACACTGCCTGTACAGCTCACACTGGCTGAGGTGCCTGCACTGCTCAGACTGCCAGCGCTGCCTGCACTGCTCACACTGCCAGCGCTGCCTGCACTGCTCACACTGCCAGCGCTGCCTGCACTGCTCACAATGTCAATGCTGCCAGTACTGCTCACACTGCCAGTACTGCCTGCACTGCTCACACTGCAAGCGCTGCCTGCACTGCTCAGACTGCCTGCACTGCTCACACTGCCAGCGCTGCCTGCACTGCTCAGACTGCATGCACTGCTCAGACTGCCAGCGCTGCCTGCACTGCTTAGACTGCCAGCGCTGCCTGCACTGCTCAGACTGCCAGCGCTGCCTGCACTGCTCAGACTGCCAGCGCTGCCTCCACTGCTCACACTGCCAGCGTTGCCTGCACTGCTCAGACTGCCTGCACCGCTCAGACTGCCTGCACTGCTCAGACTGCCAGCACTACTCAGACTGCCAGCGCTCCCTGCACTGCTCAGACTGCCTGCACGGCTCACACTACCAGCGCTGCCTGCACTGCTCACACTGCCAGCACTGCCTGCACTGCTCACACTGCTCACACTGCCAGCACTGCCTGCACTGCTCACACTGCACACACTACCAGCGCTGCCTGCACTGCTCACACTGCCAGCGTTGCCTGCACTGCTCAGACTGTCTGCACTGCTCAGACTGCCTGCACTGCTCAGACTGCCTGCACTGCTCAGACTACCTGCACTGCTCAGAATGCCTGAACTGTTCAGACTGCCTGCACTGCTAACACTGTCATCGGTGCCTGCACTGCTCACACTGCCTGCACTGCTCACACTGCCTGCACTGCTCACACTGCCTGCGCTGCCTGCACTGCTCACACTGCCAGCGCTGCCTGCACTGCTCACACTGCCAGCGCTGCCTGCACTGCTCACACTGCCAGCGCTGCCTGCACTGCTCACACTGCCTGCACTGCTCACACTGCCTACACTGCTCAGACTGCCTACACTGCTCAGACTGCCTGCACTGCTCAGACTGCTTGCACTGCCAGTGCTGCCTGCACTGCTCACACTACCAGCGCTGCTTGCACTGCACAGACTGCCTGCACTGCTCACACTACCAGCGCTGCCTGCACTGCTCACACTGCCAGCACTGCCTGCACTGCTCACACTGCCAGCGCTGCCTGCACTGCTCAGACTGCCTGCACTGCTCATGCTGCCAGCTCTACCTGCATTGCTCATGCTGCCAGCGCTGGCAGCACTGCCTGCACTGCTCACACTGCCAGCGCTGCCTGCACTGCTCACACTGCCAGCGCTGTCTGCACTGCTCACACTGCCTGCACTGCTCACACTGCCTGCACTGCTCAGACTGCCTGCACTGCTCAGACTGCTTGCACTGCCAGTGCTGCCTGCACTGCTCACACTACCAGCGCTGCCTGCACTGCTCACACTGCCTGCACTGCTCACACTGCCAGCGCTGCCTGCACAGCTCACACTGCCAGCGCTGCCTGCACTGCTCACACTGCCAGCGTTGCCTGCCCTGCTCAGAATGCCTGCACTGCTCACACTGCCAGCGCTGCCTGCACAGCTCACACTGCCAGCGCTGCCTGCACTGCTCACACTGCCAGCGCTGCCTGCACTGCTCACACTGCCAGCATTGCCTACACTGCTCAGACTGCCTGCGCTGCTCAGACCGACTGCACTGCTCAGACTGCCTGCACTGCTCAGAATGCCTGCGCTGCTCAGAATGCCTGCACTGCTCACACCGCCAGTACTGCCTGCACTGCTCACACTGCCAGTGCTGCCAGCACTGCTCAGACTGCCTGCACTGATCACACTGCCAGCGCTGCCTGCACTGCTCAGACTGCATGCACTGCTCAGACTGCAAGCGCTGCCTGCACTGCTCAGACTGCCAGCGCTGCCTGCACTGCTCAGACTGCCAGCGCTGCCAGCACTGCTCAGACTGCCAGCGCTGGCTGCACTGCTCAGACTGCCAGCGTTGCCTGCACTGCTCACACTGCCAGCGTTGCCTGCACTGCTCAGACTGCCTGCACTGATCACACTGCCAGCGCTGCCTGCACTGCTCAGACTGCATGCACTGCTCAGACTGCAAGCGCTGCCTGCACTGCTCAGATTGCCAGCGCTGCCTGCACTGCTCAGACTGCCAGCGCTGCCAGCACTGCTCAGACTGCCAGCGCTGGCTGCACTGCTCAGACTGCCAGCGTTGCCTGCACTGCTCACACTGCCAGCGTTGCCTGCACTGCTCAGACTGCCTGCACTACTCAGACTGCCTGCACCGCTCAGACTGCCTGCACTGCTCACACTGCCTGCACTGCCAGCGCTGCCTGCACGGCTCACACTACCAACGCTGTCTGCACTGCTCACACTGCCAGCGCTGCCTGCACTGCTCAGACTGTCTGCACTGCTCAGACTGCCTGCACTGCCTGCACGGCCAGCGCTACCTGCACTGCTCATGCTGCCAGCACTGCTCACGCTGCCAGCACTACCTGCACTGCTCACACTGCCAGCGTTGCCTGCACTGCTCAGACTGCCTGCACTGCTCAGACTGCCTGCACTGCTCAGACTGCCTGCACTGCCTGCACTGCCAGCGCTGCCTGCACTGCTCACACTACCAACGCTGTCTGCACTGCTCACACTGCCAGCACTGCCTGCACTGCTCACACTGCTCACACTGCCAGCGCTGCCTGCACTGCTCAGACTGTTTGCACTGCTCAGACTGCCTGCACTGCCAGCGCTACCTGCACTGCTCATGCTGCCAGCATTGCTCACACTGCCCACACTGCCTGCACTGCTCACACTGCCAGCGTTGCCTGCACTGCTCAGACTGCCTGCACTGCTCAGACTGCTGCACTGCTCGGACTGTCTGCACTGCTCACACTGCCAGCGCTGCCTGCACTGCGCACACTGCCTGCACTGCTCACACTGCCAGCGCTGCCTGCACTGCTCACACTGCCAGCGCTGCCTGCAGTGCTCACACTTTCAGCGCGGCCTGCACTGCTCACACTGCCAGCGCTGCCTGCAGTGATCACACTGCCAGCGCTGCCTGCACTGCTCACACTGCCAGCCTTGCCTACACTGCTCAGACTGCCTGCGCTGCTCAGACCGACTGCGCTGCTCAGACTGCCTGCACTGCTCAAACTGCCTGCAGTGCTCAGACTGCCTGCACTGCTCAGACTGCCTGCACTGCTCACACTGCCTGCACTGCTCACACTGCCTGCACTGCTCACACTGCCTGCACTGCTCAGACTGCCTACACTGCTCAGACTGCCTGCACTGCTCAGAGTGCTTGCGCTGCCAGCGCTGCCTGCACTGCTCACACTGCCAGCGCTGCATGCACTGCTCAGACTGCCTGCACTGCTCACACTGCCAGCGCTGCATGCACTGCTCAGACTGCCTGCGCTGCTCAGACCGACTGCGCTGCTCAGACTGCCTGCACTGCTCAGACTGCCTGCAGTGCTCAGACTGCCTGCACTGCTCACACTGCCTGCACTGCTCACACTGCCTGCACTGCTCACACTGCCTGCACTGCTCACACTGCCTGCACTGCTCACACTGCCAGTGCTCCCTGCACTGCTCAGACTGCCTGCACGGCTCACACTACCAGAGCTGCCTGCACTGCTCACACTGCCAGCACTGCCTGCACTTCTCACACTGCTCACACTGCCAGCGCTGCCTGCGCTGCTCAGACTGCCTGCACGGCTCACACTACCAGAGCTGCCTGCACTGCTCACACTGCCAGCACTGCCTGCACTTCTCACACTGCTCACACTGCCAGCGCTGCCTGCACTGCTCAGACTGTCTGCACTGCTCACACTACCAGCGCTGCCTGCACTGCTCACACTGCCAGCACTGTTTGCACTGCTCACACAGCCAGCGCTGCCTGCACTGCTCAGACTGCCTGCACAGCTCACACTGCCAGTACTGCCTGCACTGCTCACACTGCCAGCGCTGCCTGCACTGCTCAGACTGCCAGCGCTGCCTGCACTGCTCATACTGCCTGCGCTTCCAGCACTGCTCACACTGCCAGCACTGCCTGCACTGCTCACACTGCCAGCACTGCCTGCACTGCTCACACTGCCAGCGCTGCCTGCACTGCTCACAATGCCTGCGCTGCCAGCACTGCTCACACTGCCAGCACTGCCTGCACTGCTCACACTCCCAGCGTTGCCTGCACTGCTCACACTGCCTGCACTGCTCAGACTGCCTGCACTGCTCAGAATGCCTGCGCTGCTCAGAATGCCTGCACTGCTCACACTGCCAGCACTGCCTGCACTGCTCACACTCCCAGCGTTGCCTGCACTGCTCACACTGCCTGCACTGCTCAGACTGCCTGCACTGCTCAGAATGCCTGCGCTGCTCAGACTGCCTGCACTGCTCAGACTGCCTGCACTACTCAGACTGCCTGCACCGCTCAGACTGCCTGCACTGCTCACACTGCCTGCACTGCCAGCGCTGCCTGCACGGCTCACACTACCAACGCTGTCTGCACTGCTCACACTGCCAGCGCTGCCTGCACTGCTCAGACTGTCTGCACTGCTCAGACTGCCTGCACTGCCTGCACGGCCAGCGCTACCTGCACTGCTCATGCTGCCAGCACTGCTCACGCTGCCAGCACTACCTGCACTGCTCACACTGCCAGCGTTGCCTGCACTGCTCAGACTGCCTGCACTGCTCAGACTGCCTGCACTGCCAGCGCTGCCTGCAATGCCAGCGCTGCCTGCACTGCCAGCGCTGCCTGCACTGCTCACACTACCAACGCTGTCTGCACTGCTCACACTGCCAGCACTGCCTGCACTGCTCACACTGCTCACACTGCCAGCGCTGCCTGCACTGCTCAGACTGCTTGCACTGCTCAGACTGCCTGCACTGCCAGCGCTACCTGCACTGCTCATGCTGCCAGCATTGCTCACACTGCCCACACTGCCTGCACTGCTCACACTGCCAGCGTTGCCTGCACTGCTCAGACTGCCTGCACTGCTCAGACTGCTGCACTGCACGGACTGTCTGCACTGCTCACACTGCCAGCGCTGCCTGCACTGCGCACACTGCCTGCACTGCTCACACTGCCAGCGCTGCCTGCACTGCTCACACTGCCAGCGCTGCCTGCAGTGCTCACACTTTCAGCGCGGCCTGCACTGCTCACACTGCCAGCGCTGCCTGCAGTGCTCACACTGCCAGCGCTGCCTGCACTGCTCTCACTGCCAGCGGTGCCTGCACTGCTCAGACTGCCTGCGCTGCTCAGAATGCCTGCACTGCCCAGAGTGCCTGCACTGCTCAGACTGCCTGCACTGCTCAGACTGCCTGTACAGCTCACACTGGCTGAGGTGCCTGCACTGCTCACACTGCCAGCGCTGCCTGCACTGCTCACACTGCCAGCGCTGCCTGCACTGCTCACACTGCCAGCGCTGCCTGCACTGCTCACAATGTCCATGCTGCCAGTACTGCTCACACTGCCAGTACTGCCTGCACTGCTCACACTGCCAGCGCTGCCTGCACTGCTCAGACTGCCTGCACTGCTCACACTGCCAGCGCTGCCTGCACTGCTCAGACTGCATGCACTGCTCAGACTGCCAGCGCTGCCTGCACTGCTTAGACTGCCAGCGCTGCCTGCACTGCTCAGACTGCCAGCGCTGCCTGCACTGCTCAGACTGCCAGCGCTGCCTCCACTGCTCACACTGCCAGCGTTGCCTGCACTGCTCAGACTGCCTGCACCGCTCAGACTGCCTGCACTGCTCAGACTGCCAGCACTACTCAGACTGCCAGCGCTCCCTGCACTGCTCAGACTGCCTGCACGGCTCACACTACCAGCGCTGCCTGCACTGCTCACACTGCCAGCAATGCCTGCACTGCTCACACTGCTCACACTGCCAGCACTGCCTGCACTGCTCACACTGCACACACTACCAGCGCTGCCTGCACTGCTCACACTGCCAGCGTTGCCTGCACTGCTCAGACTGCCTGCACTGCTCAGACTGCCTGCACTGCTCAGACTGCCTGCACTGCTCAGACTACCTGCACTGCTCAGAATGCCTGAACTGTTCAGACTGCCTGCACTGCTAACACTGTCATCGGTGCCTGCACTGCTCACACTGCCTGCACTGCTCACACTGCCTGCGCTGCCTGCACTGCTCACACTGCCAGCGCTGCCTGCACTGCTCACACTGCCAGCGCTGCCTGCACTGCTCACACTGCCAGCGCTGCCTGCACTGCTCACACTGCCTGCACTGCTCACACTGCCTACACTGCTCAGACTGCCTACACTGCTCAGACTGCCTGCACTGCTCAGACTGCTTGCACTGCCAGTGCTGCCTGCACTGCTCACACTACCAGCGCTGCCTGCACTGCTCAGACTGCCTGCACTGCTCACACTACCAGCGCTGCCTGCACTGCTCACACTGCCAGCACTGCCTGCACTGCTCACACTGCTCACACTGCCAGCGCTGCCTGCACTGCTCAGACTGCCTGCACTGCTCATGCTGCCAGCTCTACCTGCATTGCTCATGCTGCCAGCGCTGGCAGCACTGCCTGCACTGCTCACACTGCCAGCGCTGCCTGCACTGCTCACACTGCCAGCGCTGCCTGCACTGCTCACACTGCCAGCGCTGTCTGCACTGCTCACACTGCCTGCACTGCTCACACTGCCTACACTGCTCAGACTGCCTGCACTGCTCAGACTGCTTGCACTGCCAGTGCTGCCTGCACTGCTCACACTACCAGCGCTGCCTGCACTGCTCAGACTGCCTGCACTGCTCACACTGCCAGCGCTGCCTGCACAGCTCACACTGCCAGCGCTGCCTGCACTGCTCACACTGCCAGCGTTGCCTGCCCTGCTCAGACTGCCTGCACTGCTCACACTGCCAGCGCTGCCTGCACAGCTCACACTGCCAGCGCTGCCTGCACTGCTCACACTGCCAGCGCTGCCTGCACTGCTCACACTGCCAGCCTTGCCTACACTGCTCAGACTGCCTGCGCTGCTCAGACCGACTGCGCTGCTCAGACTGCCTGCACTGCTCAGACTGCCTGCAGTGCTCAGACTGCCTGCACTGCTCACACTGCCTGCACTGCTCACACTGCCTGCACTGCTCACACTGCCTGCACTGCTCACACTGCCTGCACTGCTCAGACTGCCTACACTGCTCAGACTGCCTGCACTGCTCAGAGTGCTTGCGCTGCCAGCGCTGCCTGCACTGCTCACACTGCCAGCGCTGCATGCACTGCTCAGACTGCCTGCACTGCTCACACTGCCAGCGCTGCATGCACTGCTCAGACTGCCTGCGCTGCTCAGACCGACTGCGCTGCTCAGACTGCCTGCACTGCTCAGACTGCCTGCAGTGCTCAGACTGCCTGCACTGCTCACACTGCCTGCACTGCTCACACTGCCTGCACTGCTCACACTGCCTGCACTGCTCACACTGCCTGCACTGCTCACACTGCCAGCGCTCCCTGCACTGCTCAGACTGCCTGCACGGCTCACACTACCAGAGCTGCCTGCACTGCTCACACTGCCAGCACTGCCTGCACTTCTCACACTGCTCACACTGCCAGCGCTGCCTGCGCTGCTCAGACTGCCTGCACGGCTCACACTACCAGAGCTGCCTGCACTGCTCACACTGCCAGCACTGCCTGCACTTCTCACACTGCTCACACTGCCAGCGCTGCCTGCACTGCT